>NC_066617.1:148138527-148466222 GCF_025201925.1 Gopherus flavomarginatus
AA
Organism: Gopherus flavomarginatus; assembly: GCF_025201925.1. NCBI lineage: Eukaryota > Metazoa > Chordata > Testudines > Testudinidae > Gopherus > Gopherus flavomarginatus. The sequence continues at coordinate 148,138,530 of NC_066617.1, forward strand.
AGGGATGACTAGGCAGATGAGGGAGCAACTGGGACCCTCCTGTCCCTGATATACCTCATCAAAGCAGATGATGAAACAAAGCTGTGACAGCAGTACCAACCCTCTGCTGCCTAGCAGCCCCATGACATGTTGGTGTAAAAGACCAGATCAGCCAGATCAGACTGGGGAAGTTGGTGTAAATTCATTCAAGTACTGGAGAGATCTCTCCATGGGAACACGCTGACAAAAAGAACATACAAACACTAGAGAGAAGAGTTCATGAAAACCACAAAAGGACCACACTAGGGAGACCTATGACACCAAGGGATGGCACTGGGGAGCCAAAAGAATGGAATCAGGGAGACCCAGGATGCCAAGGGATGGCAACCGTGTGAGGATTCTAAGGGAACACTCCACAAAGAGCTAGGGCCAAGATACCATCCCAGGGAGACCAAAGATGCCAAGGAATCATTCCTCAGAGAGTGAGGACACCCAGGGATGGCACCAGACAAGAGGTGTGGATGCCTGGGGATGGCACTGGTGACACCAAGGGAGATTGCTGGGCAGCCATGGGACACCAGGAGAGTGCATGCGGCAGATGGAGGACTCCGGGGAAGTGCGCCAACCCCTAGAACTTAGGGGTTGTACCATATGACTGGAGAACAGCTAACATAGTTCCTATTTTTAAGAAAGGGAAAAAAAGTGATCTGTATGGTCTTGGAAAACATTTTGAAGGAGAAAGTAGTATGATAGACCCAGGCCAGTTGGAAACAGCAAAGTATAGAATCATAGAATATCAGGGTTGGAAGGGACCTCAGGAAATCATCTAGTCCAACCCCTGCTCAAAGCAGGATCAATTCCCAACTAAATCATCCCAGTCAGGGTTTTGTCAAGCCTGACCTTAAAAACCTCTAAGGAAGGAGATTCCACCACCTCCCTAGGAAACCCATTCAGTGCTTCACCACCCTCCTAGTGAAAAAGTTTTTCCTAATATCCAACCTAAACCTCCCTCACTGCAACTTGAGACCATTACTCCTTGTTCTGTCTTCAGGTACCACTGAGAACAGTCTAGATCCATCCTCTTTGGAACTGCCTTTCATGTAGTTGAAAGCAGTTATCAAATCCCCCCTCATTCTTCTCTTCTGTAGACAAAACAATCCCAGTTTCCTCAGCCTCTCCTCATAAGTCATGTGCTCCAGCCCCCTAATCATTTTTGTTGCCCTCTGCTGGAATCTCTCCAATTTTTCCACATTCTTCTTGTAGTGTGGGACCCAAAACTGGACACAGTACTCCAGATGAGGCCTCACCAATGTCGTATAGAGAGGAATGATCACATCCCTCGATCTGCTGGCAATGCCCCTACTTATATAGCCCAAAATGTCGTTAGCCTTCTTGGCAACAAGGGCACACTGTTGCCTCATATCCAGCTTCTCGTCCACTGTAACCCCAGGTCCTTTTCTGCAGAATTGCTTCCTAGCCATTCGATCCCTAGTCTATAACAGTGAATGGGATTCTTCCATCCTAAGTGCAGGACTCTGCACTTGTCCTTATTGAACCTCATCAGGTTTCTTTTGGCCCAATCCTCTAATTTGTCTAGGTCCCTCTGTATCCTATCCCTACCCTCCAGGGTATCTACCACTCCTCTCTGTTTGGAGTCATCTGCAAACTTGCTGAGAGTGCAGTCCACGCCATCCTCCAGATCATTAATGAAGATATTGAACAAAACTGGCCCCAGAACCGACCCTTGGGGCACTCCGCTTGAAACCGGGTGCCAAGTAGACATGGAGCCATTGATCACTACCCACTGAGCCCGATGATCTAGCCAGCTTTCTATCCACCTTATAGTCCATTCATCCAGCCAATACTTCTTTAACTTGCTGGCAAGAATACTGTGGGAGACTGTATCAAAAGCTTTGCTAAAGTCAAGGAATAACACATTCACTTCTTTCCCCTTATCCACAGGCCCGGTTATCTCCTCATAGAAGGCAATTAGGTTAGTCAGGCATGACTTGCCCTTGGTGAATCCATGCTGACTGTTTCTCATCACTTTCTTCTCCTCTAAGTGCTTCAGAACTGATTCCTTGAGAACCTGCTCCATGATTTTTCCAGGGACTGAGATGAGGCTGACTGGCCTGTAGTTCCCCAGATCCTCCTTCTTCCCTTTTTTAAAGATGGGCACTACATCAGCCTTTTTCCAGTCATCCGGGACCTCCCACGATCACCATGAGTTTTCAAAGATAATGGCCAATGGCTCTGCAATCACATCCGCCAACTCCTTTAGCACCCTCGGATGCAGCGCATCCGGCCCCATGGAATTGTGCTCGTCCAGTTTTTCTAAATAGTCCTGAACCACTTCTTTCTCCACAGAGGGCTGGTCCCCTTCTCCCCATAGTGTGCTGCCCAGTGCAGTAGTCTGGGAGCTGAGTACATTAGCTTCTTCCACATCCTCTGTCACTAGGTTGCCTCCTTCATTCAGTAAGGGACTCACACTTTCCTTGACTTTTTTCTTGTTGCTAACATACCTGAAGAAACCCTTCTTGTTACTCTTAACATCTCTTGCTAGCTGCAACTCCAAGTGTGATTTGGCCTTCCTGATTTCACTCCTGCATGCCTAAGCAATATTTTCATACTCCTCCCCGGTCATTTGTGCAATCTTCCACTTCTTGTAAGCTTCTTTTTTGAGTTTAAGATCAGCACAGATTTCATTGTTAAGCCAAGTGAGTCGCCTGCCATATTTACTATTCTTTCTACACATTGGGATGGATTTTCCTGCAACCTCAATAAGGGTTCTTTAAAATACAGCCAGCTCTCCTGGACTCCTTTCCCTCTCATGTTATTCTCCCAGGGGATCCTGCCCATCAGTTCCCTGAGGGAGTCAAAGTCTGCTTTTCTGAAATCCAGGGTCCATATTAATAAGTAGTCTTACTGGTAGCCAGGAAGTGGGTGGGCAAAGCCCGCCCACTGCCAAAGGACCTCCCCGCAGCCTAAGGGGAGGATCCACAGGACCTGGGTCACCAAGTAATTCTGTGGGACAACAAATGAAATAACAGGGACAGGAGTATGGTCAAGCAGCTAAATGTAGGGAACCTAACGGGGACACCGAGCAGAAAATCCCAGAAAGTGCCCACTGCTCCTCGAAGGCGTCAAGGGAGCCAGCGGATGCCGCCCAGAGGAACTCTGCCCAGATGCGTGAACAGATTGAGGAGCGGAAATAGGCCCCAGGGTCACAGGAAATCCCATCGGCCAACCTCCTTTCAGTGGTTTTGTAGATGACCAGTTTGGCCAGGGCCAAGAGGAGGTTGACAAGGAGGTCCCGTGACTTTGTGGGGCCTCAGATGGGGAGTGCGTAAATGAACAGGTGAGGGGAAAAGAGCAACCAAAAATGTAATAATACTAAGAGGAACTGGCATAGGGGCTGCAATCTGGTGCACTCCAAATAAATGTGTGCTAGGGTTTCCCTCACACCACAGAAGGGGCAGGTATCCGGGATTACGGTGAACCATGCCAAGTACACACCCATGCTCATGGCCAACCTCTGGCGTACTGTGGGGGACTCTGCCACCTGCACACGGAGCTGGGGGTTGTTTAGCAGGGGCCCTGAGAGGAGATCAGCCCCCACGGCAGCCGCCACAGACTTGGTCATTGAAAACAGCTTCCAGGTCCAGAGGAGGTCTTGGTAGAAGACCAGAAGGCAGAAAAGGTTTCGTGGAAGACTTCTTGGATGGAGATAAAGGAGCTGCCAGTCATATTGGAGCCCTCGGAATTGGCGCAGGAAGGCGTGTGCCAGTACTTTCCACGCCGGACTACCTGCACCATACAAGAGCCTCCACAGGGCCTGGAAGCAGAAGACATGGACCTGAGTGCATAAGCACTTCAGGCCCTGCCCTCCTTCCTCCAGGGGCAGGTGGAGGACCCCTGCAGGGACCAGTGCACTCCTGGCCAAAAGAACTCCAGAACCGACTTCCAGAGGTTGGCCAGGAACTCCAGAACCGACTTCCAGAGGTTGGCCGGGACCAGGGTGTTGAGCCGGTACCAGAGCATGGACAGCACTAGTTGATTGAGCATTAGTGCACTCCCATGGAGGGAGAGGCACCAGAGTAGTCCTGTCCATTTCCGGAGCTGCTTCATCACCCTGCCCTCCAAGCAGTGCCAGCTCTCTGGCTGAGACGAATGCATGGCAGAAAGGTAAATGCCAAGATAGAGCAGCAGACCTGCTCTCCACCAGATAGCCTGAAGCGCAGGTGAGAGGGAGATCACCTGCCACTCTTCCCCAACCACCAGGCCAGAGCTCTTGACCCAGCTGACTCGGGTGAAGGAGGCTGCCAAGTAGATGACCTGGCAAGCCTCCACCCATGCCAAGTTGCCTGGGTCCTGGACCACGAGGAGCATGTCGGCGGCGTACGCCAACAGGATCAGTCGCAGCTCTGGATCCTGGAGCACCAACCCCTTCAATCTCCGGCAGAGGAGACAGAGGAAGGGCTCGATCGCCAGAGCGTACAGTTGGCCCGAGAGGGGGCACCCCTGCCGCACTCCTTGCCCGAAGCTGACTAGCTCTGTCAGGGTCCAGTTGAGCCTGACTAGACACTCTGCAGAAGCGTACAGTACCTGGAGAAAACCCACAAACTGGGGTCCGAAGCCAAACGCTTACAGAGTGCTCAGGAGATACCCGTGGTCCACCCTGTCGAACGCCTTCTCCTGATCCAGGGACAGGAGGGCGAACAACAGACCATCCCTACACCCAAGCTCCAAGAGATCCCGGACCAGATACAGGTTATCAAAGATGGTGCGGCCTGGAACGGTATAGGTCTGGTCTGGGTGGACCACATCCGCCAGCACAGACCCTAGCCACAGCGAGATGGCCTTCACTATGACTTTGTAGTCCATGCTGAGGAGCGAGATGGGATGCCAATTCCAAAGGTCGCGGAGGTCCCCCTTCTTCGGCAATAAGGCAAGCACGGCTTGCGTGCACAAAACAGGGAGGACACCGCTCTGCAAGGATTTGGCCCAGACGGTGACTAGGTCTGGGCCGAGGACGTCCCAGAACACATGGTAGAACTCCACGTTCAGCCCGTCCATGCCCGGAGATTTATTGGTGGGCGTGCGACGGACGGCTTCTGAGAACTCGGCCAGAGTGAGAGATAGCTCTAGCCAGTCATGGTCGCCCACGCTGACCATCGGGAGTCCATCCCAGAGCACTCTGCAAGCGTTAGGATCGGTCGGATCCGGGGAGAAAAGATTTGCTTAGAAGGCCTTGGCCCTCCCACACATCTCCTCCGGATCCATGAGGGGGTGCCGTCCTCCACCAAGAGCCAGCTTCTTGGCCCCCCTCTTTTTCTCCAGGGTGTAGAAGAAGCAGGAGCCGTGATCCATCTCCCAAAGGAGGCAGATGCGGGATCGAACAAAGGTACCCCGGGCTTGATGGTCTTCAAGGACCCGGAGCTCCTACCACTTCTTATGGCATGCTCCACAGAGGGATGGATACTCGGGGCTGGCAGCCAGACGCCTCTCCAGCTCTAAGACAACCTGTTCCAACTGCCCTATCGCCGCATCCCTCCATTGGCTGGCACCTCGGGTGTAGTCGCAGCAGAAGAGCCAGGTGCAAACCTTCCCCAGGTCCCATTACTGCCGCACCAAGGGAAAGGCGGGCCTCTGCCCTCGCCAGGACAGCCAGAACTCCTGGAAGGACATCACAAAGCCTACATCCTCCAACAAACTGTTACTGAAGTGCCAATAGGCCGGCCCCACCTTTCCGCACAGAGAGAGGCCATCACAGTGGCAAGATGATGATCTGAAAACAGGGCTGGCCGAATGCTAGAGGAGTGGGTCTGTGAGAGGTGGAAACCTGGCAAGTAGATGCTGTCCAACCAGGAGTGACACGACCGATGGGCCTTCACCCGGACAAAGGTGAATGTCAAGAAGTTGTCCGGATGGTGGTCGTGCCAGATGTCCACCAGGGAGTGATGTTCGATAATCTCCCAGAGGACATCCACAGTGGCCATGCACTGCTCGGTCCCCGACCGGTCCTGCTCCTTGAGGGTGGTGTTAAAGTCCCCCTCCAGGACCAGGCACTCACGAGGATCCAAAGAGCCGAGGAAGGTGGACACCTGCTGATAGAATTGCAACCATTCCGGGCCCGATGTTGGGGCGTAAACATTGACAAGATTCACCACAAGCCCATCCATGCGGATCCGGAGGTGCAGCAGGCGGTCCAGCACAGTCTCAGCAACCCCCAGCACCTCGGGCCATACATCAGGGGAGAACAGGGTTGCCACTCCAGTCGTATGAACTGTGAGATGGCTAAAGTAGACCCTGTCCCCGCTTTCCAGCCGCCAGCTAGCTTCAGCGGCCAGATCCGTATGGGTCTTCTGCAGGAAAACCACGGAGTACCCCCCGCTCCCGAAGGAAGGAGAGCACCTGGCTCCTGTGGAGACCCATCCTACAGCCCCAGCTGTTCAATGTTGCAAAGATGAAAGGTGCCATAAGGAGGGCTCGGGGAATCCTTGCCCACAGAGTTGCCCACAGCCTCCATCGGGCCGTGCAGCAAACCGTGACCTACCCTGTAGGTGAGTAAGGAGTCACGGAAGAGGCGGACCTGCTGATAGGCCACGGAGGCCTGCTTCCCGGTCCTCTTACCCTCCCCCATGAGGGCCCTCGCGGCCTGGAGAATTTGATGAAAATCCCCCCATTGCTGGAGAGCGAGCTGCACCTTGTTGCGGGAGCCACGGGCATCTTCAAGGAACTCCCGCAGCTTTTCTTGCAGCACATGGTGGGCCAGGGTCACTGGCCTCCGGCTATTCTCTGGAGGGGCCTCTGACACAGCCCTGTGGCCCACCAAGACAGGCAAGCAAGGGGCGGACCCCCGATGAGGCGCCCGATGGGCTGGCACCACGAGGTCTGCCTCAAACCCCAGCTAAACAGGGGGCAGTGGAGGGAAGATAGCCCCTGGTGAGTCAGGACAGGGAAATACAAAGGCCTCTCTCTTGGGGTCATCCTCTGGGATATGAAAGGAGTCGGCCTGAGGAGCGGCGATGGCATCACGGGAGGTGGAGGGGATAAGGACGGGGCTGCCATCAGGGGCAGGACAGGGATCAAGAGTAGGGGCAGGACAGGAATCAAGAGCAGAGTTGGGGAGGGGGACAGAGGCAGGATCCAGAGCCCCAGGAGTTAGGTCGCTGGAAGGTGGCCCCTCTTGGTTCAGCTGAGGGATCTGGGGGGTGGGAGGGGGACCCTCAATGATGCCTGGCTCAGATTCCATGGCTGGTGTGGCCGCCACGGCATTGGGAGATGGAAAAACTTCAGTGGGGTCCCCACCCAAGAAGGAGGTCGGGTGCCCCACACCTAAGAGGTGTATCCCATGGGAATCGGGTCCTGGCCACGTGGCACCGGCCATCGCCTCAGAAGGCTCGGCAGCCATCAGCGGGGTGCCACCTGTGGCCGAGTAGATGGAAAAGCCCTGGGGACCCTCGGAGGTGGGAGCAGAAGTAGCAGTTAGGGGGATGAAGCACGGGGAAAGAGGGGGCTGGAGTGAGGTCGCCTATATCGAGATCCACTGGCAGAGGGTCGTCCTCCCCCAAAGTGACCAAAGTCAGACCCAGGGCCTCGATTTCCTCATAAATAGAGGGGAGATCACTTTCCACCACCCCAGGATTCACCCTGCCAGGACCCGAAGCAATGCTCACTTTGGGGCTCTCTGGGTCCTCAACTGTGAAGGGGCAGGAGGGGTTCCATCTGGGGCCTCTGATGGGAGAGAAACCAGGGGAGGGACGGTGCTACCCTCCGATGCTGCCACGTCTTCCCCAGCTGGCACTATTAAATGGGAGATGCCAGAGAGCAAAGAGGAAGGCTCGGCATTGGTGCCCCCCTTCAACATTGGTAGAAAGGAGTGGAGCTTGAGCCTTCCACTTGCCCCACTTCCCCTGTAGTAGGGACCAGCCTTCCATGGCATCATCTGGGGGCTGGTTAACAGGGGTCGGATCATGGAGCAAGGGAGATGGCTCAGGGAAGCAATGGTGAGGCAGCATGAGGAAGGGAGGATTCTCCCTGGGGCAGGCCCTCTCCCATGCCCGGCAGTATCCCCGCCGCACCCTCCTCCACAAGCCCCGCCAAATCGCAGACAGTGGAGGCGGGGGTCTCCCACTCATCCGGGCTTGTTCCGGGCAGTACCCCTCGGGCCCGAGCGGGATCAATGATGGACTGGGAAGGAGGAGAGGCAGCTCCGGGTGCCTGGCAGCCAGGGATGCCGGCGATGACGGGGCTGGCACCCTGCCGGGCCTCGGGGGTCCCGGATGCACCCTGCCGAGCCAAGGGGCAGTCCCTCCGGACGTGTCCCATCGGCTGGCAGAGGTAGCACCGTGCCTCCCACGAAGAATAATGTACCTGGTAGAGGACTCCCTGATAGGGGACCAGGAAAGACCCCTCGAGCGCCTGACTGTCACGGACCGCTGGTGACAGTTGAAGCTGCACTTGCCAGCAGAACAAGAGGACATGATGGAGGGTGGGATCATTGCAGCCCAGCAGGAGAGGGCTGATAACAGAGATTGGTCGCCCCAGGGTAGAAAGGGAGGGCAATAGGGTGGCATTGAGAAGGAAGGGAGGGACGGAGGTCAGGAATAACCGGACACCCAGGTCTTCTAATGGCTCCAGGGGGACAAACACGCCCCCTACTGCCAGGCCCTTCTCCACTGCCTCCTGAGTGGTGGCATCCAAAGCTAGGAAGAAGATGACCTTTCCATACATTTTGGAGGCAGCCACAATGGCCGTGGGCCCCACTACCCTCACTAACACTCGCACGTAGGTCTCCACATGGGGCAAGGCGGGCACTAGGAGGCAATGGACACCATGCTTTCTGGGCAAGGTGAGAAAGGGGCCCCAGTCGCTATAGATGGTGGCGGAGGCGGTGGGAGAGATGACATTGCGGCAAGCAGGGGGGCTGCCGTCACCTGGGGGAGGGGCACCCGTAGAGCTTGTGGAAGGAACAGCGGGGAGGGATGCTGCAGCCAGTGGCAGGGCTGCAGCAGCGAAGGTTGCCTCTGCCATGGAGGGCCCGGCCTTTTTAGTGGGGCCCTTACCCTTCTTCTTTCCCTGAACTTTCCTGCTGGCTGGGGGGACTCCACCAGACTCAGAAGGGACGAGGGACCTGGCAGCAGCGGAGGTCTCCCCAGTACTCACCGCTGCCGGTGCTTCAGCAGGGGCGATGGCAGGTGGTTAGGCAGCAGCTGTTGAGGTAGAGGCTGGGGGGTGGATGCAGGGGCAGGTAAAGGAGGGGCGGCGGGGTCTACTTGAGGGGTATCTCCCTCTGTGTCCCCTGTCACAGCAAAGGGGAGGGGAGGGAAGGGAGGCAACCACTCCTCCCTGCTAGGCTGCAGGCCGGGGAGGAGGGCTCCAGAAGGGGAGTTCTAAATGGGCGGGAGGAGGGGCTATCAAGAACTTAGGTGGTGTCAGTCACCGACTCGAGGCGGAAAACCGGCTCCTATAGCTGCACTAGGGGATTGGGGGATACAACAACATGGGAGGGGTTGCAGTGAACAGGGGTAAACTCAAACAGAGGAGGGGCACAAGCGCATGGGAGGGGGCATGGGTGTACAAGGGGAGGGGCTAATCAGGGCTGGGGGACCACGAGGGTAGGGGAAACAGCTGGTCTGGAAATGAGGCAAAGGAAACAAGGGGCTGGCTTCAGGACTGGAGCGGGACAATCAAGGCTGCAGAGGGAAATGAGTAGGGCAGATAAAATGAAGCTGGGGCTGCGAGGGCCAAAGGCTGCAGGGGTAAATAAAGTAGGCAACAAGGGGTAAAGCTGGGGGACCTATTGCAAAGGGAAAGGAGGTCAGTTCAAGGGGGGAGGTGCACCACAAGCGCTTGCACTTAAAGTCAGTGTTCGGCTGCTGCAAGCCCAAACAGTGGACACGGGCGTGGCTAGCCAGGCGAGCAACGCAGTCCCAGAGGCAGGAGCTCAAGGCAGATGGAAACAGCCAGTGAGGGTGGTGGAGGGGGCAGCAGTGGTAGTGGTGGTGGGGGGGGCAAAGGGGGACGTGGATGGACCAGGGGGCAGGCTCCACACCACACCGCTGGTGTCCCCACAAACAGTCCAGATCCCCACCACAAGAGCACAGTTCAAAAATTACTCAGTCCTTAAGTGCCCCCTCCATGGTGGTCTTCAGAGTCTCTTTGCGGTCCCCCAGCAGCAGACAGTTCTCTTCTTCTCCTCCTCGGGGCTCCAGCAGCTACCCAGCAGCAAACACAGCAGCTCCAGCAGCTCCAGGTGGTGGTCTGGTGGCCAGGCAGGAGGGACTCCACTCAGATGGTGGTGGTGGTGATGGTGGTGTCCTCAGCAACAAGGGCTGGAGCTGGGGTCCCGCACTCCCCTCCTCTGAGGAGAAGGCCAGCAGCCTCCCCGCCCCCCGAGGCTGTAGTTGGAGTAACAACAGCAACCGAGGGTGGGGGGGTCCACTAGCCAACCAGCAAGCAGGTAGCAGAGAAAAGGGGTGGGTGGTGGTGTCTAGCTCAGCCAGGGGAGCAGCTGGAGCAGCAGCAACAACGGCGGCAGGCTGTTAAGCACCTGACTCTAATTAAGGCCCCTCTGATGCTATAAAAGGCCTCACTCCAGTCAGGCCAAAGAGAGCCAGGGACCAGAGGAGAGGAAGTGTGTGTGAGGAACTGGGAGCAAGAGGCGTGCAAGAAGCTGAGAGTGAGTAGGCATACTGCTGGAGGACTGAGAAATACAAGCGTTATTTCTTGTATTTAGGAAGGTCCAGTGGTGAGAACAAAGAAGGTGTTGGGAGGAGGCCTTGGGGAAGTAGCCCAGGGAGTTGTAGCTGTTGTGAAACTGTACCAGGAGGCACTCTAGGCAGCTGCAGTCCACAGGGCCCTGGGCTGGAACCCAGAGTAGAGGGCAGGCTCGGGTTCCTCCCAAACCTCCCAACTCCTGATCAAACACAGGAGGAATTGACCTGGACTATGGCTTCTACCAGAGGGTAAGGTGTCTGGGCTGTTTCCCGACCCACAGGGTGAATCTGTGAGGCGAGCAAATCTGCCAATAAGCACAGGAACCACCAAGGTAGAGGAGGAACTATGTCACAGTAGTTAAGGACATTGAGGTCAACGGTAATTGGGACAAAATACAATAAGGTTTTACAAAAGGTAGATCGTGCCAAACCAACCCGATCTCCTTCTTTGAGAAGGTAACATCTTTTAGAAAAAGGAAACGCAGTCAATCTAGTTTACCTTGATTTCAGTAAGGCATTTGATACAGTTCCACATGGGGAATTATTAGTTAAATTGGAAAAGATGGGGATCAATATGAAAATTGAAAGGTGGATAAGGAACTAGTTAAAGGGGAGACTATAACAGGTCATACTGAAAGGTGAACTGTCAGGCTGGAGGGAGGTTACTAGTGGAGTTCCTCAGGGATTGGTTTTGGGACCAATCTTATTTAATCTTTTTATTACTGACCTTGGCACAAAATGTAGGAGTGTGCTAATAAAGTTTATGGATGACACAAAGCTCAGAGGTATTGCCGATAGAGAGAAGGATTGGGATATGATACAAGAAGATCTGGATGACCTTGTAAACTGGAGTAAAAGTAATAGGATGAAATTTAATAGTGAAAAGTGCAAGGTCATGCATTTAGGGATTAATAACAAGAATTAATAAGCTGGGGACACATCAGTTGGAAGTAACAGATGAGGAGAAGGACCTTGGAGTATTGGTTGATCACAGGATGACTATGAGTTGCCAATGTGATATGGCTGTGAAAAAAGCTGTTGTGGTCTTGGGATGCATCAGGCGGAGTATTTCCAGTAGAGATAAGGAGGTGTTAGTACCGTTATTCCAGGTACTGGTGAGACCTCATCTGGAATATTGTGTGCAGCTCTGGTCTCCCATGTTTAAGAAAGATGAATTCAAACTGGAACAGGTAAAGAGAACGGCTACTAGGATGACCTGAGGAATGGAAAACCTGTTTTATGAACAGAGACTCAAAGAGCTCGGCTTGTTTAGCCTAATCAAAAGAAGGCTGAGGGGGGGATATGATTGCTCTTTATAAATATATCAGACGGATAAATACCAGGGAGGGAGAGGAATTATTTAAGCTAAGTACCAATGTGGACACAAGAACAAATGGATATAAACTGGCCGTCAGGAAGTTTAGACTTGAAATTAGATGAAGGTTTCTAACCATCAGAGGAGTGAAGTTCTGGAACAGCCTTCCAAGGGGAGCAGTGAAGGCAAGAGACATATCTGGTTTCAAGACTAAGCTTGATAAGTTTATGGACGGGATGGTACGATAGGATAGCCTATATTTTGGCAATTAATTGATCTTTGACGATTATCGGTAAATATGCCCAATGGCCTATGATGGGATATTAGATGGGGTGGGAACTGAGTTACTACAGAGAATTCTTTCCTGAGTGTCTGGCTGGTGAGTCTTACCCACATGCTCAGGGTTTAGCTGATTGCCATATTTGGGGTCGGGAAGGAATTTTCCTCCAGGGCAGATTGGCAGAGGTCCTGGGGCTTTTCACTTTCCTCTGCAGCGTGGGACACAGGTCACTTGCTGGAGGATTCTCTGCACCTTGAACTCTTTAAACCATGATTTGAGGATTTCAATAGCTCAGACATAGGTTAGGGGTTTGTTACAGGAGTGAGTAGGTGAGATTCTGTGGCCTGTGTTGTGCAGGAGGTGGGACTAGACAATCATAGTGGTCCCTTCTGACCTTAAAGTCTATGATTCTGTGATCTCTCTCTCTCTCTCTCCCACCCCTCTTCGGAGTCCTCTTCATCACTCAGATTGATCCCTCTTCATGGCTTGGCCCTCTGGCCAGGTCACTATAGTCCTCCCCTTCTAGGGTATCAAAGTCCTACTGGACAAACTGTCTCAGGCAGTCTTCTGCTCCACTGCCTAGTCTATGCCACTTCATCAGTGGATGGTAGGGGATCTTCCACTACTCTGGGTTTCATCTCAGGGGACCCTCTGCCCAACAACCATAGTCTGCTCAAGCTCTGACCACGTTGCTGTTTCCCTGGTCTTCTTCCTACATTTTCCTCCTATATTCTGGCCCCTTTCTAGGTTACCACTGAATCTTCCTCTGCTCCCTGTGGCTATTTCATCTCCTCTCAGGTTCTTGCCAGAGTCTGTATTCAAGGGCAATATTCTAGGACTTATTCCCTGCTAGAACTCCTCCTGGTCTGTTGCCAACTCCCATCTTCTCTAGAGAATGACTGCAGGGTTCCTCTCTGAAGTCCTTTCTTACCACCAACTTCCCCTCTTTTTGCCTTTTCCAACTCCTCTCCCAGTTGGACTTCATCAACCATTAGGCCTTATCAGCCCTGACTCTCCTCCAGGTGCAGTCTGTCACAGAGTTAATTGGTCCTTTTCCCCTAGTCAGGGCTTGTGTGGGGTAGACGCCCCATCACACCATCTAAGGATGGTGTTCTTCTGCCTATTCTTGTCCATGGGGGAAGAATGATCCAGTGATGAAATGATGAGATCTGCAATGGATCCTTCTCCTCTTTGTTCTCATGATTTAGAGTAGCAGGGAGCAGTTGTGAAAACTAATGATAAACTGGAGTGAATTGCCCAGTCAGATCCATTGCAATCTCTGGTCTTCTAGAATGAAGGAGACCAAATCAGTTCCCTCCATTCTGGAAGCACAGTCAGCAACGGAGACATGGATCCGCATGTTACCAGAGTGCGAATCTGGCTTGTTCCCTGCACTGAGGAGCCCTCCTTCATGACCAAGAGAACCTTCTACTCTTATGGCACTGACAATGAAGAATTCATCTCAGTCCATTCCTTGTTCCAGATCTAGAAGCTTTTGTCACTGAGGCTCTGGAATGATCATTTTGACCCCTGAAGAGGGCCTTGCAGTAGAGGATTTAGCTGCTAAAACATTTTTCAAGAGAAGGCCCTGTAAGTGGTTCTTCCTTTCTTTCTTGGAGTCTGGTGGGAAAGATCTACAAACAAAGCACTGGAAAGGGGAATGTCCCTCCCCAAAGCAGCTGGGAAGGCCAGGATAGAATAGGAGATGCAATGCCTGAACTCCAGATTCTGGATGGTCTTCCATACTAGATCCAACTGGGAACTGCTTGCAAAAGGCTCCAGTGATCCTGCAGCACCACAAGGGATCCATCCAGACTGAGAATGTGCAGAACTCACCCTAGAAAAACTGCAGTTACTGATAAAATGTCCCCCCAAAACTCTCCTTCATTTCCATCCCCATCTCCACTGCTTAGCCCAAAAGCCTCAAAGCAGCCAAACACCAGACCAGCTTCTCAAGGGAATGCATCCTCCTTCTCCTCCTCCTGGTGCTGAATGAACCAACTGAACTGAAAGATGCAGTTCCAGTTTCACAGCAATCCCAGTGCTTCCAGCCTCAAGAGAGCAAAAATCATGAGATTTTGCCTCAAATTTATAACATTTTTAAAAAATCACTTCCTGGTTTTAGTCTGTCATCTGCCTTTAAACTCTCCTCTATTCCTCTACCAAAGTGTATGTGAGAATTTCAGTTTGAAAAGTCAACATTTAGTGCACACAAAATGGACACCTCCCACTGGCTACTCAGATGGCGACTCTCCTAGAAGATTGGAAAATTTCCATCCATTTCCTATTACTGACTTGACTGGACTGTTTTCCCTCCTACTTTGATTCCTTTTATAGAAGAGCTGGCTGGTAAATAATTTATGACGGTTCACACTTGCACATAGAACTTACATTACTTTTTAGGGTTGAAGAGTTCCAGATATAGATATTAAAGAACTTCAAACTTATATCTTTCCTTGACTCCACCCCACACCTTGTCTGTCTGCATTCCTCCCCTGGTTTCCTTGGTTCTAGACCCCTTTCCCCCCTCCTGCCCCTCACATTCCCCTGAATGCCATTTCCCTGCAACCATTACATCTGCCTCCTGCCCCCGAAGGTCTCTGCTGCTCCTCACAGTCCTTGAGTCCTGTCCAGCCCTCTGAGTGATACAGGGGAGCCATGTTGCTGTGGGCTTCAGACTCAGAACAGCGGAAAGCAGAAGCCAACTTTAATAAGGGCGCCCTAACTACCACGTGCTGACAGACTGTAGGTTGATGGCAGCATCTTGCTGGCTTCAACCCCATTGACAGTAACAAGAGATGGTGGCAGTTTTGAATAAGGGAAAATCAGTGAGTTGGCGCCTTTCATCGTGGAGTATTGCCAACCACAAAAGATCAGAAATTGTGAGTTGGATACCTCAGAATCATGAGATTGGCCCAAAAAATAAGGTGTTTTTTCCAAACATTCTTCTGCAATATTGGTGTATTTTCACTGTTGAATGCCCCCCTACCCCAGTGTGTAGCAACTAGTAATGTGGCCCACTCTCACCAGTGTATTGGGTAAGATGATTTTGGCCCCAGCTGCGGGAGCTGTTGCACCCACATCTGCCATAAATATCCTACCCCCAGCCCCCAATCAGTTATTTCCCCCGCAGCTTCGCCTAGTCTCACCTCTGCTCCTCCACAGGCTCTTCACCCCCTCTGCCCCTTCCCAGGTTGGGTACTGTAGGGGGAGGGCGAGGAGCAATGATGCCATCCTATCTGTGTGGCTCACAGGAGGGGTGGAAGTGGGGTGGGGGCAAAGCCACCGAGCTCTTTGCTCCCCTCCTCCCTTGCTGGGAGAATGGTCAGTGGATGGGAGACTTTGCCAGCTTCTGGCATTGCTAAACTTCACAAAGGGCTGGACTTCTTTGTGTCATTGTGAGATGAGCTCCAGCCACCTCTGAAAACCAGCAACTGCACATTACACAACAAAAACACTAACCCAGGAACCAATCCCTGCAACAAACCCCATTGCCAACTCTTTCCACATATCTATTCAAGGAACACCATCATAGGACCTAACCACATCAGCTACACCATAAGGCGCTTACTCACCTGCACATTTGCCAAACATTTGCCGGTTTGGCCGATGTACATGGCAGAGAGGCATTGTGCCAGCAATGCCTCTCTGCCATGTACATCGGCCAAACCGGACAGTCTCTACACAAAATAATAAATAGATACAAATCAGACAGCAAGAATTATAACATTCAGAAACCATTTGACACTGGCACTTTACAGCATTGAAACTTGCAGAGCTCAGGGGAGTGTTTTTTCAGTGATCGATCCAGCGGTATAGACACAATAAATCAACTGCTGAGCACTCTCCCAGTACTCCACCAGAATGAGAAGTGTAAGCAAAGTCGATGGGAGAGTGTCAGCTATTGGTAAGTAGATCTAAGTACTTCAACTTCAGCTACGCTATTCATGTAGCTGAAGTTGAATATCTTAGATTGACCCCACATCATGCTGTAGTCAAGCCCTAAGATTCCTGACCCCTGATGTTTTACTTTCTCTGAGCTTTTGGTTTTAGAGTCCATCTGAATCCCCAGATTTATTGTTGTCTTTCCTACACATTAAGCAAAAAGATACTCTATGAGAAGGGAAGAAAAACAAAAGGAGCAACTAGAAAGTCTGTGTGCATTCTAACAAGCTGTACTAGCAACTCTACCTCTCAAAATGGCTGTTTCAGCAGAGTTCTTAACAATTAAATGGTGCAGTACACAGAAAGCAAAGGTATGACAGCTACATAGCTACATTCTTTGGTTATTTTTAAAACTAATGGGTAGGCTGTTAATAAAACAGTGGTGTAACAAACATCCTGTTTTGTTCTAGCCTGAGAATCATATTTGGTTTGGCACTTTGAATTACATAAACTGGTTTGCACCTCTAAACAAGCCAGCTGTAGGTTGCAAAAAGGAAGGCCAGACCACCACAAACACCTACAGCCCACGTACCCCAGCACATCAGTTAAAGTTTTATGATTCATGCCTGATAATTTATTTTAATGTTTTTTTAAAAAATATAGAAAATTAATGGTGAACTTAAACATTTCTGCCCACCCTCCCTTTACTGCCTGATTTTTTACATTAGAAGTTTTAGGTCTTCAGATACCTTTCTTTGCTGAAGAACTTTGACATAACAAGAAAAAATTAAAAATAAGTATAAAGATGTCTTTATATATCATAAATAAGCACTAAAGTACTGTTCACCTTCAACAGCACTTTCTGAATAGTCCCCTCCTGTCATAAACAGATAGCTAAGGGTTAATGTCTCTTTCACCTGAAGCACCTGACCAGAGGACCAATCAGGAAACCGGATTTTTTCAACTTTGGGTGGAGGGAAGTTTGTGTCTGAGTCTTTTGTCTTTTGTCTGCCTGCCTGCTTTCTCTGAGCTTTGGAGAAGTAGCTCTACTTTCTAATTTTCTGTTTCTAAGTGTAAGGACAAAGAGATCAGATAGTAAGTTCTATGGTTTCTTTTCTTTGGTATTTGCATGAATATAAGTGCTGGAGTGCTTTGATTTGTATTCTTTTTGAATAAGGCTGTTTATTCAATATTCTTTTAAGCAATTGACCCTGTGTTGTATCATCTTAATACAGAGAGACCATTTGTATTTTTCTTTCTTTTTATATAAAGCTTTCTTTTAAGACCTGTTGGAGTTTTCTTTACTTCAGGGAAATTGAGTCTGTACTCACCAGGGAATTGGTGGGAGGAAGTAATCAAGGGGAGATCTGTGTGTTGGATTGCTAGCCTGACTTTGCATTCCCTCTGGGGGAATAGGAAAGTACTTTTTGTTTTCAGGATTGGGAACAGAGAGGGGGAGTCTCTCTGTGTAGTTTCACAGAGCTTGTGTCTGTGTATCTCTCCAGGAGCACCTGGAGGGGGGAAGGGAAAAAGGATTATTTCCCTTTGTTGTGAGACTCGAGGGATTTGGGTCTTGGGGTCCCCAGGGAAGGTTTTTCAGAGGGACCAGAGTGCCCCAAAACACTCTAATTTTTTGGGTGGTGGCAGCAGGTACCAGGTCCAAGCTGGTAACTAAGCTTGGAGGTTTTCATGCTAACCCCCATATTTTGGACGCTAAGGTCCAAATCTGGGACTAAGGTTATCATAAAATAAGTATAAAGATGTCTTTATATATCATAAATAAGCACTAAAGTACTGTTCACCTTCAACAGCACTTTCTGAATAGTCCCCTCCTTAAACTGTTTTGCAAAAGAACTGTAATGTAAGCAAATAAGAATTCAGAAATTATCACTTAATATTGTCAATATTAACCCACTAACTAAAATTCCTTTAAAATGCAGTTCTACTTTGAAAATGGTCTTTGTGAAAATAACATTTTCTTGCCCATCAAACCTGTTGTCACCTGTTTTTCTGGATAACATTGATAACCCAGAAAGATATAGAGGAACTTGTCAGAGACCTAAATGAGATTCTGGCAAGGGTTCTGAATTCCTGGTGTGCACCCTTGCTCTCTCTCAACTCTTTGCCCTCTTTCCTTCTGTGTAAAAATCCTCAGTAGGAGTGAATAGTAGCAGGTGGTTATAAAAATGGTAAGATCTTAGAAATTCCATAAAGGAGTTCAGAATAAGAGCCTTTACTCCAAAATTAAGTATCAGATCTCCCCTAAAATACCCCAGAGCCCTAGGTCTCATGGAGGACAGATGCATTAAACAACTCTAGAGATTCAAGTCAAAAACATCTTGAAGATATTTCAAAAACTAAACAAAATCTTTCAGAATGTGATAAAATCTCAGTATTGTAAATTCCACAAGTGAAATCCTGGCTCCAATGAAGTCAATGGTAAAACTCCAATTCACTTAAATGGCGTTTAGGATTCAGCTTGTCTCTCTAAAATATTTTGATTCATGTGAAAATTTGTACACTCTCAAAAACCCAACCACTCCTTGTGGCCAGAGATTGTGAGTGAGAAATGTCAGGCAGGTTGGTTTTGATCTGAGGAATTCAAGAAGAGGGCTTCAAATCTAGCATATATTGGAAAGCTAGATATCATAAATGTTTAATCAGTTGATTGATTTTGGTTGGTTTGTTTGTGAGTTGTATACTTCTTTTCATAAGAACTTGCTAATGCGTGAAATCAAAAATTAAATAGAATGACTAGTTAGACTCTATGAAGCCACATATGAAAGATGTAAGACAGTTTCCTTCCTTTTAAAAGAATGACCCTTCTCTAGAGCTATAGCAGTAAGTGGGGTAGGGGGTAGGCAGGCGCATCATAGATACATCCCTCAACCCTATGAAACCAGTTTGCTTTCAAAACTCAGAAGAGACTAATCAAAAATGGCAAACAAGATTATATACGTAGACAAAGATTTTACCAAAGGCAAGAGAGTCTCCAACTTCAGATTCAGGTAAAGAACATCTTAATACTATTTTTTTATAAAGGCAAAAATTAAAAAGCTTTCATTATTTGTTGAAAGGGGTTTTCATTTTGTCATTAGAAGTATTGCATAGTTAAATAATTTCGGATACACATGAGACTGTGGTAAGTAGCAGCAATACATTTGCAGTCAAAATGCTACCCAGCATTTCTAGTAACAGATTGAAAATCACTTTTCAACTAAGGTTAAAAAATTACAAACACAACAACTTTTCTGACCATAATTGCCACTCTAATCTGAGATCACAGCTGAAGTCAAGAGCAACCTCCGGTCTTTTGGATTAGTTTGTTAAGCTCCAATATTGTATTCAAATTCAGTGTTGTGTCTCCATATTTCTAGCCAAAAAGACACTAACAGCAGCTAAAGGTGTGGATGATGTCTTTACAAAAAAGGCACTGAATGAAGAAAATTGTTTGTTTCTTTTTAATATTAAGTTTTTAACCAGGGGGATTTAAAAATAGCACAATGTTAAAAGGTCTTTCAATATCCTTCTCCTTCAACAAAGCACCAACTGTATAGCTTTTAAAAAAATCCAGCACGGAGATTATTATATTATGAATATTAATGATAGCATTTGAAATATGACATTTCCCTTGTGTTGATGTGTTTTAGCGTGTGATAGTCCCTGTATATATGGGACAAGATTTTCAAAAATAGAAGTGTAAAGTTAGGGTCTCCAGCTAGGGTTTTCAAGGTGGCCTATGGGATTTGGGCACTCTACTCCTATTAAATGTCAGTGGAAAAAGGACATTTAATTTCCAAAGGCTCCTTTGGAAATTCCAGGCCAAATTCCATATTTAAGCATCTAAATAAGTGGCCTCATTTTCAAAAGAGCTGCTCCTTGCAGCTGCCATTGACTTTAGCAACAGCTACTGAGTGATAAGCACTATTGAAAACGAGGTCACTTTCTCAGCAGTGGCACCAATTAGCAGTCACTGGGGAATGCTCCCCACACTACAAGGTTCTTACACTTGCTCAACGTTGCAGAAGAAGGCTACTATCTGCAGGCCCAGATTAACCAGTATGTACTTGGTGCATGTATTTAGGGCCCCCATCTCAGGACCGGGCCAGACTTGAGTGGCAAAGGGCCATATACAGTTCTTAATTTGTGCCCGGGCTCACCCAGGCTGAGCCCTGGCACCTCTAGGCTTGGCAGTTCATAGCCCCAGCATCTCTGGACTTGCTGTGTCTGTTATGAAGGTAAAAAAATTGCTTGAACTCTAGCATCTAATTGCTTGAGCCCCAGCTCCTCTTTCATTACAAATTAAGCACTGTCTTTGTGTGGGGTGGGCAGCCAGGATCAGGATTGCTGCACCAGCCCAGGACAGGAGTGGAGTGTTGAACTGGGGGTGCTGGTGAGTGGCCAGGAGGGTTCTGAGGATGGTGGGTGAGGGGATGGGGGTGAATGAGGGATATTGGGGTGGTGGGACTTGGGGCTGAGATGTTGGGGGGCAGGGAGTGGCAAATGTTAGGAGCTGTGGCCAGTGGGGCTCAGATGTTGGGGGCTGCAGCAAGAACAATGTATGTCAGGGCTGCTGGTGTGTGTGTGGGTGCAGTCAGGATAAGTGGGGTCTGGGGAAGCGCTGTTGGGATATATGTGGGGTTGGCAGGGCATTTGGGGGTGTATGTGTGTGGTGAGGTGAGGGAGCATTCGGGGATCAGATCAAAAACTATTACCCCCAAGAAATATCTGAATTGGTGCCACTGTTGCTTAGGTGCATAAATACAGTTTTAAAAGCCTAACATTACTCTTATTTATGAATAACTTAGTCATATTTTTTTCATTTTTGTTTGGAGCTGGGGACTGTACATTTGTGAAACTATAAATTATAAAACCCTTTTGTGCCACATTGTGGGTGACTGGGATAAAATGAATAATAGCAAACCAACTTTCATGGATCAGAAAATGTACCATGGGTAAATGTATCAGATCCATAAATCCAGATGGTATCAGCAGAGCCTGACAAGATTGTTTTCTAAAAGAGTAGCCCCAGATTATTGGAGATAAGGGCACAAGTGTCCCCTTTGAGTATCACAAACCAGCTTCTAACTCTTTTAAATAATTAAAATCTTTATCGTTATCAGCATTCTTTCTTCTTTCAGGAGACAGGAACACATATGCAGCCTCAGAACTTGGATAGCCCATCCGAGACTTCCCCATCTGGTAACTCTGCAGAGATATACATTTAGTTCAACTTCATTTCATCTGGGGCAGATCTTGAAGTCTTTACACAAGGGGAAATCCTGACCCATTTTTGCATGCACAGATGGCCCTGAAACATGGCAAAATGTATCCAGTGCCACAGGGCAGTGTGGGGTAGGAGTCTGAGAAAGTGTGTAAAGTGTCTGCACCTAGTGGAGCATGGAGCACAACTTCATGGGGGTATCAGAGTGGAGGAAGGTTTTGGAGTGGTTGTGGGGAGAGGGCTGGTGAAGTCACACAGCCATAGATCTCCCTCTCACACTCACTATTCATGTGTGTAAGTATCTGCGTCTTCAGGGACTACTGCAGACCCACCTGAGGCTGCAGTAACAACCACAAAGTAGTTCTGCTACTGCTCTGCAAACTGGGCGGGAGCGGATTCCGTCACTGTTGAAGGCTCCATTGCACAACCCAAGTTCATGAGCTTAGCATGAGTTAAGGCTGCAGGATTGCTGTTTTGTAATTATCTTCACATAGTATAATTTTAACTGCAAATACAAGCAGTTTCCAGATGGTGTGGGATCCCATTGTAGATGAGTATTTCACTGAGAAAATGTTTAGCTTTCTGACTGCTTCTACAAGGTGAAGGAGCGTTGAGTAAAATTTATCTATCCCAGAGACAAGCATATGAGACTAAATGAGGATTATTTATTAGAATAAAATATAGATTTATGTTATTCATTTTATCCCTAGTCAGCCACTATGAGGCTAGGTCCTGGCTTCTGTGTCCCAGCACAACCCACTACAGGCTCCTAGTCTAGGGCCTAGACACCTCAAACTTTCTGGGGGAAATGAAGACAGATTCATTCTAGCAGCCTTTCCCCACTGGAGGCTGGATACTCTTTACAAGCACCTTTCTTCATACTGTAGCATGACTGCTGTTGGAGACTCAGGCTCCAAAGGGATCCTGGTATCCTGTCTCAAATCCCAAGGAATTCCCCTGGGTCCTAGCCTCTCCTGGAGCACTCCTTTTCCAGAAACCAGTCTGAGGGAAACTCTTTTTCTTAAAGAAACTGGGCTGGGTATGCATGAGGATTATGAGGACCCCAACATGTCTTTACTGCTTGTCACACAGTCCCAGGAAAAAATCCCAGAGAAGCAGGGAAATGTCCAAGGAAACTCTGTGGGGTTGGGATCACAGGCAGAGACTTTCAAAGCCAACTAGTAGATATACCCAGGCAACTCCCATTTTTAAAAAGTGAGTTACATGGCTAAATCCCCATGTCAGCCTTGAAAATCTCAGCCACAGCATTTCAGCTGGACATTCTCTCCAAGGGGTTTTTCCCTTATGAGGCCCTGTGGACCATGCAGGAGGAAAGACCTCCAAAGGATCCTTAGGTCTGTCTTGTGTATCCCAGGGTCTCTGTTCAGGAAGCTGGCATATGTGTGGTGCTTTCTGTTCTCCCCCATGGCAACACAGCATCTGTATGGCAGCAGCTTCTTTCTATTAAAATCCAACCATTTCTTTATTATTTGCAGGCCCTGGCTCTCAGTGTTCAGGCTGGCTCTGTGTTACTCTAGTCCTGGAAATTATTGCACTGAGTCTGCTGCATGCATTGATCTTCTTGTCTATGCAGGTGAGTGCCATCACTGTCTGGATAACACCCAGCCCATGATTCTATAAGTTCTTGTGCTGCACGATGCAGCAGGATGTGCAAGATTGTAACTCTACATCCTATGGAACTAAAGGATATTTAGATCTCTCTTGTGTACCCCAAATATGACCTGTTGGCACAAAGTAAGGTTAAGGTGTAAGAATAGTATCAGAGGGGTAGCCGTGTTAGTCTGGATCTGTAAAAGCAGCAAAGAGTCCTGTGGCACCTTATAGACTAACAGACGTATTAGAGCATGAGCTTTCGTGGGTGAATATCCACTTCGTTGGATGCATCCGGTGAAATGAGTATTCACCCACGAAAGCTCATGCTCTAATACGTCTGTTAGTCTATAAAGTGCCACAAGACTCTTTGCTGCTGGTGTAAGAATAGTCTTTCAGCACTGAGGGGCAATAAGTCTCAGCCCCCTATGTACACATATATTTTTCACAAAAGTGCTGGGTAAAAGAAAGCTGGATTATGGGCAGGTGAAGAATCGGTGTATGTGAGTAGACAAGGCTCTAGTATAGTCCATATGTGCTATTTGAGTGTCTATCTGTGTGTTCTTCTTAGGCCTAATTCATGCTGTTAGGCAGAAATAATTTGGTGACTACCCAGCAGCCCTCTCGTTAATGATAGATTTGGTTCCTCTTCACTCCCTGCCCATCATCTTTTACCTTGTGCACAACACTCATTTGTACTGTGCAGAATCAAGCCCACCCTGCTGGATTCATTTTATCCTATGGTTTATTTGTTCTATCCTGGAAATGTACTTTCCCAGGCCATTATAGTAGGGGATTCCATATCATCCAATTTTGTTAAAATTACCTTTCAACTCCCCAGCATTGTCACTAGTAGTAATGTGGCTTTGTGTAAGGCCTGTGCCCTGATGCCTATGACAGAATGGAGGTAACTGAGTGAGCTCTCTGCTGGCATCTGCTGGAGAGCAAGGAGAGTCAACTGAATGATGCAGTACCCTATTTACATATTAATCGCAGATAGTTTGGGGACACTGGGGTATTATTTAGCTAAATTTTGTACTTGGAGACAATATTTTAGAGAGCATCCTGTTGGGAAGCACCTAGGCAAGGCCTGAACAATGACTGGGTTCAGGGTTACCCTGATAACTACTGATGGTTGCCAAGATTGGATAAGAGGCCCTAGACAGTCCTCTCTTTCAAGAAAAGAGAAATTGTACATTTGTGGTTTATTTGCAGGGCATGCATAAAATTTTGCAGTTAGAGACTTTGGGGTTCCCCTTGTATCTAAAAGAGCTGAGAGTTGCAATTGCTTTATGTGGTCATAGCTTAGTAGCAGTGGTCAGCAGAGGACAGATCCCAGCAGCAGTTCCAGTCACCTGGCCACCAGTGAGCTACGCAAAGTAGTATTTGGGTCCATCTATAGCCTCCAGGAGGAGAGCAACAAATTGTGAACAGTTGTGTGGACTATGGTGGGAGCAGAGGAATTTACAGCATCCGTCTACACTGACCTAAAGACTCTGGTGATGCCTCCCTGTTCTTGCTGCTGAAATAATTCTAGCAGGAGAAGTGCTAGAGCCCAGAGCTTCCTAAGAAACAGTGCCCCTGATTTTGCTGGGACTCCTGGAACCACAAACTATGAGCAGGGAAGTTGAGGATCCACTGCTGGGGGGAGTGGCAGTGCTGGGAGATAGAAACCTGCATCAGCCACTCAGGGTCCAATTGTTCGGGATGGTAAATCTTGCATCCTTAGGAGGTAGTTCACTCTGTTCTGTCCCTTTCTTTTCCCCAATAAAAATTAAACCTCTGTTGAAAGTGCTTGCAAATGCGTACTGATTTGCCTACCAAAGATGCCAGAAGTGTTGATTCATTCCCAGATACTGGGTGGGGGATTGACCCAAAGTGAAGCAAATTCTAGAGAATCCCCTAGAAAGATGGACCTTTTTGCTGCCAACGCCATTGGCAGAAGGGTTACATCTGTAATAAAGTTTTTGTATCACTTTGAGATGTCCCTTAAAATACCTTAACTTGGTGACTGGGTAAGATTTATAGCAAGTCTATTCTTAATAAAGAGGAAGAGTTTGGTCTGCTACTTCCCAAAGAACATCCAGCTTCAAAGAATATGAATTAAGTTCCATAGGTTGTTATTAATTCCACAGAAATTGTTCTAATTAATTATCTTTGCTTTCAATAGCTTATAAAGGGGTAAAATAAATGTTGCTGCTGAGTCTGTATTGGGTAAAGCTGAGTCTTGCTTAGGGTGTGGTTTAATTAATTCCTGGTAATTATTTTCTGTAAGCCATCAGCAGTAGTAACTTTTAGTTCTTTTTTTCCATCCTCTTCTACCAATAGTTTTAATTCATACATGTTGTCAGTTGTTGGCTGCAGGGGCGATGGAAGCTTCCTAAAATTGGGGGGGGCCACCAGCACCCCAACTGTGGTGCCGCCACCCCATGCCGCCCCTGTTCCCCTCCCCTCCTGCCCTTGTACTGCCCCTTCTCCCCGAG
The DNA here is from genome assembly GCF_025201925.1 of Gopherus flavomarginatus. NCBI lineage: Eukaryota > Metazoa > Chordata > Testudines > Testudinidae > Gopherus > Gopherus flavomarginatus. The sequence goes on from NC_066617.1 coordinate 148,164,028, forward strand.
CTCTCATGCTGCCCCTTCTCTCTGAGTCCCCTCTCTCACGCTCCTGAGGCCCACCCTCATACCATCCGTTCTCCATAAGCCCCTGTCCTCACACCACCCCTTCCCCTGAGACCCTGCCCCCATGCCATCTGTTCTCCCAAGGCCCCAGTCCTTTACCACCTCTTCCCCACAAGACCCTGAACCCCGCTCACTTTTCTCCACGCCCTCCCCCAGCTTTCACTCACCCTTATGGCCTGTAAAAAGTGGGAGGGCATACCTCTTCCACTTTTAAAAGGGATGCGGCCATTGCCCACTGGCCCCCCTGTTCTAGTGGCCCTGGTTTTCTGCACTTGTGTTCTCTCTGTCTGTTGCACCAGCTCTGCACAGATAGCTGATGCAGTGGGCCTCAGTCAAACTGCCCAAGAAGACCACAGACTCGGTTCAGTAGGGAAGGATATATGGACATTTCAGTCATTGTTTATGTCATGGTGGGAATCTGGTACTAAACAGACTTTAGAGATGGATTTGGTAGCGATCCCTAACACTTGCCATTATAAAAAATTCTGGAGAGCTTTCTTTGAGCAGCTGTCGGACCTCCATTGTTTGCAGCAGGGCTTTGGAATTCAGTAGCCATTTTCCTCCCTTCATTTCTGTTCCTCAGGAGAATTTTGGCATTGTGCTCAAACAATGATTGAACATGAACAAGGTAAAGAACTGGGCCCCCACTGTTATAGCAGCAGCAACACACACTGCTCCCAGGAGTGCATGGGATCTGCCAGGGCAGTAAAAGGGGCAAAGTCAGGCTCTTCACTCCCAGTTGTCCATCCTACCCTCTGGGGGCACCACAGAGGCACTCTCCTAACTTCTGGTGTGGAGTGAGAGGGAGAGCACCACAAGCCAGACTTCTCTCATCCAGCACATGGTTCTAGTCTCACACCTTCTGCTACTAAATAATGTAGCTAATCCTGTAGCTCAAGTGCTAGCAATCTGTGTTTGTTGCTAAAATCTTGAGGTGCATATAGGAGGAGGGGTTTCTACAGGGACATCTAATAAAGTTTGTTTTTAACTTTTTCTTTAGTAAAAATAGGAATCTACCTGTAACAAAATGACAGTAAAAGAAAGTTATTGAGGTTGCAAAGCCAAGCACTTAAAAGTTGGGAAGTGCCAGATTTAAAGTTGCTTGTGAAATCTTAATTCTTCTTCTTTGTGCATATGTATTATGATACAGTCTTTAATTACATGATCTGAGCCCTTTCCCACAGAATTCCTGCCTCATTCAGTGCCCAGGATGGACACACAAGGAGGCAGAATGGGGATTGCATAGGCAACCTTAAATCTGGCATTTGCTAACATTCAAGTGCTTGCTTTTGCAACTTAAATGAAGTTTAGCAACCTAACTAATTTTTCAGTTTTAATGTAATAATATTGACACAAACAAACTAGTGCACTAAATAGCCACATCCCATTATTCTTTTTATAATACTAGTAGTAAAATACCTTCTTATACCAGCTCTAAATGTGTCCTTATTAACCATGCTCCTTTCCATCAAGGTATTCTCTCCTTAGACTGTCACATAGTGACAATGACCCTTTAAAAGGGAGCAAGGCCAGTGCACCTGTGCTGGTTAGTTGACCCCAGTTGATCTCTAAAAGAGGGCACTTGGGCTTGGTGAGAGACAGTCTAGATGAGTCAGGCTAGGAACCAGTCAGGAAAGGGGTAAGAGTAGATGTGGCTCTCACTGCCTGCTTCCTGGGAACAGGGTGCCCTAGAAGTGGAAGCAGGGAAACCCAAGCAGCAGGACTGCTAGAGTCCCTTGGGAGGGTAGGCAGAAGAAACCTGAGAACTGAAAGAGGAAATAACAGGGTCAGTTTCAAAACTGTGTTTCTGTTGATTTGACCTAAGCTTGTGTTATGCAGGATTTTCAGAACCCAAAGCAGTGGTAACTTAACTGTTTCTCTCCAAGCACTGTCAGGAATAAATCTTCTATTTTCACAGTACATTAACTTCTTGATCCATCCTCCAACTCTGATTAGCGGAACTGCAAACATACAGCTGCACCAAAATATACAGCTGCATCACCTTGCCTCTCAGGGTCCTAAAAATTATTCCTAGCTATGTGATATTTGGGTTTCAGCTAGCAGTGGCTGAACACAAAAAGGGCTGACTTGCAGTACTGTCAAGTTCTGGGCTAACATGCAGGAATATCAAATTCTGGGTTACATTTGGATCATAAAACTGCATAAAAAAGACTGTGGGTATGGCAGTGAGCCCTTACCAATCTGGAAAGAAGTCCTACTGTGTTAGTCTCCATGCAAGTCCCCTACATGAACTGTTATGTTACACACCTCTTGTGAGCCCTACTGTAAATTCAAAACTGTTGTTTCATTCAGCACCAACTTTCAATTTAGCCATTTGTGTGCAACAGATTCAACAGGGGAAGACATGTAAAAGAACGTTAAGATGGCAATCCAAAACACCCCAGAGCTGGGTATGCTTAAGGTTGCCATCACAACTTTAATTGTGTAGACATAATGCTAGTCTTTAACAGTCATGACTGTTCTGTTTTTCTCCCCTGAACTCCTGTTTCATTCACTATGCATTACTACCACATGATGGAATGTGTTTGGATATTTTATTTTTATTTCGGGGAAAAAAAGAAAATTTTCATTAAAAGAAGGTTAGTCTTAACTCTGCCTCCTTGTATGTATGCATTATAATAAGTCTCTAATTATTTTATCACATATTTCCCACACAATTCCTGTCTCATTCAATGCATATTTTTTCTCTAGGGAATATCCTAAATTTTCTTTCAGGTTCCTACTGCCTCATGCTGAGGTATATGAGCTGCTCTAGAAAGGTCTCACTTAAAAATGCACTTTTCCCATTATATTTTTTAATCATTCTCTTCATCTTGAAGGAGCTGAAACACTTTTCCTGAAACTTTCAAAATCAGAAAGGGAAAAAAAGATCCCAAGCTAAGAAGAAATGTACATATTTTCATCCCCCCCAAATAAAAATGACAGTTATAAGCATCTGAAAATTACACTTTAGAATGAAGAGATCTGCATCCTTAACTATAGATATTCTGTGTGCTCTGCCTGTAATACAGATAGGAAAGTACATTTTCCATGTATTTTTTCCCCTACAATCAGATTTCAGCTGTCCTGATAATGCCCAAAATTCATTCAAAGAACTCCATGTAAATGCTTCAATGATGCTGACCAAATTAAAAGAAAACCTGTGTGGAAAGGAAGAGAGCAGGAAAACAGGTAACCAGTTATCATAGAATATTAGGGTTGGAAGGGACCTCAAGAGATCATCCACTTCAACCCCCTGCTCAAAGCCAAATGGCCCCCTTAAGGGTTGAGCTCACAACCCTGGATTTAGCAGGCCAATGCTCAAACCACTGAGCTATCCCTCCCCCTTCTTAAGTCATGCTCTCTTTTATAATAGTTATTTATCTTATGGTAATGTCCAGATGCCAAATTGGAATTGGGCCCCAATGAGCTATGTGCTGTGCAAATTGAGGTGGAAAGTCCCAGATCTGAAGAGTTTACAGTCTCAGAAAAAGTGTATAATCATTACTGCCTTGGAGGCAAGAACGGTGTACTAAAGAGAGAAACATTTTAGAACAGGATAAACAAAGAGATGGAATGATAGGAGGGCGAGATGTCACCATGAGATGCTCTGATGATCTCTTTCTTTACTCTGTAGAACATGCCCCATGTGAGTACTGCCCATTCGGCTGGGTTCTGCATGAGAGGAAATGCTACTACTTCTCTGAGAAGAAGAAAACTTGGAGTGATAGTGAGAAGTACTGCGGCTCCCAGACAGCTAGCCTGGCTGTGATTGACAGTGAGGAGGAGAAGGTGAGGAAACAACTGGTTCACACTTCTAATGGAGTGAAGTCAGCAATATGTATTTATCAGGGTGAAGGGGTTCCTTCGATGTCCAAGACAAATCCCTGAAAATGGCTTTTCCCTCAGTTTATTAACTTGCAGAACAAGAAGTGCATTAGACCACTATCTATCTGCCCTTGTGCATTAAGACATCATGTTCAGGTGTGTTATATCACTTAGCTATGCTCTTGTCAGCTCTTATAAACTGGATGAGGTTATGATGGGTTAGCTCTTGGATGGGAAACTGGGTACCCATGGATTTGTTGTTGGCAATAAGTGGTAGTACTGAGTCAGTACCGTACCAATGCTCAGTGTTACCATTCTGATGGAGGGACCATCTTTTTTCATAAGATGTAAAAACAAGACTACAGACCAAGAGTCAGTTCAAACTTATTTCCTTTTAGAAGTATCGCCTCTCTCCCTCCAGTCCAAACCCTTCTCCACTTACATAAAAATGTCCCTGCTATGATGGCTGTGCTATATTTTTATGCCCAAACTGCAACTCTATACTTTAATTTGAAGTGACTTTTATTTTAGGTTATGGAAAACAATAAGAACGAACCAAAGTAAAATCTCCATGACAGAGTAGATTGTGGGTTTCTCTTTAACAATCTAAAACAACTCTGAGAACCAGATACGAGCTGTCTCTGCATACAGGCAGAAAACTTCAGAACTGTTAACACAGAAAACAAAGGTATCACAGTTTCATAGCTACACATACACCAGAGACTTTCCCCTCCTTGAACAACTTCATTCACACTTTCATATTGCCCTGACACCCTGTTTCTTTATTACTGTTATTGTCATGATGTATTTGTATAGTGCCATAAGTATATATGGTACAGTGTTTGCACTGTATCTTCTCCAGAACTTTATAACAACCATGCTGACGAAAGCACATGGCTACAGCTGGCCTGAACTCACTAAGGAGAACAATAGATGGATATGGGTGACTGGAGATGTATTACTACCAAAAATATATGTTTTCTTTTTACTATTAGAAAAGTGTTAAAAAGAAAATCAATTGTCATGTTTATGCAGCTACTGTCTAAAGTATTTATATGGCCCCATGTTACAGCTGGGGAACTGAAGCAAAGAGAATAAGTGACTTCTCCAAGGTCACACAGGAAGCCTGTGGCAAAAAGACTAATTGACTCCAAGTCTTCCAAATGCCAGGTTGGCATCTCAACCACTGGGCCATCCTTCCTCTCAAAGCATAGGACCTGTCTCTCAAGGCCTGGGTCCTTACTTCACTAGCAACCACCTGAGTCTGTGCCTGGAGAAGAAAGGCAGAGAAGATAGTGTTGAATCTTTCTTGTTATAGAGGAAAGGCTCAGTCAAAGAAGATGATTTTGTAACATCAATTAAATACTATGTAAAGTAGTTCAAAATATTTGTTGTAAATACATCATACTGCAAGTGAAATTTTCCCATAAGTTGGTATAAACTATGTTCTTCCAAGAACTAAATATTTAACTGAATTTAATAGTATTTATGATGGGCCAAATCTTGCTTTCCCATCTTTAGTCAGTTTCTCTTCAAGCAAAATCTCCATTGACGTCAGTGGGGATTTTGCCAAGAAAGAACTGTACTATTTCATGAAGCACAAGTATCACAATATCTGGTGTTTATGTGTGTGTATTTTTTACAAAAAGCTCCAAGTCATTTTTAAGCCCCTCATGGTTTCAGAGAAAACCTTGAGCCCTTAAGGTTCACAGAGTGTTATATCCTTTGGGGCAGCCAGTTTAGGAAGAAATCACTTGAGGCCAGACAGCAGACAGCTAACAAAACTACCATTTATTTACACACACAGAGCTCACCTAACCGGCTGAAGCAGGCTAGGCTATCCCCTAATAATCTAACTCAGTTGCCATGGGAACAAAAACCATGACAACCAAATACACAACATATTCCTCCCCCCCAATAAGAACATCCCCTAAATAAAACACACACTAGACTAGTGAAGGAGGGTAGACTGCCTCCATTCCCAGCTAAACCCTGGGGATTATTTTGCCCCATAACCGTGGGTTTGCCCTAGCTAAAGATCCAGCCGATGAGGAGGCCTTCTGTCTCTAGGTGGATTACGGCGAACTCCTGGTGCTGTTGCACCCGAAAGTACCATGGGCTCAGGGTCCACAGCACGAACAGGTGAGGAGGTGGTATCAGCTCGTGCTGGGCAAAGAGGTATCTCAGCCGCCAGCAGTAATGGAGGAGAACAGTCAGAAACAGGTGATTTGTGATTCAGTGTCTCACCAGAAGAGATGAAGTCAGACCACTCAACTGCAGATGTGTCCCGAGGACTGGCATGACCTGGCAACAGCTGATCTACATGTCGCTGCCAGGTAAGATTCTCTGCAGTCCGGACTGTGTAGGAAACAGGTCCTGTTTGAGTGATGATCGTGGCAGGGACCCATTTAGCTCTGGAAGTATAATTCCAAGCCAAAACTGGCTGTCCCGGGCTAAAGGTTCGGTCTTTTGCTCTGGGTGCCCGTCTGATGACTTGATATTGCTGCTGATGTTGCACAATTTGTCGGGGTTCAGAAGGTTTCAGCAGATCAAAGCAAGTGCGCAGCTGTCGTCCCATCATTAGAAAGGCCGGGGATGCCTGGGTCGTATCATGAGGTGTGTTTCTGTAGGAAAGTAAGAAGGTATCCAGACGCTTTTGAATGAAGTGTTGTCCCCTTGCTGATTTCAAAGCGTGTTTCATTGTCTGCACAAATCTTTGAGCTAATCCATTGGTGGATGGATGATATGGTGCTGACGTGATGTGGTGTATCCCATTTGCCTTCATAAAATTTTGAAACTCCTGAGAGACAAACTGTGGTTCGTTGTCGCTCACAACTTGTTCTGGCAGACCGAAACGACTAAAGAGGCCCGTAGTTTTTGGATAGTACTCTCTGCAGTAGTGGACTGCATTATAGAGACTTCTGGCCATTTAGAATGGGCATCTACTGCCACCAAGAACATGCTTCCTTCAAGGGGGCCAGCGAAGTCAATGTGAATACGTTGCCACGGGTTTTCAGGCCAGTCCCATGGGTGTAGGGCACCCACTGGGGTGCATTCCTCACACCCTGACATGACAGACAAGCTTTTGCCTTCTCTTCAATAGCACTGTCCAATCCAGGCCGCCAAATATAGCTTTGTGCAATTTCCTTCATGCACACTATTCCACAGTGACTGGAATGTAGCTGTTTTAACATCTGTGATCTCAGTGGTGGTGGAATAATGACACGTCTCCCTCACAGCAAACAACCAGATTGGACCGATAACTCTGTCCTCCTGGACATGTAGGTAACAAGGTCGGGTGAGACCGGAGAGGTTTGTCGAGATTTTCCATGCATCACCAGGTCCCTAACTTGGGACAATACTGGGTCAACGCAAGTTGCCTTCTTTATCTGAGCAGCAGTGATGGGTGTATTCTCTACCTGTTCAAAGTAGAAGATTTCCTTTTGGGCACTACCTTGATGTTTGACTGGCAAAGGCAACCTTGAGAGACCATCTGCATTGCCGTGCAGAGTGGATTTCCGATATGTGATTTCATATGTGTGTTCTGAAAGTAACAATGCCCAACGTTGCATACGACTAGCAGCTAATGGGGGAATGCCTGTGTAGGGTCCAAAAATTGATGTCAGAGTTTGATGTTCTGTGAGAAGAGTAAACTTTTGCCCAAACAGGTACTGATGAAACTTCTGAATTCCAAAAACAATTCCTAATGCCTCACGTTCTATTTGGGCGTAGTTAGTTTCTGCTTTGCTTAGAGTGCATGATGCAAAAGCAATAGGTCTCTCTTCTCCCGAAGGCATAATGTGTGGCACGACTGCTCCCACTCCATAAGGGGAGGCATCACAAGCCAATTGTAGGGGTAAGGATGGTTCAAAGTGAGTTAGAACTTCAGAATTTAGCAATGCATCCTTAGCTTTGTTAAATGCAACATCACAGCTTCAGTCCACTTCCAGGCCTTGTTCTGCCCAAGGAGCTCATGAAGTGGTTTTAGCAGTGTGGCTAACTGTGAGATGAACTTTCCGTAATAGTTCAGTAGTCCTAGAAACGAGTGCAGCTGGCTTACATTTCGAGGTGGGGGAGCCTCCACAATAGCTTTAACTTTTGCAGGGGCCTTATGAAGACCTGCAGAATCAATGATGTGTCCCAGATATTCAACAGAGGGCTTGAAGAATTCACACTTGTCTTTGTGAACTCGTAGGCCATACTCTTCCAGTCTTTGTAGAGTAGCCTCTAAATTCTTTAAGTGATCCTCTTCATTCCTTCCAGTGACCAGGATATAATCCAGATAGCACTGAACTCCTGACAAGCCACACAAGATCTGGTCCATACCCCTCTGGAACAGGGCGGGAGCAGACGTTATTCCAAAGGGTAGGCGACAGTATCGATAAAGCTCCTTATGAGTCACAATAGTCAACAGCTCTTGGGACTTTTCATCGATGTGCATCTGTAAATATGCTTGACTCAGATCAATCTTACTGAACTTTTGTCCTCCAGCCAGGCCTGCGAAGAGGTCATCGATGCGGGGAAGCGGGTATTGCTCTGCACACAACACTGGGTTGACAGTGACTTTAAAATCACCGCAAATCCGGAGAGAGCCATCTTTCTTCACTATTGGGATGATAGGAGTGGCCCATGAGCTATGGGTAACTGGTATTAGGACTCCATTGGTGACCAGGCGCTCCAGGTCTGCTTCAACTTTTGGCCTGATGGCATATGGCACAGTTCGGGCTTTCAGATATTTTGGTGGACTGTCAGGTTTAATGTTCAATGTCACAGTGATTCCCTTCATACTTCCCAAATCATCTCCAAAAACAGCAGTATCTTTCCTTAGTATAGGGGTTAGACTGGTTTCTTCTTTAGTCATCCAGTGCACTTCTGCCCAGTTCAGCTGAATCTTCCCAAGCCAAGACCTACCCATTAAGGCTGGGTAGTTACCTCTCACCACAAACAGTGGCAATTTAGCAGCCTTAACATTGAGCTCCACCTTAACATCAATAGTGCCCAACATGGGCACAGCTTCTCCCGTATACGTCTTCAGAACAGTTTTTGTTGCCTTAAGCGGAAGATGCTGTAGCTTTTCTTTATACACAGTCTCGGAGACCAGCAAGACGGCTGCACCGGTGTCCAATTCCATGCGTATAGGTTTGCCATCCAACAACGGGGTTACCCAGTATTCATGTGAGCCCCCTGCCAAAGACAAAACATGCAGTGGCACTTCCGCTTGTGATGAGGTCACCTTGATCATCCTGGGTCTGCTCTAGGGTATGCAGGGTTCCTCTTTTTGTCGGCCAGACCACAGGCCTGTTTTCCTTTGGTTTACAGGCACACTCAATGTGTCCCTTTTTGCCACAGTGTCGACACACCAGGTCCTTACACCAGCATTCTGATGCCTGGTGACCCGGCTTACCACAGTGGTAACATTCTTGACTCTGCATAGTTTTGTGGGTAGGTTCTTGTGACACTTTTTGCACCCTAGGGGATGCACCGATGTATTGCACCTCCCTTGTAGCCAGTTCCATAGAGACAGCAATATCAACAGCCTTCTGTAATGTAAGCTGAGCCTCTGTCAGTAGGCGCTTCCATATAGCTTCCCTGTACAGGCCACACACTAACCTGTCATGCAGAGCATCATTTAACATCTCTTTAAATTCACAGTGTTCTGCTAGATTTTTTAAAATTGCTACAGATTGTACAACTGTTTCATCTTCTTTTTGGTCTCTTTTGTGGAACCGATATCTTTCAGCAATTACCAGTGGTTTGGGGGGAAAATGGGACCCCAGGATTTCCACAACGTCATTGTAAGATTTAGTCTCAGGCTTAACAGGGTGTAGTAAGCTGCATAGCAGGGAGTAGGTTTTAGCCCCTACAACACTTAAGAATATTGGCACCTTCTTCACTTCTGTAATGTCATTTGTAATAACAAAAAGCTCAAAACGCTCAGTATACACATGCCACTGCTCTATATTCTCATCAAAAGGTTCCAGTGGCCTGGTCAGAGTAGCCATGATTTTTAGTTTCACTTTCACAGTCAGTGCAAACAAGCAGTTTTTTTGTTTGTTTGTTTTTTTACCTTGACTTCTACTTCCTTCCGGAATCCCATCCATCGTCGCCACTTGTTATATCCTTGGGGGCAGCCGGTTTAGGAAGAAATCACTTGAGGCCAGACAGCAGACAGCTAACAAAACTACCATTTACTTACACACAGAGAGCTCACCTAACCGGCCGAAGCAGGCTAGGCTATCCCCTAATAATCTAACTCAGTTGCCATGGGAACAAAAACCATGACAACCAAATACACAACACAGAGGTAATATTTTCAAAGAAGAATTGCTCTGTGCAGACTTGAAAGCATGTCTTTCTCACCAATAAAAGTTGGTCCAATAAAAGATATTACCTCACCCACCTTGTCTTTCTAATATCCTGGAACTGACACAGCTGCACCAATACTGCATAGACTCAAATAAAAGAACACAAGATGTATTAAGCTTTTAAAATATCTCATGATTGTGGTTCATGATTTCTGAGTGCTTGGGGATGGCAACACTGAGTATTAACAATTATGCTAACGCTGTCCCAACTAAGCACCAGTCACTATAATTCACTTTAATCACTAAACTAAGTCCATTTCCTGGTAGATGTCCCAATAATACAGCCATCCCAATACAGCTTGTCCCAGATGCTGGTGGCAACTTGGAGAATTTTTGTTTGCTTCTCTGAGACAGGGCAATACCTCAGTCTCCGTTTTACAATTCTATTTTTTACTCCCTTAGGTTTCATATGAAAGAGGGCAGCAGCAGTAACTCCACCTGTGCAGTTTTCCATGTGACTGGTATTCAGGCTGAGAAGTGCTTCAATCCCAACAAATGGGTCTGTGAGAAAAACATCATGGAATTTCCAATCCTATTTGAAAGCCTGCAGGACTGAAATTCCCCTGATACCACTGCTTTTCCCATGACAGACACATTCCATTATGCATGCAGGACTGAGTGCTTATCAAGGACTGAACTGAAAAAAGTAATTTCCTCTGCCCATTACATTAACTGCTCATATTCACTCGTGCCTGTGGCCACGTCCAGACTAGGAATTAAAATCGATTTTAGATACGCAACTTCAGCTACGAGAATAACGTAGCTGAAGTCGAATTTCTAAAATCGAGGTACTCACCAGTCTGGACGGCGCGGCATCGATGTCCGCGGCTCTCCGCGTCGATTCCGGAACTCCGTTCGGATTGATGGAGTTCCGGAATCGATGTAAGCGCGCTCGGGGATCGATACACCGCGTCCAGACTAGACGCGATATATCGATCCCCGAGCAATCGATTTTAACCCGCCGATGCCGCGGGTTAGTCTGGACGAGGGCTTCGTGTGCAGTGCTCAGAAAGCACAGGTCACTTCAGCAATGTTTTGGCTACACATTAAAAAGAGAAGTGATCCTTGTTAGGACAAGACTAGGAGCGCTCTTATGGTGCACCCTGTAAGGCCTGCATTTGTTGATGTCCACTGTGAGTAGCAGAGCACATGGCTGGATACCAATGCACATGACTGAATGAACACCTCTTTTATGAATACTCTAGAACAGGGGTGGGCAACCTTTCAGAAGTGGTGTGCCGAGTCTTCATTTAGTCACTCTAGTTTAAAGTTTCGTGTGTCAATAATACATTTTAACATTTTTAGAAGGTCTCTTTCTATGTCTATAATATATAACTAAACTATTGTTGTATGTAAAGTAAATAAAGTTTTTAAAATGTTTAAGAAGCTTCATTTAAAATTAAATTAAAATGCAGAGCCCCCGTGTGAGTGCCACTGAAAATCAGCTTGCATGCCACCTTCGGCATGCATGCCATAGGTTGCCTACCCCTGCTCTAGAACTTAGTCTGAAGAAAGAATGCATGTGTATGCACTCCCTGATACTGGGGGGTTGGGCCCCTTCAAAAAGCTCATGATATTATATAAATTATATCTAGTTAATAAGCTTCTGTCTCATCTAAGAATATTCAAACTGCATAGTTTCATAGATGGCCTGTCACCGCTTTTTGAAAAGTTGTGTACTTGCCCTTTCCTATTAAAATGGATTTTTGCATTTGCAAAGGCAAAATAAATAAATAAATTAAATAAAATAAAAGAATAATCACTGCACCCAATTTCATGAGAATAAATAGGGATTTCAAATGTGCAAAAAATCACATACTACAAATGCACGAAACTGTGAGGAAAATTGTGGGGAAATGTTTTAAACAGCATTAACAAAAATAAAACTATTGTAGGACATGGATTCTGTGTAATGAGATAACAATGACACTATAAGAAGGATGTGGAGTGGAAAGAGTCAAGCAGAGGGCAACAAAAAAGATTAGGAGGCTGGAGCACGTGACTTACCAGGAGAGGCTGAGGGAACTGGGATTGTTTAGTCTGCAGAAGAGAAGGATGAGGGGGGATTTGATAGCAGCCTTAAATTACCTGAAGGGCAGTTCCAAAGAGGATGGATGTAGACTGTTCTCAGTGGTACCAGATGACAGAACAAGGAGTAATGGTCTCAAGTTGCAGTGGGGGAAGTTTAGGTTGGATATTAGGAAAAACTTTTTCACTAGGAGGGTGGTGAAGCACTGGAATGGGTTATCTAGGGAGGTGGTGGAATCTCCTTCCTTAGAGGTTTTTAAGGTCAGGCTTGACAAAGCCCTGGCTGGGATGATTTAGTTGGGAACTGGTCCTGCTTTGAGCAGAAAGTTGGACTAGATGACCTCCTGAGGTCCCTTCCAACCCTGATATTCCATGATTCTATTGGGGAGTAGGTGGAGGGTGTGCAGGGTTTCATAAATGATATTATTTGTAACTTTGAAAAATTTATTTAATAGGTATCATAGTAGTTATGCCATTAGTAAAGGTTCCTAATATCTTCCATTATAACGGTGTGTTATCATTTTCCATTGTAATGTAACCCTTCTGCCAGGTGAAATCAGCAACAATAAGGGCCGGGTTCAATAGCTAGGGGCCCTTCTTAACAATACAATACAGAACTGGCTCGAGCCCCCACCTATCTGGGAAAAATCCACATGTCCCCTGAGAGCATCTAAGAGGTAATACTTCCCCTCTCAGAAGCACAAAGCCTGAGTGTAGAAAATAAACTTTTAATGAAAGGAGGGAAGTAGCTCAGCATTAATTTGGGAAAACACCACAAGCCGTATTCACAAACATAAAACTATGAGCAGAGCATGTTGGGCAGTGCCCCTCCCTTCTCCCTCCATCACACCCCACTGACAGGTGTTGTCATTAGTCAGCAAAGACCTTGAGTTCACTTCCCACCTTGGGGGTGGAGGGGAAGGCATCCTGCTCATTCTGCCATCCAGGCACTTGCTTTGGCATCAGCTACCTCACTGGATGCTCCGCTAAGTCCGCCGACCGTCCTGCTGGCCATCACCAATGCACACCGTCACCTTCTGCTGCCTCCTGCCTCTCTACTGTGACCTTGGTGGGTCAGTCTCCAGGGGTTCTACCCAGCTGTCAGTGATTTTCTGCACTTAGTGGGGAAACCTCACTGCTGAAGCAGGCTGGGCAGAAGCACTATCTCACAACAGATGATTTCAGCTCTAGTGATCACTTAACAAAACAGAAAGACTCCTAATATAGCCTTAATTAGCTCTATCTTTGAACAGTGGGGGGCAAGTTAAACAATGCCTAGGACTCTTAGGCAGAGCCATGGCTCTAGAAGGAGGAGAGGAGGAGACAGGGGGCCATCACTGTTTACTGGCCATATGGGCAAGTGACAGGGGAGAGGAGGTGGAGAGGAGCGAGTAAGGTGTTGGGGGAGAGGCAGTGTGGAGATGGGGCCTCAGGGCAAGGGGCAGCACAAGAGTGGGTCCTTGGGGGAATAGCCAACACTAGAGCAGGTGATCAGGGAGAAAGAATGGCATGGGGGGCATGGTTTGGGTGCAAGTGGCCCCCACACTTTTAAGGAGCTTCTGACACTCCTGGGCAGAACCCTCCAGGCAGGAACACCTGTCCCCACTCCTCTTCTCCATCAAGAGGTCTGGCATCTGAGCCCCCTGCTTAGCGAGTTCAGTTAAGTTGAGGGTGACCCCCTTAGTCAGGACAGGCGAAGTATAATTTTGCTGCCTTTTACTCATACAATACAGATAACAGCATTTCATTTCATTTAAAAATTTGTATTAAAGCTAATGTTAAAATTATATAATACACAGGTTAAGGAAAGAGTGTTTGTACATCTGGGTAGAGTGCTTAAATTATCCCAAAGCACAAAGTTTGATTTAAAAGTCATAAAATACATATCATACATAATATGCAATAACCCAAATTTAGGTTAATAAAATTAATGATACAGTTTAGATATTAGCAGCCAAATATTCAGGTACATCACTCATAAAAGGTTAAACTAAACGTATGTCTACACTACCCGCCGGATCTGTGGGCAGCAATTGATCCAGCAGGGATCGATTTATCGTGTCTAGTCTAGACATGATAAAGCAACCCCCGAGCCCTCTCCCATCGACTCCTGTACTCCAGCACTGTGAGAGGCGCAAGCAGAGTTGATGGGGAAGCGGCAGCAGTCGACTCACTGCGGTGAAGACACCATGATTTGATTTCAGTTACATTATTCAGCTACGTAGCTGAAGTTGAGTAACTTAGATCAATCCCCCTCTCCCCGCCCAGTGTAAAAGAGGGCTAAGAGTTGGTTGTGGAAAACAAATATAGCAAAGAGTGTAGATTGTCCCTCAGTAATTGAGCATTTAGGATAGGTTGTCCCTCAATAGATAAAATCCATCAGAGAAGTATTCCAGTTACTTTCCTGATTTCGCTTCTCAACAGCACTCCTGGTCATCTCTCTTGGTATTGCCAATGTCCAGTGATGTGTTCTAAATAGATTTCCCTCGACCACCTGATGGCGTCTGATACCATGAGTTGCCACATCAAATAAGCATAATGCTGACCAATTCCGCATTCCCGTAACACTTGCTCATTACTGGGGTCCCATGCACCCACGGCTCCAACAATCAGCCTGTGTGTTTGAACCTCATAACCCCTAGCTCTCAAGGCATCAGCCAAAAGGGCCTCTTAAGCTTGGGCATCACAGAAGGCCGGGTCCTGTTTTCAAAGGGCACTGTAATGTCCATCATAATGATCTTGATTTGTAAACCAACACTAAAGTGATTCATAACCCAACACCAGTCAAAATTGGTCACTTTGCCAACACAGCTCTGTATCCTCATACTTAGGCTGAATGGATGTGTTCATGTAAATACAGTCTGGTCCCAAAGCTTTTTCCCATCCCCAGCTCATCACTAGCTATCAGTGGAGAGTTCATTTAGACCCTGCTTATAATAACTTCGATAAACTGTAACCATTTGGGCTGAAATTTTCCATTGTTGGGCTCTGTCTCTGGCTGAATTTTTGCCAGGGAATATTTCTTAATAGTCCCTTTTGCTATCCCCTCAAAAGTGGCCCACATTTGACAGTTTCATGCATCTGCCAAATTCCACTTCTGCATGTGCAGTAAATTTGGTAGATTATTGGTCCTTAATTTACTGAACAGTTCAATTATACAAAGCAAAATCTGAAGCCTGACAGCCCCCTACATGTGCACTGCACCAGCCATGCTACCACATCTTCCATAACATTATTACATGGTAGACTGTGCATTCTAATCTCACTTCTTCCACTGATTGGTGTTAATTCTATCCACTTTACAGACCTTAGTGAGTAAGTGTCACAACCACTATCCTAGTAGGGAGACCCCTTCATTTTACAGATGGGGTAACTAAGACATTGCAAAAGTCACACCCAGCAATGCTGGAAATAGACCTTAGTTCTCTAAAAGATGTGATACAGCATGGCCAGAGGACAGCAGGAGAAGGTTAGAAGGGAGCCTTAATTCTATAGGCTTTAGAGGGAAGAAAGTTTGCTGTAGATTAACTGAAGCACCTGAAGCACCTGATAAAAAACCCTGCTTCAATCAGACAAGGGAAGGTGTGGGAGCAGAGAGCAGTTTGGAGGAGTTGGAGCAGAGTGGATTGGTATTGGAGCAGAGAACAGTTTGGAGGGAAGCAGAGGAAAGTTTGGAGAAGGGCTGCAGTGGACTAAGAAGACCAAGAGCCTAGGTAAAGGGATACCTGGCTTGTGCAGAGGGAGGGCAGGAAGCCCCCCACAAACTGAAGGGCAGGAGAGGGAAGTAGCTCAGGGGTAGGAACTGCTAGTTCAGGTGGTTTACCGCTATCTCTAGGGGCCATGGGCTGGGACTCGGAGTAGAGGGTGTGCCCAGGTCCCTCCTTCTCCACTCTCCTCCTCTAGGACACTAGTGGGGCAGTTAATATCCCACTTCAGGGGCAAGAAATGGCATCCTGAACCACCCCACCTCCAGAAGAGAAAGCGCGAGACCCATCATAGTAGTGTCAGCAATTTGCCACATATGATGTTGTTAGTGGGATCTATGCGCTGGGGACTTAAACCAGGGTTAGCCAAAACCTTCCCATCCTTAAGATGGACAATGTGGTCAAGGCCATAATACAAGCCACAGTGGCCCAGCAGAAGGCTACCCGGGTCCAAGCAACTGCCCAACAGGTGGCGACTCAGATACAGCAGGAGACTAATCATCTGTTGATGAGTCAGGCTGCCCAGGACCAAGGCCTGCAGCAAGAGCTGGTGAACCAGATGAAGGCCCTTATGGAGCTGAACCACAACTTCAAAGGGACCTGGACCATATGGGCCAGCCATTCCGTACAGAAAATGACACGGGAGGATGATGTGGAGGCATACCTCCTGGGTTTTGAAAGAGCAGCCCTGCGGGAGGCCTGGCCCCAAGATCAGTGGTCTGGTATCCTTGCCCCGTTCCTGTGTGGGGAGGCCCAGAAGGTCTACTATGATATGGCCGCAGAGACTGCAGCAGATTATGCCCAGCTAAAGGCAGAGATCCTGGCCAGATCCGGAGTAAGGACAGCATTGCGAGCCCAGAGGTTCCATGAGTAGCAGTATACAGAGGACAAGACACCCCGATCACAATTGTTTGACCTGATCCACCTGACCTGAAAATGGCTGTGCCCTGAGGCCCTCAGCTCTGAGAAGATAATGGAGCTCCTGGTACTGGACTGGTATATGAGGGGGCTACCACCAGGCCTCTGGGCTTGGTTGGCCAGAATGACCCCTCCACCTATGAGGAGTTGGTCTCCCTCGTGGAAAGACAGCTGGCAGCCCCTGAACTGTTCCAGACCCCAGGCAGGGAGACATGGCAATCCAGGAAGCCAACCCCAAAACCAAGGCCCTGGACTGTTGAGAACTACAGGAGAACTGTAATGGGGAGGAAAGACACTGAGGAATGGCCCAAGGCCAAGAAGGGACCTGGGGGGTTGAGAAGAGAGGACTGGAGGGGCCAGCCAAATAGCCCCAGGCAGAGAGTGGCAACCGGAATAAGGGGGCGGTGTTATGAGTGTGGGGAATTGGGACACATAGCAGCCCAATGCCCCAACAGGGAAAAGCCTAAGCAGTGTAATCCGGGGGATCACAGGGAGCAATGTGGCCTAATTGGCCTGGTAGGGGTCACAATGACCTCGCATGGGTATACAAGATCAGTAAAAATGAATGGTATTAAGACCATACCACTAATAGATTCCAGGAGTGCTGTCACGCTGTTCTCGGGGAAGTTGGTGGGGTAAGACCAACTAACTCAAGCCAAAAACACAGGAGTAACATGCGTTCATGGCACCGTAAATTTCTACCCCAAAATCCCAGTACAGATTGAGATCCAGGGGAATACTACCACGGTGACTGCAGGGGTGGCCACCAAGCTCCCCTACCCTGTCTTAATTAGTAGGGACTTCCCTGGGTTTGAGACCTTACTCCCCACAATAGAGCCAGGAGAGGGTAGCAACCCCCGATCTGAGACAGAGGCACCTACAGATAGCCTCACCCCAATGCTTGCCAAGTTTGCCCCAGAGTTATTCTCATCCCCTGGGAAACCTCAAAAGTCTAGGGGTTTGGCAACACTTGCAGCTGTATAGCACTGGGAGTTACAGCTCTCTTCGTACAGCTGTGTAGGGAAAGAGCTGCAGTGTGGCCACACTGACAGCTACCAGCGCTGCAGTGTGGCCACATCTGCATCATTTGCAGCAGTGTTGGGAGTGGTGCATTATGGGCAGCTATCCCAGCATTCAAGTGGCTGCAATGTGCTTTTCAAAAGAGAGGGGTGGGATGGAGTGTGACAAAGAGCGTGGGGGAGACAGAGAGAGTGGATTTTTGGAGCTGACACTGTGTCAGCTCCCTGTCTTGCAAGTTCTAAAGACTGGAAGATACACAGCCCCAACCTTCAATCATTTTAAAAGTTCTGACCCCTTCCCCCACCCCTCTCTCATTCACTAAATGCAAATAGCCTTCAGACCAGATAAGCAGCTGCTCCAAAACAGACCCCTCTCCCCCACTCCGGGCTGCTTCTCTCCTCAAGCAAACACTACGGGATCCCCCCTCCCTGCCTCTGCTCAAGCAAACAGTAGCTGTGTTTGTTTTTTAGATTAGCAGCTCCAGGAGCTCCAAGTTCACAACAAAACAAAGAGTGTTATCTTTTCTTAAAAAGCATTATGGGAAGGTTCCGGAGGTCAGTTACAGCATAATAAGATTAATCACTGTTTACACTGACACCCCAGGGCTGCAAGAGCAGCGCTATAGTCGTTATTCCCCAGGCCGAGGTGGAGAACAGCCAGCACTGTAGCCAGGGAGATACAGCACTGTATGTGCCTTGCCAGTGTGGACGGGGAGTAAGTTACAGCGCTGTAAAGCCACCACCAGTGCTGTAACTCTCAAGTGTAGCCAAGCCCTAAGCAGGAAAGTAGGGCAGATAAAAGATTAGGGACAGGATTCTAGCAGAGAACCAAAAAACCTCCCTTGTGGGTAGGCAAACCCGATCAGGAGGCCAGGAGTTAATTCAGGCCAGTGAGGACTTGGAGGCAGTTCCTAGCCCAAGTAGGAGCAATCCACAGAGCGGAATAGCTATTTCTATTTGATCCCTAGAATTAGGTCGGATCAGTGCCGCATGTGAGAATTTCAGGCAGGACCAAGCCAATGACCTGCTGTGAGCATGCAGGACTTACCCCTGTGGTGCCCCCTGCTGGTCCCTCCCGGGAATTAGCTCTCCAGCCTCTGGAGCACACTCTTCAGGCCGGTGTCCCACTGCCCTTTGGCCCCCATGTCCCTCCCAGGATCCAGTTCCCCTTTATCTGGGGTGCTGCTCCCTAGCAGTAACCCCTCAGTCTTAGGGTCTCCCCTCCCCGGGGAACTCCCACCCACTATCCCCACCTTGCCTCAGTATATGGCTACTGCCAGTCATTGTCTAGCCCCCGCACCGTAGGGCAGACTTCAGTATCAGCCTATTCACCACTGGCAAGGTTGGGTTTGGACCTGCTTCCTTTGCCTACCCTGGGCTGCCCTCTGCAACCCCCAGTACCTATTAGTCCAATGCTAGGCCACAGTTCCCCAGCTCCTCTGCCTCTCCCTCTTCCAGGCCGGAGCTCCCCAGCTCCTCTGCCTTTCCCTAGCCCTGCTCCACTGAGGTACCCTGTCTCTAGCTCCCTGCAGCCAGGCCCATCTCCCTCTACAGCCAGAGAGAGACTGCCTGGGCTTCTGGCTCACAGCCTCTTATAGGGGCCAGCTGGGCCTGATTGGGGCATGGCCACAGCTGAGCCTACTTTCCCCAATCAGCCCAGGCTTCTTGCCCAGCCACAGCCCTCTCCTGGGCTGCTTTAAGCCCTTCATGGTAGGAGCGGGGTAAGCACCCTGCTACACTTGCTCTATGCGAATGTGAGGGAGGAGGTAGTGGAAGTAAATGGCGTACCCATGGAAGGAAAGATCAAAGGCCCAAGGCCATATTACGTGCTCATACATGATCTGTTGTACAGGATAGAGCAAATACGAGGGGAAGAAATAGAGCAACTCTTAGTCCCAAGGGCAGTACTAGAATTAGCTCACAGTCATCTATTTGGGAGACATCTATGAGTAGACAAGACACTGGATAGAGTCCCAAGAAGGTTTTATTGGCCAGAAATACATGCAGAGGTCCAGCGCTATTGTACCTCCTGCCCTGAATGCCAGTTGCATAGCCCCCGATCTTACTTGCTGGACCCATTAGTACCTTTTGCCTATTATTGAAGTCCCTTTCAAGAGGATAGCCATGGACACAGTGGGCCCACTGGGAAGATCAGCACAGGGCCACCAAAACATACTAGTCATCCTTGACTACGCCATGCAGTATCCAGAAGCCATTCCTTTAAGAAACCCCACATCCAAGGCAATGGCAAAAGAACTACTCCAGGTATTTGCCAGAATGGGCATCCCTAAGGAGATCCTGACAGACCAAGGAACCCCTTTCATGTCAAAATTAATGAAGGACTTATGTACTCTACTCCACATCCAGGCCATATGGACCTCAGTCTACCGTCCACAAACAGATGGACTGGTCGAGCGGTTTAACCATACCCTTAAAAGTATGATCCTGAAGGTGGTAGTACAGGACGGGAAAAGACTGAGATACCCTTCTACTGTATCTAATGTTTGCTATACGGTAAGTTCCCCAGGCGTCCACTGGTTTCTCTCTCTTTGAACTACTATACGGAAGCCCCCTAGGTGGAATATTAGATATCACGAAGGAAGATTGGGAAGAACAACCCAACCCAAGAAAAAATGTCATTGAGCACATGACACAGATGAGAGAGCGAATTACTCGAGTAACCTCTATAGTACGAGAACATTTGGAAAAAGTACGAGAGGCCCAGCAGACATATTACAACTATTGGGCGAAAGTACAGAGATTTCAGCCAGGGGAACAGGTGATGGTGCTGGTGCCTACAGCAGAAAGCAAACTCCTAGCCAGCTGGCTATGAGATAGTGGAAGCCATTGGGGAGGTGGACTATAAGGTCAGACAACCAGACCACCGAAAGCCAGAGCAAATCTACCACATCAACTTACTGAAGCCCTGGTGTGACCAAGAGACGTACCTGGTCATTCAGGGAGCTCCACCCCACACAGACAACCCACAGGGGCAGGTGAAGATATCTACTGAGTTAACCCCAGAACAATGAACAGAGGTCATTGATATGATCCAACGGAACCAGGACCTATTCTGTACACAGCTGGCCGTACGACACTGGTCCAACATCATATTGTCACCAGCCCCAGAGTAAGGGTGACAATAAGACCGTACCGAATAGCGGAAACTAAAAAGGAAGAAATTAGGATGGAAGTGAAGAAGATGCTGGAACTCGGGGTTATTAAAGAATCCCAGAGTCAGTGATCCAGCCCTATCATCCTAGTCCCCAAGCCTGACGGCACCCTGAGGTTTTCCAACAACTTCCAGAAGTTGAATGAAGTATCCCAGTTAGATGCCTATCCAATACCATGCACTGACAAACTAGTTGATCAGTTAGGCAAGGCCCGATACCTAACCACCCTGGACCTGACCAAAGGATATTGGCAAATTCCCCTGGTCAAGGATGCCAAGGAGAAGACTGCCTTCTCTACACCTGATGGCCTGTTCCAATACACTGTCCTCCCTTTCGGACTCCATGAGGCCCCTGCAATATTCCAATGACTTATGGATAAATTTTTGAGACCCCATGCCAAGTATGCCGCCGCCTATCTAGACCACATAGTCATTCATCCAGACTGGGAAACGCACCCAGGAAAAGTAGAAGCAGTGCTAGACTCCCTGCAGTCGCGAATCAGTCTGGAGTTGAGAAGTTGACCGTGGGTGCTATATTAACGTAAGTGTGAAGAGCCATTAATGGTATCGTACTATGAAGGACTGTTACTCTTTGCAATGTGCATGAAATAGTGAATGGCTTTGTGGAAATGGGATTCCCTAACTGCGGAGGAGTGATAGATGGCACACATATCCCAATTTTGGCCTTGGACCATCTTGTGATGGAGTACATCAATAGAAACTTCTCCATGGTATTGCAGACTCCTATTGATCACTCCGGATGTTTCACTGACATCAATGTGGGGTGGGCTAGGAAGGTATATGACACTCGCATCTTCAGGAACACTGGCCTATACAGAAAGCTGCAAGCAGGGACTTTCTTTCCAGACCAGAAGGTTCCAGTGGGAGATGCTGAAATGCCCATAGTGATGTCGGAGAAAAACTCAGTTCTAACTTTTAGTTTGGGTGCAGCAAAATCAAATACTTTATTATTTCTCAAGCAATTGTAATTGAGGGAGGGAGTGCCCTAGGACACTGGGTTGCCCCAGTCCCGGACAGGTCTCTCAACAGGTAAACAATTACAGCAAGCATTTATACCTTTGTTACAGACAATAGCAAGCAATATTACAGACAATGATGAGCAACAGATGCATTTTGTTTATGCATAGGCCATCCTGCTATCTTATTTTTCTCAGCTTCTGGGCGCCAGCCTACGTATTTAATTATCAGTGCAAGGTCGTAATAACTTCTCACACAGTTCTTTTCTGCTCGCCTCACACAATCCTCGTTTCTACAAGTCTCATGTCATCAGGGTTACAGCTGGCCTAACTCTTGTCAACAAAGTGACATGCATTGAGATCCCCTACAAATCATTGTCAATTCTTTCCCTTCTTCCACAGTGATCCTGGGAGATCCAACATACCCCTTACTGCCCTGGCTCATAAAGCCTTACACAGAAAACCTGGACAGCAGCAAGGAGTGATTCAACAATAGGCTGAGTAGGTGCAGAGTGACCCTGGAATGTGTGTTTGACAGATTAAAAGCACACAGGCAATGCCTTTATGGCAGATTAGATCTAAGTGGGGAAAACATTCCCATGGTCATAGCTGCCTGCTGCATGCTCCATAACACTGCTCTACAGTCAAAATGCTTCTGAAATAAATGTAGTCCAACTTTACTAATTCTGGGTCACTAAGAACGAAAATGATGCTTAAAATTGTTGATTGGCTCTAGTTTTCAAGATATGCTATTGGGTCAGTATATACGACCCTTGACTTGGGAATGGCGGAGGATAAGTGAGTTATAAAGGGAAGGGATCTCAATTTGAACCAGAAATGACTAAAATACATCTTTGACTGGATCTAGGAATAAATCTATGACTGGGTTTGGACAGTACTTGCTTTTTAGGCAAAACAATGAATGATGCAATCTGAAGCTGGCATTGTGTCATACATGATTTGAATTGCATCATGTTATTCCTAGAAGTCATGGATGATGCAATCATAACGAAGCTTACATCACTCTGCTGAACAAATTGCCCTATATCAGTTCTAGAAATCATACAGTGTCGTGCTATCTTATTTGTCAGTGTTTGATTTTGCAAAGGGACACATTTCTGTTTAGCCAAAGTGAGCAGAGATGCCTTGTACTTGTGTGAACAGTGCAGATAACTTCTGCTATGTTTGTGGTGAAGTGACTTTTGCATCACAAAAGCACAGTGTAACCACTATGGTTAAGAAAGCCTATCACCTTTATTTTGGCTGCAAAATTGGAGATCAGGACAAAAGGTGGGCCCCACACATATGCTGCAACACTTGTGCAACAAATCTTCGCCAGTGGTTGAACAGGAAAAGGAAATCTATGGGCTTGGCTACACTGGAGAGTTGCAGCGCTGGTGAGGGGGTTACAGCGCTGCAACTCAGGACGTGGCCACACTTGCAAAGCACAGCCAGCACTGCAACTCCCCTGGTTGCAGCGCTGGCTGTACACCCAGTCGTGCCTCGGGTGTAGCGATTCCAGCGCTGGTGATTCCAGCGCTGGTCAGCAAGTGTGGACCCCACCAGCACTTTTATTGGCCTCCGGGGTATAAGGAGGTATCCCAGCATACCTTTTAAGCCTCTCTGGTAATCCTTCACACTCCACTGCCCTGGGCTCAGCTGACCCTCCCTTTAAATGCCCCGGGAATTTTAAAAATCCCCTTCCTGTTTGCTCAGCCAGGTGTGGAGTGCAATCAATCAATCAATCAATCAAACAGCGAACATGCGTCCACACTCCAAACGAGCCCCAGCATGGAACAGTTCCGAGCTGCAGGACCTCATCAGTGTTTGGGGTGAGGAAGCTGTGCAAGCACAGCTGCGCTCCAGCCGGAGAAATTATGATACCTATGGGCAGATATCAAAGTCCTTGCTGATAAGGGGCCATGAACTGAATGCGTTGCAGTGCAGGGTAAAAATTAAGGAGCTGTGCAGTGCTTATTGCAAAGCCCGTGAGGGAAATCGCCGCTCAGGAGCTGCCCCCACGACCTGCCGTTTTTACAAGGAGCTGGATGCCATACTTGGGTGTGACCCCACTGCCAATCCGAGGAGCACAATGGAGAGTTCAGAGCAGGGAGAAGTGGGGGAGGGTGTAGAGGAAGCCGAGAGTGAGGCTACTGGGGTGGAGGGAGACACCCCGGAGTCCCAGGAGGCATGCAGCCAGGAGCTCTTCTCAAGCCAGGAGGAGGCTAGCCAGTCGCAGCAGCGGGAAATTGCTGGTGAAGAAGAAGCAGAGGAGCGTGCTCGGGGTAAGCAGATTTAATGTTTTGGGAGAGGACAGTTTGGGTTATGGCTGCCTGCATGCATGCCTAAACGTGGAATAGCCCATTGATTTGCTCTATCACATCTCTGTAATCGGCCTCGGTAATCTCTTGAAAAGTTGCAGCCAGAGCGTGGGCAATGTGCTTTCGCAAGTTTATAGGGAGAGCCACCGTGGTCCTTGTCCCGGTCAGGCTAACTCGTCCGATCCACTGTGCAGCGAGGGGTGGGGGGACCATGGCTGCACACAGGCAAGCTGCATAGGGGCCAGGGCGGAATCCACATTGCTGTAGAAGACCCTCCCTCTCTTCCCAGGTAACACGCAGCAGTGATATATCTGGCAGTAGGAAACCCTGTTGATAATGTAAGGATACTACTCATTGTAGGGCTCCAGGTTCACGGTACCCCCTCCCCCGCCAGCAGGTCGCCAGCACCGCAGTCCGCCCCCCCTTCAAGCAGGCCGGCAGTTCCGCGGTCCGCCCCCCTCCAAGCAGGCCAGCAGCTCCGCGGTCCGCCCCCCCCCGCCAGCAGGTCGCCAGCTCCACGTTCCGCCCCCCCCGCCAGCAGGTCGCCAGCTCCGCGTTCCGCCCCCCCCCCCCGCCAGCAGGTCGCCAGATGCGCGTTCCGCCCCCCCCGCCAGCAGGTCGGCAGCTTCCTGTTCCCTAATGTCCCCTGTGCAGGCCACCAGCTCTCTCCTCTACCCAGTGCAGATAAACCCCAGTGAGCCATCAGTCAGTTCCCCTTCCCAGGTGAAGTCGGGACAGAAACACTCACCCCATTGCTCGCCATGCCTTCGCTTCCCTTGCCTCTCTGTGCTATGTTAGGTATGTGGGAATGATGCTACAAAAAGTCTACAAACTCCTTCAATGTGTGATAATAAACAATGTAGCCTTTGTGTATTAGATGTTTCTATCTATGTTTTTTTTAGTGACCTTGACTAATGCAGCCGGATCACCGGACTCCCGTCGGTTGCAGAACTTGAGAAAAAATCTGCGAAAATCAAAAGAAGAATTGATCAAAGCAGTTATGAATCACTACACCAGAGAAAGTAGGAAGACGCAGGAATGGAGAGAGAAAATGTATGAGTGGAGGCAAACACAAAGCAGGAGAAAGGAATTGGCTACCAAAAAAACCTCAAAGCAGCTGATAAGCCTCCTGGCTCACCAAACGACTCTTTTGAGTCTCTCGTAGCTATGCAGGCAGATCTGTACCATGGTAATCTACACCCCTCCCAAAGCTCTCTTTCTTGTTCCCCAGTATTTGCACAACCACACCTTTCTCCAGCAGCCTGTTTCTTACTACCCCCAGCTGCCCCCAACACCTGTACGATCACCTACCAGCCCTGATAACTACAATCCTTACCCTGTGCACTCCACCCCCATTACTCTGCAGCATAGTAATCCTGAAGTGCAGCAGACATTGAACAGCAATCCAAACAGGACATATTCAAACCTCTCAATGTACAGTCCACTACCCTACCCCCCCTGCCCTTTTATGTACTGTATTTTGAATAAAGGATTTTATGGCTTTTACAATAGTTTTTATTATTGCAGAAAGTGGTAAATACTGTACCCCAAGGTAGAAAGGAGCACAGCAAAGGCACCAAACATTACTGTTCGCTCTCAGCATCAAATTGCTCCCTTAAGGCATCCCTAATCCTTGAAGCCCTTTGCTGGGCCTCTCTAGTAGCCCTGCTCTCTGGCTGTGCAAATTCAGCCTCTAGGCATCGAACCTCGGAGGTCCATTCCTCACTGAATCTTTCACCCTTCCCTTCACAAATATTATGGAGGGTACAGCACGCGGATATAACAGCAGAGATGCTGCTTTCCCCCAAATCTAGCTTCCCATAAAGACAACGCCAGCGGGCTTTCAAACGGCCAAAAGCACACTCCAGTCATTCTGCACCGGCTCAGCCTGTAGTTGAACCGGTCCTTGCTCCTGTCAAGCTTCCCTGTATATGGTTTCATGAGCCAAGGCATTAAGGGGTAAGCGGAGTCTCCAAGGATCACAGTGGGCATTTCGACGTCCCCTACTGTGATCTTGCGGTCTGGGAAAAAAGTCCCAGCCATCAGCTTCCTGAACAGGGCACTGTTCCAAAAGATGCGTGCATCATGCACCTTTCCAGGCCATCCTGAGTAAATGTCAGTGAAACGCCCACAGTGATCCACAAGCGCTTGGAGAACCACAGAGAAATACCCCTTGCGATTAATGTACTCTGAAGCCAGGTGGGGTGGTGACAGAATAGGAATATGTGTCCCATCTATTGCCCCTCCACAGTTAGGGAAACCCATTTGTGCAAAGCCATCCACAAT
Organism: Gopherus flavomarginatus; assembly: GCF_025201925.1. NCBI lineage: Eukaryota > Metazoa > Chordata > Testudines > Testudinidae > Gopherus > Gopherus flavomarginatus. Next base: position 148,190,703 of record NC_066617.1, read on the forward strand.
GTCCTGCACGTTCCCCAGAGTCACAGTTCTTCTTAGCAGGGTGCGATTAATGGCTGTGCAAACTTGCATCAGCACCATTCCAACAGTGGACTTTCCCACTCCAAACTGGTTCGCCACCGATTGGTAGCTGTCTGGAGTTGCCAGTTTCCAGATTGCAATAGCCACTCGCTTCTCCACTGGCAGGGCAGCTCTCAATCTCGTGTCCCTGCGCCGCAGGGTAGGAGCGAGCTCAGCACACAGTCCCATGAAAGTGGTTTTTCTCATCCGAAAGTTCTGCAGCCACTGCTCGTCATCCCAGACTTGCAGGACGATGTGATCCCACCACTCAGTGCTCGTTTCCCGAGCCCAAAAGCGCCGTTCCACGGTGCTGAGCACGTCTGTTACTGCCACAAGCAATTGAGTGTCTTGAGCATCAGATGATTCAATATCATCGTCTGACTCCTCACTGTCACTTTGTAGCTGAAGGAATAGCTCCACTGCCATGTGTGATGTGCTGGCAACATTCATCAGCAAGGTCCTCAGCAGCTCGGGCTCCATTTGTAACAGAAATCTCATAAATCGCGCTGCAGACTCACAATGCCGCCAAACTGCTCGGAATGTGTAGCAAAGCACCACAGGGCGTTGGAACAGGAAGTGGAAAGACCCGCACCCTTACGTCCCCTTCCCACAAGCCACAGCGCCAAAATGGGACGAGGTGCTCTGTGGGATAGCTGCCCACAATGCACCACTCCCAACAGAGCTGCAAGTGCTGCAAATGTGGCCACACTGCAGCGCTGGTAGCTGTCAGTGTGGCCACACTGCAGCGCTGGTCCTACACAGCTGTACGAACACAGCTGTAACTACCAGCACTGCAGAACTGTAAGTGTAGCCATGGCCTATGCCTTTTGCAGTGCCAATGATTTGGAGAGAGCCAACAGATCATACCAGCAATTCTTACTTCTGCATGGTGCCTCCAGTTGGGAAAGGTGTGTCAAAGAAGAAAAAGTGGACTGTGCATTATCCAAACATTCCATCAGCTATACACCCAGTACCCCACAGAGAAGGACTGCCAGTTCCTGATGCACCAGAATCATTCTCACTTGAATCAGACAAGGAAGAGGAAGAGGATGAAACTTCTGGTCCTGAACCATCAATGTCACAGGACCCACATTTTCTCCCATCCTCCTCCTCTGAACCACACCTCATAACACAAGGTGAACTGAATGACCTTGTCAGGGATTTGGAACTACCCAAGAGTAAGGCAGAGCTGTTGGGCTCCAGACTACAGCAGTGGAATCTCCTGGCAGGCTATCAGGGCAAATGGACCCCATCAATGCTTGCAGACTATTGCTGGACAGTGACAAGAGATGCTCCATTTAATGAATACAAGAGACAAGCCAAGAAACACCGAGTAGACACTGAATAGGACTAAACTATGTACATAATAGTTTTTTGCCTTTTGTTTCATAATAAATTTTATTTATATAACCCTTTTGCTGATTTTTAAAGTGTTACATAAACAGGACAGGTGAAATATTATCATGTAAAGCAACCATAAACACATGAAAAGACCTAGGTTTACAATTTATGATTAAAACTCTACTGTCTACACAATATACATAGACATAAAATGTAAAAACTTAAATATCTTAGAAATAGTAGCCAATCAGTTGTTTTAATTGCCATATTTGAATTCAGCACATCAAAATACATAACAAATATCACATTATATCTCAGAAGCAGACGACTTCTCAAAAATTGTAGACCAGTGTAATCTTTGTGAGGTTAAAGGTGAAAAGTTTGCCCAGGGTAGATTGCTGAGGCAGGTCACTTGTCTGCTGATTTTTAGCAGCCTGATACCAGGGCTATTAGAGGGGCATAAAGGGGAGGGAAGGGGATTTCAATCAGGGAGGCTTTGAAGAAACATTTTGATAATGAGAACCAGCAATATGTATTTCTAGACAGTCATCTGCCATCCTCCATTAATCTGAGTTTTGTTATTTTGCCTAACACTTGTGATGATTCTTGAGCGGGATTTGCAGTAAGCTAATGATTAAACTGCATGTATATGTTTTACTACCAGCGCAATCACTATGTGTAGGACATAAATAAAGTTTGGTTATCTTTCACAGAGTTTGTTTTTATTAAACACCAATTAGCACACACAAAAAGCTTGGTGGGAAGGGTAGTAGCATTGCAGGGCAGTGGAGGCTTTCATAGCTGTGAATAAGTCCAGCTATAATTTTGGAAGCCGTCTAAAAGGGCAGAGTGAATGGGATACAGAGATATTCTGGTAAGTTGGAAGGAATGTGCAGGAGGAGTTTGGGAAGGGCATGGAAAATAGTTCTCTACTGGCTGGGAGAAGGCAAGCACACATCTGTTCTGACTGTAGCGTGATGAGGGACTTCAGCATCTGTTTGCTCCTCCATGACTTTTACCACCTGCTCATGAGCCTTTTGAACATGCTCCGCACTCTCCTTTCTGTCCTGCTTTTCTATTTCTCTCCACTCTCTGCTTTCCCTTCTTCTGCCTGAGAGGATTGGAGCATCTCACAGAACATGTCCTCCTTGCTCTGTCTTGGTCACTTCCTTGTCTGGCCTAGACACTCTACCGGTATGTAGGGGGTTCTCTATAAGGCCATGTAGCAGGGTGGACACTCGCTCCAGCCAGCTAGTATTTTTAGCGCCCTGGGCGCACGGCCATTTCGCCGCCCCGTGCTCTGGTCCCACGGCTTCGGTTGACCTGCCGCAGTCGTGCCTGCGGAGGCTCCCCTGGTCCGCGGCTCTGGTGGAGCTGCCGCAGTCATGCCTGTGGGAGGTCCACCGGAGCCGCGGGAGTAGCGGAGAGTCCATAGAAATGCCTGCGGCAGCTCCACTGGAGCCGCGGGACCAGCGGACCCTCCACAGGCACGACCGCGTCAGGTCAACCGGAGCCGCCTGCCGCCCCCCCCGGCAAAATGCCACCCCTCAATAATGTTGGCGCCCTAGGCGATTGCCTAGGCCGCCTAAATGGAAGCGCCGGCCCTGGCTCCAGCCCTGGAAGGGTTAAAGCCAGCCCTGGGAGAGGGCTGAGGCTGTGAAGCAAAGCCTGGGCTGATTGAAGAAGGCAGTAACAGCTGGGGCCATGCCCCAGTTTAGCCCAGCTGGTCCCTATAAGAGGCTGCGAGCCAGAAGCCCAAACACTCTCTCTCTGCTGGTAGAGAGAGAAGGGCCTGGTTGCTAGGGAGCCGAGCAGGGGACTGGGAGTTGAGTAGGGCTGGGGGAGGGCTAGAGGAGCTGGGGAGCTCCTGCCTGGAAAACCCCCAGGCTGCAGGTCTAACTGAGGGCCTAAGACAAGTACTGGGGTTGCAAAGGGGCAGCCCAGCGATAGGTAGAGGCAGCAGGTCCAGACCCAACCTATGATGAGTGGCTTACACTGCAGTCTGCCCCAGTGTGCAAGGGCGAGTTGGGGACTGGCAGTAGCCTACAACTGAGGTGAGGTGGGGGTAGTAGGTGGGGGTTCCCCTGAGTGGGGTGACCTGGAGAAACTGTAGGGATACTGCCAGGGGGCAGCACCCAGTGAAAGAGTCAGCTGGGCTCCAGGAGGAACACGGGGGCCAGCAGTAGCGCAACACTGGCCCACAGGGGATGCTCCGGGGGCTGAAAGCTAATTCCCCGAGACAACCAGCAGGAGGCACCATGGTGGTGAGTCATGCCCCATTCCAGGCCACATCTGCAGAAGCACATGAAACAATACACAGAAGCATGATTGTTAGTTCATGCATAGCATTGAATTGTTACAGTAAAATACACCTCTTTTAACATACCAATCACTTTTCACTGACCCTTGACAAGCATACATCTTGGCAAATACCCTAAATGTGGTAAGTTCGGCCTGGGTGGGTGGTGGGCATTCAAGCTGGGACAAAGAGTGTAGGTGAGCAGGGACAATACTGAAAATTCTGCCAACTTTTTCCTTAGGTGAGTTCATTGAAGCAGATATTTCACTCCTGAGGGTAAGTAAGGATGCAAGAGTGCATCCCTTCACACATATGGCTTCAGACTTGGTCCCTATGTTGCTCGCCTGTGTGCTGCTTTGGTCTCTGCACATGTGATTGCCAAGTCATGCAGGAAAGTTTCCTACAATGGGAGAAGGAACAAAGCAGCTCTGCCAAGGAACCTTCGGCAGAGGATTGGCAAGTACCTCCAGGCTAGTTTCCTAGAGATCTCTCTGGAGGATTCCCATGAAATCTCGGTGTGCATGAACACACTATTTTGCTGCACTGCTTAGTTGCACAGGGGAACATGGAGCACATTCAAACACAGTTAGTCTTTCATACTTCTATACCTTCACCCCCTTCTTCAGTATACAGAGCAAAGGATACCTGTACATCGTATAACCAAGCAGCATCAACTCAAAAAGATCACTTATCAGGGGTCTCTTCTCCTGCATCTTGCTTGCTAGAGACTGACTGCTGGAACTGGCTAGATAACTCCGGAGTGGAGGGTTCCTGACTTGCCACGCCACCAGACTACCCTGCTGTGGGCTCCACGTTGTCCTCCAAATCCACTTCTTCATCCACAACTTCATCCTCACAGTTAGGTCCATTGTCCACCACCTCCAGTCCCACCAAAATATCCATGGGGCTCTGGGTGGTGGAAGTGGGGAGGCCACTGAGGATGGCATCCATCTCCTCATAGAAGCGGACGGTCTTCAGCACAGCACTGGAACAAAGGTCTGCCTCCCTTGTCTTCTGGTATGCCTGCCTCAACTCCTTTATCTCTGCTCACCACTACACCATGTTGTGATCATAGCCCCTACCACACAAGACACGAGAAATCTGCCCTTGGTGTCAAAGTACCTATGGCTGGAGTGCAGCTCGAACTGCACAGCCTCCTCTTCCATATACTGAGCAGTTACAACAGCTCTACTGTGGCCCACGCAGGAGAGTATTTGTCTTATGGAGCCACCATGGTCAGCTGGGAAGATGAGATGTGAGTTCTCCTCACCAAACAGGAACTGGAATTTCAAAAATTCCTGGGCCTATAAAGGGCAAGCGGTGGATGCTTGCGCAGGGCAGGGGAGTTTGATCTGCTGACCAGAGCAGTCAGAATTGACATTGTGAGACACCTCTTGGAAGCCATTTACAGCAACAAAACCAAGCATGATGTCTACACTGATTCTTTGTCACTAAAAGTTTGCTGCAAAAAGCCCTATGCTTCTCATAGAGGTGGTTTTATTTTGTTGCCAAAATAGAAGAATTTTGTTGGCAAAAGTGACATGCCTTTCATCAACAAAACTGTGTAGTGTAAACTAGTTCAAATAGGCACTGCTCCTCCCAGCTCCCATTGGCTGGTTCCTGGCCAATGGGATTGCAGAGCTGGTGCTCAGGGTGGGGAGGCAGCAAGCAGAGCCCTGTGGCAGGAGCCAGACCTGCTGTTGGCTGCTTTGTGGTGTCAGAACAGGTAGGAACTAGCCAGCCTTAGCCAGGCAGCACTGCTGACAGGACTTTTAATGGCCCAGTTGGCAGTGCTGACCAGAGGTGTTGTGACGCAGTGCCTTCCATTCCACAATCCAGTACTGGGTCTTGACCTACAGGTTGAAAACCACTGGTGTAGACAAGGCCTTAGTTGATCTAGGGTTTTAACTAATTACAACTGTAAACCTCTGATGAGTTTGCCTTGGTGGCTCTGTTTTGCTTAGCAATAAGACAGCAAGGCCTACTGAAGAAAAAAAATATACTAGCTGAAACAGTCAGGCGCTTGCCTGGTTGCTGATTGTATGACCTTGTTAAATAAGACAGTGCTTGCAGAGTCTGGGAAAAATGCTTGAAGAAGCTTTTTGAAGTAACCGTACTTTTTTGTACTAACTATGAAGATAATGAAGAAATAACAGTTCTTTGTTTTGTATGCTGGGAAAGTATAACTGGAAAGATACAGTGATGATGCAACGTAAGTGATGATGCAACAGAGCAGCTAATAAAACACAGTTTGAATCTGCAGAAGGGAGGGCTGGTTCTGTGTGGAGAAAGGGCTTGTTCTTTGTTGATGTGTGCATGCATTAATAAAGAACTTGGTATCGGGATTTTGCTGGTGTTGCCTGTCTCTCACGGTCAGACAACGAACCTGAAAAGTCTGGGATAGAGATAACCCGGACACCTCCATCCCTCAATTTAACTGATAGTTAATCTAATTACATACAGTTAGTTGATCTAGGGTTAACTAATTACAGGGATATATATATATATAATCTAATGCTACAGGTTATAGATAAGTGAAGACAATACCATTACTATTGCCTTTGAACTAAACTAACACACAAGTGAATTGGCCTGATTAAAATACAAGACCTTTTGACACTTCTTTGCTTTCTATTAGCAAATGAGAGAATTAGCCTGCAGCCCTGTCCTGAACTGGCACCTAGGTAGACAGAATCACCCTGTTAACACGATGAAAGGAAAGAAGCACAGGGCGTGGAAAGCTACTTACACTGGTGTCTAAATGATCTTAGGATCCGTGCTGCATTCAAGGGGTAAGGGCTCTGAGTGTGGGTATGTTGAGGACGGATTATCCCACTGTATTGTTTAAGGCTGCGAGTCTTTCATGGAGGTCAGGGATTCCTGCCTTCCACAGCTGCAACCGGTGGTGCGGCGGCTCCCAGGGCTGCCTGAGCAGCCTCAGGATCAGTCGCACCTGACGTAGCTCTGGCGGTCCCAGGCTGGTCCCTGTGCTGCCCCGGAGCCGTGGTCGGGGCGCCAATCAGGGGTGGCCAATTATTTTGAGGCGATCCTGGGCGGGAGATTTGAATGAGGGCGCGGGCGGGACACTGGCGGCTGCTGGCGCTGCAACCGGAGGCGATGGGGAGCCTGGGTTCACTTCCACCCCGCTTGCTGGCGCGAGAGAAGGGCGATTCGGCGCCTGACTCGGACCCGGCAGGGGAACAGGCTTTGCCTGGCCCGCAGCTCCCACCAGGGGCTGCCACGCACGTGGCGGTGCCGCCAGCGAGATACCCGGACCTCACCGGGAGTACTGGGGCTGCGGCTCCGCTGGTCCCGGCTGGGCAGCAGCTCCAGGCAGTCCCACTGCCGAGCTCCCCAGGGAGCTGGGAGACCCGAGGAAGAGCTGCCGATACCAGCGCAGTGAGAGCAACAGGTCTGGGGGAGGATTCGCCTGGGATTTGCTGGGATCTCCCTGCCGGGAGCTTGACAGTCAGGCCTCGGTAATTAGGCAGTTAGAGTAATCACCACCGAAACCAAACAGTATCATACATTAATTTGATATAATTTGGTCTGGATAAATTATATTGCAGGAATTATTTACTGCCTGGCTTATTGGCTGCTAAAGAGAACATCTTAAAAATCTGACTCCACTGTATGTTGTCTGGTCACTCAGTCTGTTTGCTTCATTGCAATAGACTATTAATTTCCTCTCCGGGTTCTCGTGTCCCAATACAATAATAATGCAATTTGCATTGCAAATACCAGAAGAATTTTTTTCAGTTAATAGTGTCGCTTCTGTGCTAGTTCAAATGGATTTCAGTCTAACTCTAAACCTAAATGTGAAGCCAAATTAAACCCAATGCTTCCTTTAAGTATTGGTTTTTATTTTCCCATAACATTCTATGTTTTGCTGCTTTAGACTAGAAGCAGAACTACCCAATGTACCTTTATTTTCCATGTAATGTTTATGTGTACTTATGTAACTCTTCTTAGTTTCAGAGCTGTGTTCAAACATCTGGATCTGGAAAGGTCTAGCCTGTATGGCTATAGTTACAGTCATCTTGATTACAGTCTTATTGGTTAAAATCACCCAAGAGCTCAGAGGTAAATACTTTAAGATTGAAGAGGAAAGGGTCTCCGGGGAAATGCATTGCCACAAAACTCTTACAAATTACTTTTAATGCTTACTAATGTGTTAATTTTTTTATTAATTAACATTGTTAGTTGTAATCATTTCTAACTTTGCCATGATCCAATGACAAATATTTGTAGCAAATATATAGATTGCTGCAGGGATGCTACAGAATATAAGCTTTCATTTTAAAAAATAATTGATCCATCCATCATTGTTCAGAAGAGAACTTCAATTATACCTGATTCACTTTTTCAAGGCTTCAAAACCAGAAAGACTAGAAACATAAGAGCAACTACGGCTGTTGCTTTGTACCTGGTGGAAGTCACTTGCTTTGAGACAAGGTACATAAAGAACACTATCAAATCAACATGGTAATGTTTTACACTACTCAAAATCAGTAGTTTTCAAACTAGGGGTTGCAATTCAGTACTGGGTTGCAGAATGTTTGAAGCGCTGGGTCACCACATCCCTGGTCAGCATGCCGACCCGGCTGTTAAAAGTCCTGTCGGTGGTGCTGCTCAGCTAAGACAGGCTAGTCTCTACCTGTCCTGGCTCCACACTGCGCCCCAGAAGCAGCCAGCAGCAGGTCCAGCTCCTAGGTGGGGGGGCCATGGGGCTCTGCGTGCTGCCTAAGCACTGGCTCCACATTCCCATTGGCCAGGAACCAGCCGATCGGAGCTGGGGGGAGGGGGCAGTGCCTGAGGGCGAGGGCCATGCAGAGCTGCTTGCGAGCCTTTGCCTAGGAGCTGGACCTGCTGCTGGCCACTTCTGGGGTGCAGCATGGTCTTCAGTGCCAGGAGAGGCAGGAAGCCTGCCATAGCACTGCTGCTGTGCTGCTGACCTGGAGCCGACCGAGGTAAGCCCGTGCCCCAATCCCATGCCCCAGCTCTGAACCCCCCCAAAAGCCAGAGCCCCCTCCTGAACCCCAAATCCCTCATCCCCAGCCCCACCCCAGAGCCTGCACCCCCCAGGCCAGAGCCTGCACCCTCCGCCCTCACCCCAACCCCCTGCTCCAGCACAGAGCCCCCTCCTATACCCTGAACCTCTCATTCCCAGCTGCACCCCGCAGCCCTTGCCCCTGCACCCCAACCCTCTGTCTCAGCCCTGAGTCCCTCCCACACTGTGAACCCCTCATCCCCAGCTCTGTTCGGTCATGGACATCACCAATTTTCTTCAACTGGATTGCCAGAAAAAAAAAGTTTGAAAACCACTGCTCTAAATGACTACACAAAGTGCAGGGCAATGAATTGAGTGCATGGGGTTTTCAAGTGAGTTTAGATCAGAGGTCCCCAAACTGTGGGGCTCCCCAATAAGGGGCATGGAGGTACATCCGGGGGGGGCCTGGACCAGCCCCTACAGGGGGCAGAAAGGGAGCTCCACCTAGCTCCTCCCCACCCCAGCTCTGCTCCAGTCCCACCTCCAGTTGCAGCCCCAGCTCCTGGCTCCATCCCCACCTCAGTGGAGCTCTATTCCTGACCACAGCCTTGGCTGCTGACTGCGGCTCCATCCCCTGCCTGGGGCCAACAGTGGGGGAGCCTGGCTGCAGCTTCACCTGGCGCGGGGCCGTGGCCACCTGGCTGTGGACCCTGGCCACAGCCCCACCCCAGCTGCAGCCCCAGACTTAGCCCCCTTACTCCTGTCTGTGTCCCATCCCCCCACTGCCAGAGTTGCAGCCTCACTCACAAGCCTGATTCAAGGGGCGGTGCACAGCCCTCAAAAGTTTGAGGACCGCTGGTTTAGATCCTTGAGACTCAGCCATTGTGGTTTCATAATTTTTAATGTCCATCACCTATTGCTGGCAAACTTAGAGTTGGTTATTTCTAAAATTAATCATAGCTATGTAGGGCAGGAAGCAACCTTGAGCAGTCAGGTTCAGTAAACCTAGACCATCCCTGAGCAGATGTTTGTATAACTTGTTTGTCCAGCCAGCTCTTTAAAATCTGCAATGATGGGGATTCTACAACCTCCCTTGCAAGCCTATTCCAGATCATAACTACCCTTCTAGTTGGAAAGCTTTCCTAACAGCTAACCTAAATCTCCCATGCTTCAGAATAAGACCATTACTTTTTGTCCTATTGTAATGCCAACAGACCCCGGTCGTTGGCAGGCGAGATAGATTGTGGGGCCTTTGGAGCTTAGTGCATGAGCCTCTACTGCATGACCTAAAAACCATATGGCTCCTAGATAAGGCTGTAGAGCAGATCTCAAACTCAAATCACCATGAGGGCCACATGAGGTCTAGTACATTGGCCCAAGGGCTGCATCACTGACACTTTTTTTCATACAAAGATACAAAAGCCTCCACCTCTGCCCGCGGCCCCGCCCCCACTCCATCCCTTCCCCAAAGTCCCTGCCCCAACACCGCCCCCTCCCTTCCCCTGTTCCAACCCCTTCCCCAAATCCCCGCCTCTTCTCTTCCTCCCCTGAGCACACCATATCCCTATTCCTCCCCCCTTCCTCCTGGAAAGTCCTTAGCGCTGCCAAACAGCTGTTTGACAGCAGAAAGCACTGGGAGGTAGGCAAAGGAGCAAGGATGCAGCGTTCTCGGGGGAGGAGGGGAGCTATGGTAGGTCGCAGGAAATAAATCCACGGGCCACATGTTTGAGACCCCTGCAGTAGAGCAAACTCATTAATATCTCTCTCTCTAAGTGGTCTCGGTGCCACTAGATGGGACAGAACACCACACCCAGGAGGTGCGTGGGTTACATTACTGTCAGAGGTCATTTAAAACAATTGGTCACAGTCCTCTTTAACATATTTGTTGAAGACTGTTATCAGGTCTCCACTCAGAGCTCGTCCAGACTAGGGGAGGAAAATCGATCTTAGATACGCAACTTCAGCTACGTGAATAACGTAGCTGAAGTCGAATATCTAAGATCGAATTACTCACCCGTCCAGACGGCGCGGGATCGATGTCCGCGGCTCTCTGTGTCGATTCCGGAACTCCGTTGGGGTTGATGGAGTTCCGGAATCGATATAAGCACGCTCGGGGATCGATATATCGCGTCTAGATTAGACGCGATATATCGATCCCCGAGCAATCGATTTTAACCCGCCAATATGGCGGGGTAGTCTGGACGTGGGCTCAGTCTTCTTTTCTCAAGACCAAATATGCTAAGTTTTTCAACCTTTCCTCATAGGTCAAGTTTTCTAAACCTTTTATCATTTTTTGTTGCTCTCCTCTGGACTCTCTCCAATTTGTCTATTTCTTTTGTGAAAGGTGGCACCCAGAACTGGACACCAATATTCCAGTTGAGGCCTTGCTGGTGCTGAGTAGAGTGGGAAACTTACCCCCCCATCTTACATGACACTGCCGTTAATAGGCCTCAGAATGATATTAGCTTTTTTCACAAGCATAATCTTTTCATCTCCAGCCTCATCTCTGGGAGGAAAGAGGGTGCTTGGGGCTGGGGTGGGGGAGTAATTGAAAATGGTGATCAGCATTTCAGACTACACAAAAGGTTGGAACTATTCCAGCCTTTTCATCAGGAATTTCTTTGTCTTTCAACTACAGATCACAAGATAGTCCTCCTTGTAGTGTAATTAACACTTCACGTACAAACATAATCAATTCACCTTATCCCTGGGAGACAGGGAAAGGTAATTATCCCTATTTCTCAGACACAAAGACTGAAAAATTGAAAGGTAAAGCCAGGAATAGAACTCAAATGTTCAAGCCACCAGCCCTGAGCTTTTTTTTTTTAAATATGCTGCTAAACTGTTTTTATGAGAGAGCTGTATCTTTCACTACAGCAGTTCCTGGAAGCTTCTCTGTACATTGAGTCTGGTGATTGTATTTTACATCTAATTTTTTTTAATTTATAGTAGCACCAAATTTCCCAACTAATTAGGGCCCTATTTTGCTAGGCTCTGTTCACACACATAATAAGAGACAGTCCCTGCCCCATAGACCTTACAGTCTACATTGATAATACAAAGGGTTGGTGCGCCCTCCCAGACACAAAGAGGTAAAGTGACTTGCCCAAAGGCCATGCAGCAGGTCAGTGGCTGAACTTGCAATAGAACTCTAAGTATCCTGATTGCTGGACTAGTGCCATCCACTAGACATACTGCCTCACTGTACTTGTACAGCTCTAAACTCATCATTTTATCTACTGGTTAATGTTCTTGTCCAAACAGCAACAAAAATTAGAATTGGCTGGAAAGTGTGACCTTTGGAAATTTTTATCTTTTAATTTCTTTGAAACATAATATCTTTTGTGGACAGTTGACACTTTCTGTGAAAATTTTTGTGGTAAAAACTTCAGACCAATATATGACCTCTTTAAAAAGTTATGAGCCGCTTCGAATAGAAATACAAAGGCAGCCTTAACTATAGTTGTGCTGCAGTTAGAATATTGCATTTTATTTAGTGACTTATACGTAGAGCCTACCAAATTCATGGCCATGAAAAACATGTCATGGACAGTGAAACCAAATCTCCCTAATGAAATCTAGCTGAGGGAGAGGAGGGACAAGGATGGGGATGCCCCAGCTGGGGGCTGCTACTGGGCTCCTGGCTCCAGCTGCTTGTCCACTCTGGGCTGTGGAGGGATGGGATTTACTCTTCCCCTGCACAGCCACTCTCGGAGGGGGATGATCAGACCCACTTCTCCAGGTACCTACCCAAGACTGGGCAGCAGCCCCAGAGCTTCCTGCAGCCACAGGAGGTAGCCAGAAGTGGAGATGGGTCTGATCTCCCCTCCCCCCCCAAGTGTGGTCATGCCAGAGAAGAGCAAGTCCTGTGCCTCCCCAGCCTAGCTGGGACTAGCAGCTCCTGGGTGGGATGCTCCCAGAAACAGAGGAGATCAGACACACCTCCACCTCTGGTAACCTCCTCCAGCGGTAGGAAGCGCCAGGAGTACTGCCTTCAGAGCCCAGCCCAGAAGTGAGGGTGGCAATACCATGACCCCCCTACAACACCATTGCTCCATGCACACACTATCCCATTTTGGGTCAGAACCCCTGCATATATAATACCATGAAATTTCAGATGTAAACATCTGAAAATGTGAAATTTTCAAATCCTGTGGCTGTGAAATTGACCAGAATGGACCGTAAATTTGGTGGGGCCCTACTTACGTGAAAGCAGTTTATAAAGTACAGATGCATGAACAAGTTTCCCTTACCACACTTTAGTGGTGTGACATGGATGTTTGCAGCACAAGGTAACACTGCCCAACAGTTTAGGACAAGAAATTAAGAATACAGTAACCCACTGAAACTGTAAGGAGAATCTAGGTAGGTAGAATGTAGTTAACCTTCATGTTCTGCCTAACCTCTGGTTTAGGTAACACCTCAGATGGAGCATCTCTCTATATTGGCTGTTACATTCAGCAGCTCAGAATATAAAGTATAAGGAGAAAGTGTTATGGTCACAGCATGCACAGAAAAAATATATAAAAAATCATAAAATACTCTTGCTGGAAGAAGAACAGGAGCTCTTGTGGCACCTTAGAGACTAACAAATTTATTTGAGCATAAGCTTTCAATGAAGTGGGCTGTAGCCCATGAAAGCTTATGCTCAAATAAATTTGTTAGTCTCTAAGGTGCCACAAGTACTCCTGTTCTTTTTACGGATACAGACTAACACGGCTGCTACTCTGAAACCTGTCATCTTGCTGGAAGGTTGCAGTGTAACACTACTTTTATTTTAGATTTCAGAACGATAACACGCAGTAACTAAAATCAGAGAGATAAAGCAGGGTGCTGCCAAAGGCAGAGAAGCACAACTTGTCCCATCTTAGGCAGGCTGGTTGGCTGGCTTTAGACTGACTGCTGCTAGGCCCAGATTGCACACTTCCCTAAGAGCCCCCTGCCTGCGATCAGGACCAGGAAACCTCCCCGGGAGATTTAAAGTGACCACTTACAATTTTAACAGTGTTCAATACACAAACCACCGCCCCACCTCCCGAAAGAAAGAAAGAAAGAAAATGTCTGCTGATTGTCTTCTGTTTGCTAGCCATAGAGTATGTCCCTGCTGTGACTGGAAAGTGCATACTCTGCCCAGGAGGCTGGATGTGGTTCAGAGGGCAATGTTACTATTTTTCCAGAGAAATCCAGGACTAGAATGCCAGTAAGGAGTTTTGCAGTTCACATAATGCCACACTTGCTGTGATAAAAGAACAATCACAACCGGTAAGAATAAGAAATTTCATCTGATTCTCTCCTAGCAAAGATCATGGAATTACATAATATGGCTGGATCACTTGACATAGATGGTGCTGCAGATGTGGGCATTGGTGGGGGAATGACAAGATTCTTGAAAATAAGAGACTAGTCAGATTATTTGAAAATTGGACACTCAAAAATATAACTTTCAAAACCCTACCTGTTGTGGAACCTTGCTGTGGAATTTCATAGTAAAGTTCAGTCTAATGCTAGCAGGAACATACCAAGATGTGCTCTCTATGCAAGCATTCTTTGGCTTCTCTGCTGAGACTACCATGGTGCCAGTTCTGATGGTAGTGCTTTTGGTAATGAGGGGGCAGCCTGTCTTTCTGAAGTGGACAGAAGTCCATAAAAAGTATTCCATTAGGCCATCAAGCAGATAAGTGGTAACTTCTGATCGCTTTGGGTGATCTGTCCTGGATTTACATGTGCGAGATAGAGGTTAGATGGTATCCTGATGCCTGAACCATACCGTCTTAAAGTTTGAAAAATAATGTTATAGGGTTTACCATGACGGTCCTTTTTCAAAGTGCAGTTCTGTCTTGAAAAGCGACAGTAAAAATATCAAACCTGGTCTCTCTGGTTATTGTCTCTCAGTATCTACAAGATGTTTGTTCTGCCTGCCAACCCAAAAAATTCTCCTGGGCTCTTTACATCTTTCTGCAGGCCAAATCATGCCCTTGCTAACACCTTGGCAACACCATTGGCCCTAACAGGTTTGCACAAATGTAACTAGCTGCCTCTGCTTTTCAGTTTCTTCCTGAGCATCTGTCCTGTCTGCCACATCTCCCCACTTCCTCTAAACACCATTGCCCTCCTCCCACAGCACTTCCAAACAATGTCACTTTCATTCTTTCCCATGTTGGTCTATAGAACAGCACTATCTACAGATGCAGCAGAGGTGGAAGGGGGAGACAGCAGTCCCTGCTGCCCATTCTCACCATTAGCAGAGTTAGCTCCAGGAAGGCACCCTAGTATATCCACTATCCTATTCATAATCTAAATCTATAGAGCATAATAGGTACTGATAAGAATATGTTTCCCCCACATTACAGGAGACTATTAACTCCTATAAAGGAAATGAGGATTACTGGCTTGGACTAAGCAAAGGAGGAGAGGGATGGCAGTGGGTGAATGGATCTCCATTTACTAATACCATGTAAGTTATTTCAGCTGTGACTGGCAGGTGTGGGGGATATCGGCATACCTGACTGGTCAAACCCAGAAAAAAAAATTGAATTGCTCCCAAAGCAGAGTTGAGGAAGTGTCTGCATGGAATCTTGTTGAAAATTGGTCAACAGATTTGAAAACAATCAAAAGACTATGTTGTGGTTGCTGGTTAGTTTTGATTTGTTGTGAGGTGTGTGTGTGTACATGTGAAGAAGGGTAGAGCCTACTGTTGGTCCTGTTGCTTATTTGAAATGCCAGATTCACAATGGAATCAACTTTATTCCCATGTTTTCATTCTCTCCAGAATTCAGTTGGAAAATGATGGCCAAAACTTGAACTGTGCTTTCCTTATCATGAAGCAAATTGCTACTGTAGACTGCACATCTCTAAGATACTGGATCTGTATCAAAGAGTCCAGATGAGTTTTCTCAATTATCAATGAAAGGTTTGTTTGATGCAAGTTGCAAATGAAATTTGTTTTCTGTGCTATGTTGGAAGCATATCTTCTGGAACGGCGGCTGAAGTATGAAGGAGCATACAAATGTTGAGTATATCTGGCACATAAATACCTCGCAATGCAAGCTACAGAAGTACCATGCAAACACCTGTTCTCTCTTTCAGGTGATGTGGTAAACAAGAAGTGGGCAGCATTATCTCCTGAAAATGTAAATAAACTTATTTGTCTGAGTGATTGGCTGAACAAGAAGTAGGACTGAGTGGACCTGTAGGCGCTAAAGTTTTACATTGTTTTACTTTTTAATGCAGTTATTTTTTGTACATAATTCTACATTTGTAAGTTGAGCTTTCATGATAAAGAGATTACACTACAGTACTTGTGTTAGGTGAATTGAAAAATACTATTCTGTTATTTTACAGTGCAAACGTTTGTAATAAAAATAATATGAAGTGAGCACTGTACACTTTGTAATCTGTATAGTAATGAAAATCAATATATTTGAAAGTGTAAAAACATCCTAAAATATTTAAATTGTATTCTTTTATTAACAGTGTGATTAATTGCATGCTTATATTTTTAGTCACTTGACAGCCCTAGTAAAAATGTTTAAATGTAAAAAAAGATTTTTAAAATAAATTTAAAAGTTTTTTCTTTACCCGTTAAGCACTTAAGACTATAAAATAAAGTGATGTTTTGTACTTGACTCTCTAGTTTCCTAATTCTTAATAGACAAAAAAAAGTGGTATGCAAAATTTGAAATTCTTCTAAGTAGTTTAACATTTTAAATGCTCATCATTGCTGACAGGTCCATGACCACATTAACATCCTTGCTGTAGGGAAAAAGCAAGTAGCTATCAACACCACCCTCCAGTATATTGAACTTCTGCAAGTCAAGAAAACTGAAAAACGTTGGCTAAGGTATTCTCTTTCATCAGGGTTTGCTATTTGAAGTCAATGAGACTTGTGCTCTGAAGTCACTTAGGTAACTTGGGCGGGGGGAAACTTTTGTGCCTAAATATGGGTTTAGGAGCCTAACTTCAGATGGCTATTTTTGAAGATGCAGGCCTGTGTACAGAAAAAAGTTCACAATAGCTTTGATAATGTATTGGAAGTTAATCAAGACTGGATGCCTTTATGGAAGACATGCTTTAGTCAAACATAAGTTATTGAGCTCAATACAGGGATAACAGGACAAAAGTTAAGGGCTTCTGACATACAGGTGGTCAGACTAGTTTAGATTCTAGTGGTCCCTTCTGGCCTTAAACTCTGTGAATCTATGAACTTTAACTGCCATGGTAGTCTTAATTATGGCAGACTATTCATGTAAGTAAAATATCCTGCTTATGTGTTTTCATAATTATGGCCTTAAGTGTCAATATTTTGTTTTGCCTTGCAGCAATTTTTTAAAATTCTATTGACTCCCTACCAATACTGCCAATTAAAAAACAAACCCACAACATTTATTATTTGCTTTATTATAAATTTTCATCTCAACTTGCCATATTACAAATGTTTCTATTAGTGTTACAAAGAATCAGTTAAATTAAATCACTTCTTAAAAATCAATGATTGAAATCACTCCAGACTGGGCTGGGGAGGCTTGGCAGAATTCAATTTTTATGTTTTTTTACATTTTGACTATCAATTTTTATTTTTTTTTTAAGATTTTTATTTTTAAAGTTTCTTGGTTGCCCAAAATTATGGAATTTAAGCATTTTTTCATTTTTTATTTGAATTTTCATAGTTGTGGGAAATTAAGGGTGTATAGCACACAATAAGTTAATGACACTAGATGTTGAGATTCCAAACAGTAAAGCTTCATTTATTTGTAACAAGCCTAATTCAAGAGTAGAAATCAAAGAGTTTTGCCCTAAAAGTCTTCAGATCCCACAGCTAGGAGGCTTGAGCTTAAAAAGAAAATTGTGGTCCTTTTGTTACAGGTACTGGAATGCCTAATTATTTTGTCAGAGCCAGCAGAGGAGTCCCTGGCCATCCCACTGCTGAACAGCTCTGGCTCAGGAGCAGCAAATGATGCCCCATACTCCCAGCTGGTGAATGAGTCAGCAAGGTTGCAGGCCCAAGAATACTGAATCTGTGGGGGTATAAAATGCAGAGGATTTTGCAATCCTGGCATGTTGGAGCAGAGACCATCACAATCCTGGCTGGAAAGGAGAATGAGTCCCCAGCTGGGGTGAGGCTTCCCTGCTGCTGAACAACTCCAGCCTGGGGGAGGCAGTTTGCCATGCTCCTGGCCTTTGCATGAGTGCATAAGTGGGGCTAAGGATACACAGCTGTGGGCTCAGAATACTGGATCCCTGTGGGCACTAGGGACATGAGAGCTAATGCATGCCAATTACAATCTATGGATATTTTTTTAATTGATTTGTATCTCAGGTGAAATTGATGTTTACTGACAATTTAAATCAAATCCTTCCAAGCCTAGTGATGACTTCTTCCCAGTGACAGCTCAGACCATCTCCACTGGGAAGGAAGTAACTGGATTTTTTTTCCCACCATGCTTGTGACTGGTGAGGCTTTTGTACAAAGGGTTCCATAATAGGGACAGAAGGTTCTGAATTATTAGATAGGGGTAGGGTGTGTAATGAGGAGCAAGGGCCTGTTCAGACAGGGACATATGAGGCTAACTGCCAGTGTGGAAGGACCTCAGGTGCTTAGGTCACTTAAGCCTAACATTAACAGAAGGGGAAGAGAAATGGAAGGAGGGCTCTGGGGACCCACCTCCCTTTGAGCCAGTACCATAATCCCAGCATGTGGAAGGGAAAGAATCAGAGAGAGTTAGTTATCTACTGTGGTGGGGAACCAGTTCAGGAGCCCTCTGAAGAAGTGCCCTTGCCTGTGGGGTGGGGAAGCTCTTGGTAATATAGCATTAAACCTGTGTAGGATAGTGTTTGGCTCTTCTAGCTGGGATGTGGTTCATTAGGAAAGGGTGCTAGCAGAGGCAAATACAGGGTCCAGAGAAGTGAAGCTGGAAAGTGGGTTAGCCCCAGCTGTTCCTATCTCTGGTGAAATCCTGAGCACTACTGCTGCTGTGCTTCCCTGAACCCAGTGGGAAGTGGTCAGGTGCAGTCACAGAGAAGTGGCCAAAGGCCAATGGAGTAGCTGCTGCTACAGCAAAATTTACAACCATGGCAAGTGGAGGCTGGGTGCTGCAGACAGGAAGGAAGAGTCTGAGAGGGCTTAAAGGAGAGAATTGTTACAGTCATAGATCATTAGGGTTGGAAGGGACCTCAAGAGATCATCTAAGTCCAACCTCCTGCTCAAAGCAGGACCAATCTCCAAATGGCCCACCTCAAAGATTAAGCTCACAACTCCAGGTTTAGCAGGCCAATGCTCAAACCACTGAGCTATCCCTCTCCCCTGAGGTAGGACAGAAAGAAGAGAATACATCACTGCAAAGCCTATGAGCAGTATGATGGATATAGAGCTAGACAAGCTCTGAAGGGGCAGTGGGTGAGTGCTCTACAACTCTGCAAGAAGCTGCCTCTAGAATGTAATGTGAGCATGGCTACCTGGTGGTTCCTGAATACTATCAATGTTTACTACTGCCAATCATCATAAGAGACAGACAGATCTAAGACTCCCAAATGGATTACTCCATGTAGGTTGGTGCTTAGAATGAAATGTGCTCAATGCTTTATAAATACCTTACTTTGACCCTGATATCTGAAAATATATTTAAGTATTGAATAACTATGCAAATCTCAGATGGTGGATTACATAGGCAATGCATGGGGGGGCATGCAAGGTCAAGTGCCCCTCAGATTTCTGCTCAGCCTCCCAAGGAGGAGAAAGAGAGGGGCTTTCTCCTGCTGTGCCTGCCCCCTGGCACATTCAGTCCCTGGCTCTGGCCACCAGGCCCAGGCTGGGATGGAGTCGCTTCTCACGCCAGCTGAGAGTGGCTGCTCCAAGTTACTGCCTCTGTGCAATGCGACAGCTGCCTTCAATAACCCCACTGGGCAGGCAGTGGTGGCCTGCCCCCTCTGCTTCCTGCCTGGACTCAATTGCCAGGGACAGGGGCCAAGCAAGCTGGAATCTCCACTCTCCCAGGCACATTTCCGGCTCGCTTGGCCTCTGCCCCGAACAGCCCAGTCCGGGCAGGCTGCTGCCACCTCCCTAGCCAGGCTCTCTTTCAGGCAGCTGCTGCACTGCACAGAGGAAGCGCCCTGGGGCAGCCACCCTCAGCCGGTGTGAATAGTGGTTCCATCCCACTCCCCGCTCGGGCTCGGCTGCCAAGAAGAGCAGCCAAACATGCCAGAGGGAGGTGCAGTGGGAGAAACACAGGGCCCCTTCCCCTCCCCCCTGCAGGTAACTGGTAGAACAGGAGAGCACAGAGGGCTCCAGGCTGGGCACAGGGCAGGAGGTTGCTGCGGAAGGTACCAAGAGCAGGTTTCTTGGGCTCTGCTCAGCCACAGCTATGGGCGTTGCGAATGCCGACACCTCCCCTGCTGAGGTGTCTGTGAGCTCCGGGGAGAAACTGGTGCTGTGAGTCTCCCTGAGCTCGGGCTGGCACCAGCCCTGGAGACAGTGGGATTTGCTGCCCTGTTCCAGGGAGGAGGGGCTGGAAGTTCCTCCTAGAAACAACGTGGAATGGTCTCATCTCCACCCCACCCCTCCGTTACATTGTGCGCCCAAGTGTCAGGAGGCATGAGTTGTCTATGGCAGATTATTTATTGTTTGCTTTGAGTTCCTTATTTTCTTGGGATCAGTCACTGAAATCACATTGCTGTTTCTGATCCCTGATTCCATGTCTGAAACAGGTAAATAGCAAATGATTAACAAATAACTTTTTTGAACAAATAATCTTGTACGACTGATGACTTTCAGGACTTGTCAATATTTTTAGAGGTAGAGCAACCATTTGAATACTGCTTAACAAATAAGATGACCCTACAAGTAGCAGTGACATGAACTTGTCATTCTTATTTGGAGTTTATTGTATTATTCTGCCACCTCCAGTAATACATAACCTGTACTCTTAATCTGCCTGTTAATTTGATAAGTGTAGCAGGCATACTTTAAATTGTGGGAGACTCATGTTTATAATCTCAATTATTTCTGCAACAAATGTGCTTGGTTTCTACCTAAAACTGCCAGTTATACAAACTCAACATCAAGTTGTGTTCCTTTCCTCCCACACATCATCTTGCCTGCTCTTCGGCAGAATGATGCTACAAGGAGAACTTCTGCCACCTAGTCCCCTGCCCAAGATCCTGATACTGGTTGTTCTCCTACTGTTCCAAATTCCATGCAGGAAGGTACTTCAGCTGGCCGGACCAGCCTCTCCTCAGAAATCACCCAACAGACCTCAACACCTGCCCAGCTGAACCTCTCAATACTACTCTTCCAGATCAAGGAGAACCATCTAGCAACTTGGCTGATATGACTGAAGCCCATTCAATGGAGGGAGAAGAAAGGGAGAATGATTGCATCTACCTCAAGTATCGCCTCCCTATGGTATCTCTGCCCTACCTGCTATCCGGTCCAAGGATTCCAAAACCTTGACAGTCTCAGGGCCGCCCAGAGGATGCAGGGGCCTGGGGCAAAGCAATTTCAGGGGCCCCTTCCATAAAAAAAATTGCAATACTATACGATACTATATTCTTGTGGGGGCCCCTACAGGGCCCGGGGCAAATTGCCCCACTTGCTCCCCCCGCCCCCCACGGGACTCCCTGGGAAAAATAAACCTTCCGCATCTCAGCACAACCCAGTTTTGAGAGAACTTCTTTACAAGGTATCACTGGTTCTCAGCATCAGCTAGTGCTAAAAGGCACTAAAGCTCATTAAAAGGGTTGGATAAATATTATCCATCAAAACTTTTTTTTTGGATCGAAAACTAGGGGTTTTTAAAAAGCAGAAAAAAATCACGTCTGCTTTCCTTCAAAATTTGTTGTGGTTTTTTTAATTGAATAGCTGAAATTAGTCTGCCAAAACCTGGATATGATTTGGGGTTTCAGAAGTGTGTGACCAAATAGTTGCTGCTTGCTGTGTTTGATTGCTTAAAGAAACAATAAAAAAATTCTGCTTAAAAAAAATCCAAAACTTTTGAACCTCAGCTTGTGACCAAATGCCTGAGCCCATCCAGTCTGAGATTTTTCCAGGTTTCTGATACTTTGCTGGCTTCCTTGTCTAGTATCTGTCTTATGTTCATTTATCCTAGAACATAAGAACAGCCATACTGGGTCAAACCAAAGATCCATCCAGCCCAGTATCCTGTCTACCAACAATGGCCAATGCCAAGTGCCCCAGAGGGTATGAACATAACAGGTAATGATCAAGTGATCTCTCTCCTGCCATCCATCTCCACCCTCTGACACACAGGACACCATTCCTTACCCATCCTGGCTAATAGTCTTTAATGGACTTAACCTCCATGCATTTATCTGTTTCCTAGAGACTGGCTCCATGGGATCCTTCACAAACTAGAGACGGTTACTCTAAGTTTGTCTTTAGTATAGCTTATGTACATACTCCACGAACTTAGCATTTGAGCTGGTCCAGAATCTGGGATGAGCCTATGTTGTGAAAACTGAAATGTTCAAAATAGCACATGCACATGAATGGACACAGTGTGCTAAATTAAATTAACCCAGAGGTTCTCAAACTGGGGGTCAGGACCCCTCGGGGGTCATGAGGTTATTACTGGGGGTTGTGAGCTGTCAGCCTCCACCTCAAACCCTGCTTTGCCTCTAGCATTTATAATAGTGTTAAATATATAAAAAAGTGTTTTCAATTTATAAGGGGGGGGTTTGCACTCAGACGTTTGCTATGTGAAAGGGGTCACCAGTACAAAAGTTTGGGAATCACTGAATTAACCCCTCTGAAGCCTCAGGGAATGCGGGGGGGGGGGGGGGAGACGGGGGTCTCCCTTGGTAGGGTTGGGAAGGGGGTAGGTGGTGTAGGATATTGCTCTTCTCATGTGATCCCTCCCCCAGTGGTTAATTTTACATGTAGCTACCCTCCCCTGACATGAATCTCTCTATGGCACTGAAATTAAATGTAGACTATAATTTGGCATTTGAGAAGTGAAAGGGATGGTAGCCCTAATGGAAAAGCTAACAGCTTGGCTCTTCTGCAAGCCTCAAACTGCTGAATGAGCTTTAGGGTAGGGTAGGCTGTGCCTCCCAAACAGCCTGGCCCTGCGCCCTATCCAACCCCCACCCACTTCCTGCCCCCCGACTGCCTACCCCCCTCAGAATCCCCATCCTGCTCCTTGTCCCCTCACTGTCCCCCAGAGACCCCTCCCAACCACCACCCCGGGACCCCACCCCTGCTTCCTGTCCCCTGACTGCCCTGATCCCTATCCACCCCCTGCTGAGTCTTGACAGACCCCCAGAATGCCCACAATCCAACACCCCCAATCCCTGTCCCCTGACCATCCCCCTCAACCTCTGCCCCCTGACTGTCCCCAGGACTCCCTGCCCCATACCCACGGCTCCCCCCTCACCCAGAGCCTCAGCGTGCCACATCCAGGACTGTCCCTGAACAGCGGTGCAGCATGACTCTGGCGGGGCCTGAGCTCCTCCCCGCTCAGAGCCGTGTGGTAAGGGGGCGTGGCTGCGAGCTCCAGCAGGGCCTGACTCCATCCGCTCGGCATGGAGCTCGCAGCCCTGCTCCCTTATCAAGCAGCTCTAAGCGAGGAGGAGCTCAGGAGCCCCGCCGGAGCCACGCTGCAGTTCAGGGATGCTCCTGGATGCACTGAGGCTCTGGGAGAGGGGCAGAGGCGGGGTCGGGCCGGAGAGGGAGCCTCAGCCATTTTCGTGGGGGCCCCGCGGGGCCTGGGGCAAATTGCCCAACTTGTCCCCACCCCAGGAGGCCCTGGACAGTCTTAGCAGACACCTGTAGAGAATCTATAGCAAGAGGATTGCCTCTGCAACCTGCCTTTCGAGACACAGAAGAAATGTAAGTCATATCAAGTCATCTGCAAAGGACATCTCACACCAAAAGAGGCCAACTCTAACAGACTATGTTGTCCCCACTGCATCTCTGCTTCAAATGCAGAAATGCTGCGTGCTCTACCTCCAACTTCCAACTATCTTAATACTCTGGTACTGCACACCAGCCAACTCCCCCAGTGCCACAATACAAAAAGGTGGTCCAACAATTTACTGATGGACTACCCATGTCCCTAAGACCACCAAATGCTACCATTGAAGGAAGAAGTGCTGCCTCGCCAATAGGAGGATTGGCACCTTCTCCCAATTTACACAAGGTAACTCCATCTGCAGACATCATAGTGGATCCTAACAGAATGTCCAGCACAACACCATCATCAGAAGGTTCAATGCCCCCCGTAGGTAACTTCATGGGATCCTGTCATAGGAAGGGCTAGCACTACCTCACAGGTTCCCCAGCGAGACCCAACCAGTGGAGGAGCAGTTTCCACTGCTAGGATCACACCACAGGACCTCATCCCTAGACAGACCCGTACGGCCTCCAAGACCGCTCAACGAGATCTTGCCCCTAGAAGGTCTCTTGCTACATCAAAGACAGACAGAATAGAACTCATCCACAAAAAGACCAGCGTCATACCAGAAACTCCCAAACAAGACTGCATCCTTAAAAGGACCAGTACCAGTGCTTCCAAGACTGTTCTTTCTAAAAGGACCCATGCTAGCCTAAAGTCTGTAAGGGAAGAAAAGAGGCTACAGTCTAATTCCACAGCAATTTTACAGCCTGAAACTGCAGAGATTGAGCAACCAGAGGAGCAGCAGATTACAGTGAGGCCCGCCACACCATGGCAAGATGCTTGGGTGGAGGAGTTAGCAAGGACAGCCTCCTTCGATGACTTTGATCTCCTTGTAAACAGATTCATTAATGATCTTTCTGCAGAAATTTTATCTGGGAAGAAGAGAAATCAGGAGAACACATGGACTGCTCAGGGAACTCCTGCATCAAGTCATAACAACATCATCAGGGAAGTCAGGAGAAGGAACATCAGTCATTACTACTATCCAGCAGCAGCTTCCAGGATCCAGAAACTCTACTGGTCAAAGTGCCCTAAGGCTATGAGTGAGATCCTCAATTGGCCTTCATCTTATTGTGCAATCCCATCCAACAGACTATTCTTCTACTTCAAGGGTGTGTTTGACCGCATAGCCCTGAATAATGCGTGGTGTCCAGAGAGCCTTCATCCTCTGCCCCGGGTTAACTATGCAAGGGGCCTGGAAGAAGACTTTACATCACAGAAAATAATGAGCAGACTTACAAAGACAAAAAACACAATCCCAGGAAAAGATGGCATTCACTATAACTTTCTGAAAAATATGAGATCTTGGTTGTCTGGTATTAACTGCCATTTTCAACAAATGCAAATAATTATGCCATATTCCCAGTTCCTGGAAGAGTTCTGTGATGGTGCTCATCCACAAGAAAGGCAAGCGAGATGACCCCAGCAACTGAAGACCCATCTCTCTGTGTTCCACCATGTACAAACTCTATGCCAGCTGCATCATGGCTAGGATTACAGACTGGTCGGTGAACAGAGGAGCCATCAGCGCCATCTGGAAGGGCTTCATGTCATGTGAAGGCTGTTATGAACACAACTTTGTCCTTCAAACTGCCATCCAGATGGCCAGGAGGGTATGGAGGCAAATGTGCCATAGCACGGTTCCACCTTGCTAATGCTTTTGGATCCATGCCCAACCAGCATATTCTTGACATGCTCAGAGAATATGGGATGCCTGAAAACTTTCTCCAGTTGGTCTGGGAACTTTATGAAGGCTACACCATCATCATCCACTCCATGGAAGGAGGGAGGCCTGAAATTCTAATCCATAGTGGCATGAAGCAAGGCTGCCCCCTAAGCCCCATCATTTCAACCTAGCCATCGAGTCACTAATTTGAGCAATCTCCAACGGTCTAGGCGATTTCGACCTGTATGACAACAGGTTGAATATCCTGGCCAATGCAGATGATCTGGTCCTGATTGCAGACAATCCCAAGAGTCTCCAACAAATGCTCAGTATCACAAGCCAGATTGCCAAGAAGTGTGCATCCCTCCATACTGATGTCAGTAGAAGGGACTCGGTCCAGGAGATGCCATTTCAGATCCAGAGTGAAATCATGGCCTTTGTTGAGGATGGGCAAGAATACCAACATCTCGGCAGACCCATACGCTTCCATGTCCAGCAGACACCTGAGGATGCCATTGTGGAGATCCTATAGGATGTGGCCAAGATCGATTCCTCCCTATTGGCACCATGGCAGAAGATAAATGCCTTGAACACCTTCCTGATCCCACATATTTCATTTGTCCTGAGGGGATCTGCCATGGTGAAGGTACCATTTAACAAGGCAGACAACACCATAAGGCAGTTAGTGAAGAAGTGGATGTTTCATGGACTCCAGTGGTGCAATGGATTAGTGCCCAGTACTTACAGAGCAGTGCTGAGTGGAATGATGCTGAGGTCATGAGTTCAGACTTCACCTGGCATTTCAGGGGGAGGGATAGCTCAGTGGTTTGAGCATTAGTCTGCTAAACCTGGGGTTGTGAGCTCAATCCTTGAGGGAGCCAGTTAGGGAACTGGGGTAAAAAATCTGTCTGGCAATTGGTACTGTTTTGAGCAGGGGGATGGACTAGATGATCTCCTGAGGTCCCTTCCAACCCTGATATTCTATGATTCCCCAGAGGTCCAGCAATGAACTAGTGTACATCTTGCATAGGCAGGGTGACACCAATGCCCTCCAAATGGG
The DNA here is from genome assembly GCF_025201925.1 of Gopherus flavomarginatus. NCBI lineage: Eukaryota > Metazoa > Chordata > Testudines > Testudinidae > Gopherus > Gopherus flavomarginatus. Next base: position 148,217,025 of record NC_066617.1, read on the forward strand.
TGATCCATGCGATGTTGCAGTGATCACTCAATTATTCTGCCTTCTGATGTGCCCAGATGCCATGGTGAGGAACATCATGTCATCAGGAAGTGAATTGCCAGGACCCCCTCCATCCAAGATGTCACCTACCTGAGTGGCTCCCTGGAAAGTGAATTTGGAAGAGATGGGAGAAACTTTTCTTCACTCTGCACTCGCAATGCTACACGACAACTGGAGCAGCATATTGGCTGCCACTGGACATGTCACAAGCCATGTGAGAAATGTCAGGAGCTGGGAGTACTAGTGCCATAGGTCAAGAATACAGAACATATAATCATCATTCCAAGAGCTAGAACCATACTGGAGAAGACCTTGAAGGATGCCATCTGCTGGTAGTATGTGGAAAACCTGAGATAGAAGCCAGACCAGGGCAAGGCCTTCGAGGTGACCTGCAAGTGGGATGCCAGCAGCCACTTCCTCCCCTGGGGAAGTTTCACCCGATTTGCCAACTGGAGGTTCAGCCACAGGGCCAAGCTCAACCACGTCCAGCTGAAGGGAGCCATCCGCCACAGGAATCACTACAAGTGATGCAGAAAGTGTGACTATGCCAATGAGATGCTACCCCACATCTTGTGTAGCTGCGAGCCCCATTTCAAAGCCTGGCAGCTGCACCACAATGCCATCCAAGATCATCTAGTCAGAGCCATCTTGCCACCCAAGGGGAAGGTTGCCATGAACTCTGCCATCCCTAGGATGGACAGCCAACTGCGACTAGACATGGTCATCACCGAGGAATAGAAGAAGATCATCATGGTGGACATCACAGTCCCCTTTGAGAACAGGGCCCTGGCCTTCCGTGACACCTGAGCTCAAAAGGTGCAGAAATACACTCCTATGTCCGTCAGAGCCCAGGACACATGGGACCCCAGTGATGAGTGTTGTGGGAATGTGGAATCAGTCATCGCTATACTTGGTTGATGCAGCAACTCATGGTATCAGACACCATCAGGTGGTTGAGGAACATCTATTTAGAACACATCACTGGACATTGGCAATACCAGGAGAGATGAGCTGGAGTGCCATTGAGAAGTGAAGTCAGGAAAATAACTGAAATATTTCTCTGATGGATTGTATTTACTGAGGGACAACTTGTCCTAAATTCTCAGTTGCCGAGGGAGGATCTACTCTTATTGCTATATTTGCTTTCCACAAGCTACTTGTAGTAAAACCTTTTATGAGTGATATACACAAATAGCTGGATGCTAATATCTAAACTGTATCATTAAATTTATTAACCTTCTTCTGGGATATAAACCAAACTTCATACTTTTGGACAATTTAAGCATTTCGAATGCGGGGGAATGAAAAGTTGTTTTTCATAGTGTATGAGTAACCTGTCCTAATTGAGGAGGTCACCCACCCTCATCTGAACTGCACTCACATCCCAGTAAAGAGAGAGAGAGAGAGAGAGAGGGTGAGGGTGGTGACAGGTGGTTTTGCTTAGCGCTGGGGACTCTGCCTAAGAATCATAGGCATCATTTAACATACACCTCTCCCCTTTTTAAAAGATAGAGCTGATTAGGCTCCATAGAGTGTCTTTTCTTTGTAAGTGACCACTAGAGCTGAAATCACTGATAATCAGATCTAAGTGCTTAGACCTGCTGCGGGACAGTGTTTCTGTGGAAGGGATTGCCAGCCTGCACTAGCAGTGAGGTTCCCCCACTGAGAGCTGTAATCACTCGGAGCTGGGTGGAACCTCAAGAAAGCAACTCACATAAGTCAGTGGCAGTTGGTAGCACCATCAGCGCTGGAGTGCTGAACTGAACAGTCACATGATGAAAAACAGTGGCCAGAGCGAGCACCTGAAGGAACAAGCAAGATGTCCTCTCTGACCTGCACCCCCACTCCCATGCCTCAAGCTGGGAGGTAAACTCACACAAAAACACCTCTGAACTCTGTGTGTCCACTGACCAAGGACAACTATAAGTGACGTGTGATAGAGGGAGAAGGGAGGGGCATGTTGAAGGAACATTTGTTTGTTGGACTATGTTTTAGTGACTTTGCTCCAGAATGCTAGATTTGTGACTGGGAAACATTTATAAATATACATTTCCTAATAGGCCAAGATTTTAAAACTGCATTATTTGACAAGAAGGTTATCTCACATCTTCGCTATCTTGAGAGGTCATTATCTTGGGGAGTTTCTGTACTAAACATTGTTATTATTATAATTAATTTTTACATAAGAACCACCATACTGAATCAGACCAGTGGTCCATTTAGTCCAGTATCCTGTCTTTCAGCCAATGCCAGGTACTTCAAAGGGAATGAATAGAACAGGCAATCATTGAGTGATCCATCCTTATCATCCACTCCCAGCTTCTGGTGAACAGAGGCTAGGGACACTCAGAGCATGGAATTGCATCCCTGTCCATCCTGGCTAATATTCATCGGTGGATCTATCCTCCATGAACTTATCTAGTTCTTCTCCGAGTGCTTGCTCACATCCATTCCATGTTAGCTGTATGTGCTCGCCACATCTACCATTGCCGGAAGTTTTCCCCTCAGTGGTATCTGTAGGGGACCAGCTCTAGTATCTTCTGGACTGGTGCATGTATCAGGGCCATCCAGGTTTTCTGCCACCCCAAGTGGCGCAAAAAAAAAACAACCGCAGCAGTGGGATCGCGCCGCTCCACTCTTCAGCTGCAATTCGGCGGCTGGTCCTTCATTCCGAGAGGGAGTGAGGGACCCGCCCCCGAATTCCCACTGAAGACCCGGACCTGCCACCCCAATAGCAGACAGAGGGCCATCCCTTGGTGTTGGCCGCCCCAAGCACCTGCTTCTTTAGCGGATGGCTGGAGCTGGAGCTGGCCCTGGCCTGTATGCGCTGGTATAAGGGGCACCACCACCCCCTTGCCCCCCAGTTCCTTCTTACCACCAGTGACAGTGCTGGAACATCTCTTGCCTTGCAAGTGTTCTCTACCTAGTGGTTTTTTCTCTTGTCCATTGTTTAAAGAGTTCTTAGATAAATTTTGTTTCTTGATAGTTATCTTAACAGTGTTGTAGATAAATTAGATAGTCCCCCAAGGGACTTATCCTAGGGACAGGGCATGCCCCAGTCCCTGGCCTTCAAGCCTTGTGATCACTGCAAAAAACCTGTGCCAATCAGAAACCCATACCATAGCTGATTGAAGTGCTTGGGGAAAACCCAGGTCAGCAACAAGTATCGCATCTGCTAAAGCTTCAAGCCAAAAACTAAAAAAGAGCAGGACATAAAACTAAGAGCATTCCTTATGGAGTCAGCCCTTGCACTGGCCTCTGAGCTGGCCCAATCGGACTCTGGGCCGAGCACCTCGGCATCGGTGCAAAGTGCCCGCCTAGCACCGATCCCTGGTGCCTGCTAAGAAGCAGAGGAAGCACACCGTGAGTTACAGGGAAGGGGAAACCCGGAGAAGAGCATATGCCCACATATGGCAGCATATCTTCCCTGGAGCTCAGCCAGATACCTACATCACCGGCTAGGCAATCGAGCCCGCGTAGGTGGCCACCGGCCACTCCGAGTAGTGGCAGAGGTCCACAGCACCTGGAGGTTCCATCCATGCCAGAGGCCTTCCATGCTGCTAAAGACATTGTCTTTCTGGTGCCGCCAACACCCCATCAAGACATTGTCATCTCAAGGGGAAAGCCAACACTGGGGCCCATGCCATGTTCCCCGTCTGTGCGACATTGCTCCCCAGCATTGTGGCAGTCAGCGCTGAGTCAGTGGTCTGAGATCTTGGTGTCCATCACCAGCCTACCAGCATCAATCCGCTGAGCTCCATCGCCAGTCTCCGAACCCCAGCACCTCCTTCCCAGTGGCCAGTGGTATGGCAGTCACAGAAGGGAGATGGACACAGCAATGGCACCACCCTGGTCCCCAGGGGAGGGACTTTTCTCCTCAGGCTCAGAGGCTGAGGAGATTGTGGGACCCTTGAGCCAGACATACCCAGCCAGACCTGGGGGATTTCCACTGGGGCTAGCAGCCGGTACATGGCCTCAAGGACAATGGGCCACCCTGTGGCATTTTTGCAACCTGTGGGGTTTTCCCCAAACCTCGGAAACCCAGATGCAATGGTCAGTGTCGGAAATGTCAGAGAGGCAGTCGGCAACAGTTCCTCCCCCCTCCCCTTCCTTCCCCCGGACTCAGAGGAAGGGTCTGAGCAAAGTGCTCAGGAGCATGCTTTGGCCAAGGCCACTCCTGCGAGGGAGGCAGAATCGGTCCCTCCCTCTCCCCTCACCTCCTCATCTTCCTTACCCGACGAGGCGGTGGCGGGACCATCCCAGACAGTGCCTCAAGACAATTTCAAAGTGGACCAGGAGCTGTTAAAGCAGGTGGCAGCAAACCTTGGGTTGGAAGCAGAGGAGCTGGCAGAACGCTCTGACACCCTGTTCAACATCTTGAGCATAGTAGCCCCAGCTAGGGTCTCACTGCCGGTCCATAAAGGGGTGGTGAAGCTAGTCAAAACCCTATGGCAGACCCTGTCGTCTCTCCCACCCATCTCCAAACGAGAGGAGAGGAAATATTACATCCCTGCTAAGGACCTAACTCTCTAGTGGATCACGGCTGCCAACAGAGACAGGCAGAGACAAGATACAGGGAGGGATTGCTCAGTGGTTTGAGCATTGGCCTGCTAAACTCAGGCTTGTTAGTTCAATCCTTGAGGGGGCCATTTAGGGATCTGGGGCAAAAATTTGGGGATTGGGCCTGTTTTGAGCAGGAGGTTGGACTAGATGACCTGAGGTTCCTTCCACTCCTGATATTCTATGGTTCTATGAACCAAGCCCAACTCCCAAGAACAAAGATGGAAAGAGGCTAGACTTATTTGGCAGAAAAGTTAGTTCATCTGCCAGCCTCCAATTCTGTGTGGCCAACCATCAGGCCTTACTTGGAAGGTAAGACTTCAATGTTTGGCAGTCTGTGGCCAAGTTCGCAGACTTGCTGCTAGAGGATTCCAAGCAGGAGTTTCTGGCAATTTTGGAGGAAGGGAGAAATGTAGCAAGAGCTTCCCTCCAAGCAGCTTCTGATGCAGCAGACTCAGTGGCCAGGTCCATCACTACGGCCATGTCAATGAGATGAGCATCATGGCTGCTATCTTTGGGGCTGTCAACAGATGCCCAGCAGTCAGTCCAGGACCTCCCTTTTGATGGCTTAGCCCTGTTTGCAGAGCAGACAGATTCATGGTTACATGGGCTTAAGGACTCTAAGGGTACTTTACATTCCCTGGCTCCTGCTAGAAAGAGGTTTAAGCCACAGCAGCCTCAACCTCCCACACGCCAGTGATCAGCTTTTCCACATCCAGGAGGTGCTGAGAGGGTGAGAGGAGGAGCAAGGGTCAGAAGGGGTAGAGTAGGGGTGGGGCCTGAGGCAGAGCCAGGGATTGAGCAATCCCCAACACATTAGAAAGTCAGCACCGCTGTCCCAATCAACTAAGCCCCCTTCAGAGTGGAGGGACAAAGTGGCAGGCACAAAGCAGAGAAGTTCCTCCTTGGCCAACATCCCTGTGGAATTTGTGTGTGATACATGAAGGTGGTGGGGAGTAGCTCCCTTTGATAGAGACCCAACCAGCCAGATAGCTGTAAAATCCCTCTTGGTCTATTCCCTACTTGCCTTACCTGTAAAGGGTTAACAAGCCCATGGGTAAAAAAAAAAAGGAGTGGGCACCTGGCCAAACGAGCCAGTGGAAAGGAAGAAGTTTTTGAAATTTGGAAATAAACTTTCTCTTTGGCTGTTGCTCTCTGGCCTGAACAGACAAGGCAGCAGAAATGCTGTGTAAAGTTTGAACCAGAGATGAAACCATCAGATCATATCTAGAACTACTTTTAACAACCCAAAGGTGTAAGTAAATCAGAATGTTTATCTACGCACCATCAGCTTCATTTCTGTTTATTTTTTAAGGCTTGTGGATCTCCTCTGTGCTAACCCCAGATGCTTTTGTTTGTAACATTTAAGCTGAACTCCCAAGAAAGATTTTGGGTGCCTAATTTTTGTAACTGTTTCTTTTAAGATCTAGCAAAAAGCCTAAATTCCAGATATATTTTTCCCTTTTTGTTTTTAATAAAATTTACCTTTTTTAAGAACAGGATTGGATTCTTGGTGTCCAAAGAGGTTTGTGTATGTTGTTTGATTAGCTGATAGAAAACAAAGGAGATAAGCTGTTGCTTTCTCAGCTCTTCCCTGGAAGCGGGGTGGAAGAGTTTGAGGGTACCCCACAGGGAGGAATTCCCAAGTGCTCCTTCCTGGTTTCAAGGGTTTTTTTTTTTTTGCATTTGGGTGGTGGCAGCATTTACCAAGCCAAGATCAGAGAAAAGCTGTAACCTTGGGAGCGTAATACAAGCCTGGACTGGCAAGTATTAATTTTTAAAATCCTTGCGGGCCACCACTTTCTGCACTCAGGGTGACAGAGTGGGGATTCAGCCTTGACTGTGTGTGTACATCTACATGTGGCTAGACTCATTGATAAGGAATAATCATTTTGCTAAGGTTAGCCAAAACTTTTAAGGTCTGATCCCTTGTGGATCCACTGGATGGATCAGGGCCTAATCTAAACTGATGACTGATATTAACTGTCTATGCGCAATTTATGGAAATACATACAGCTAAAGCCATCAAGTACAACTTTTTGGTGGGAGATAAAACATTTTAAAACAAAAATTTTTAAAACAAACATCTAATTGTAAGAATCACTTGAGTTTGAACTTGCTTTCAAGAAAACTATATTTTGCTGGTGAGAAACAGCATGCTATTGTTATCCCAAAAGGTATACATTTCATAACTCAATATTAGCATCTTTATAATTCCAAATGAAATGGCAGTAGGAAAATTGTTACAGTAAATAGTGGTACAGATATTATTGGGATTTATAAGATAAATAAATCTGGACAAATCCTGTTTTGACTTCAGTACATGCCAGGAATCCATACATCTTAAAATTTGTAAAGATGATTTACAAAGGAAAAATTATTGTTTTGTACTTCTTTTTGTTTCTATGTGAAAGAAAGCCTGAAAGTTTTTATTTACTTTCAGTTTTTGTCAGCAAAATTATATATATACACACACACAATTTTTCCTAAAAGACTAAAAGGACAACTGGAGAGCTCTTAAGTTTATAACCTATTCCAAGGGTTGTAGTGGATTCTTCATCTCTGGATATTTTAAAATTAAGGTTTACAGAATTTTGCAAGAGCATCTATAAATGCCATAGCAGTGTTCAGTGACACATGGGATGATCCTAAGAAACACTTGCGAGTTGTGCCGAGAAGACTCAAAGAGGCTGGTCCAACCATAAAAGCCTCTAAGTGCAAAACTGGAGCAAAGTCCCTTGTTTAGGACACTGGATTGGAGGGGGGTAGATATGCCCTGATCTTAAAGTAGAAGCCATTGTAAATTGGCCTGTACCCCAAACCAAAAACAGATCCAATCTTTCATAGGCCTGGTAAACTATTACAGAAAGGTTTGTGCGTGGATTCAGCAACACAATCCCAATCATAGTTTTATGGAAAAAGAACCATCCCAATAGGGTCACTTGGTCAAAAGCATGCCAGAAAGGTTTTGATTAGATAAAGAATTTCTTGCTGGAAAGCCTTCTAGCTAGCTCTGATTTTGACAAAACATTTGAACATTGGTTTAGGTGCTGTGTTAATGAAAAGGAGGGGACGGTAACAAAAAGCACCCAATTGCCTTCCTAAGCAAAAAGCAGTCACCTGGTGAACAAAATTACTTTGTCATAGAAAAGGAATGCTATGCTATGGTGTTGGCAGTTAAGCAGCTAACGCCCTACCTCTTTAATAGGAAGTTTAGGGTTTTAACATATCATTCACCCTTAATATGATTAAACAGAACTAAAGGCTCAAATTCCAAACTTCTATGCAGGAGCTTGATCCTGCAAGAGTTTGACATGGAAATTGTGCACATGAAGGGAAAAGAATATGGTAGTGGATGCCCTGTCCAGGAAAAAAGGCCCCAGAACACTGCCTACACACCAGCCATTGGCTGACATTTCTGTAGTTCCATAAGCGGGTGCAGGTATGACATCCTGTACCCAATGTGACACCCAGTACTCCATATTCACCACTTTTGTATGGTTACGATATGTTCTGTACAAAGAATGCCTTCTGAGGTACCATTTGAAAATGTAATCTGCTGTACATCATGGTCCTGGAAAATGGGTGTAACACTGTGTAAAGCTGTAAGATTTTACTATATGCTTGTTATTGAAATACTCTAATTCTAGGGAATGTCCACAGACTAGTTCCTCAGCTGAACTGCTGAAGCAACCATTCACCAGAGACTATAAAGAAAACAATTTACATGTCATCTTTGAGGCAGCTCAAACTTCACATACACAGAAAGTGTAAACAAGAGATTTTAAATTCACCTGAAAGACATTTTGAATCTCACATAAACTGGGGACTGTTTTGTCTACACCCCAGTGGGGGGTATACCTCAAACAGAGGAGGATATAAAAATAAGAGACAGTGACCTCCTCATCACCTCTCCTCCCCCATCTCTATTCACAGCAACAAGATCACTTGAAAGACAATAGGAGCATCATTGAACTGAGGGGAATTTGACCTGGGTGCCGGGGGACCACACTGAGATTGCAGTTAATCCTCAAAGCTGGTGGTTATTCCACTACTTAGGTCCACCAAGCTAGCCACAAAACAGCTTCTACAATACCTTACTGGTTTACACAGAAGCCAAAACACAGTTTCTTAAAGCAACTCTGCCTTGGGCTCCCACCCAGACAGCCAAGTCAAATATTATGAGTACTGAAAATCTTCATCATATAAGAAAGTTCTACCAGTCCCAAAGGATTGGACACATTACCTCCCAGGTTGATGAATATTTCAGATCTTCCCAAATACACGATTACAGCCAATTCTTATTAACTAAACTAAACTAAACTTTATTTAAAAAGAAAAGAGAGTATTGGTTAAAACAGGGGTAGGCAACCTATGGCATGTGTGCCAAAGGTGGCACGTGAACTGATTTTCAGTGGCACTCACACTGCCCAGGTCCTGACCACCGGTCCAGAGGGCTCTGCATTTTAATTTAATTTTATATGAAGCTTCTTAAACATTTTAAAAACCTTACTTACGTTGCATACAAGAATAGTTTAGTTATATATTATAGACTTAGAGAAAGACACCTTCTAAAAGTGTTAAAATGTATTACCGGCACACAAAACCTTAAATTGGAGTGAATAAATGAAGACTCGGCACACCACTTCTGAAAGGTTGCTGACTTCTGGGTTAAAAGATTATATGTACAGACATGAGTACAGTTTTGAGGTCAGTTTCATAGTAGAGATGGTGAGCTTTAGTATTGGAAAAAGTTCATAAAATGGGCACGTTGCTGGCTGTAGTAGAAAAAGAGAGCTCGAGCCATGCGGTTTCCCAACCTGGCTCCAAGTCCTGCCTGTGCACTCAGTCTCTGGGACTGTGAGCCAAGCTCTTTCCCCACAAACTGTCCCAGCCTTGCTGTTTCTCTTTTCATGAGAGGCCTGAAACAAAGCCGTGCCGCCCAACGAAAGGTGAGTGTGGTGTCTCGGCCAGTCAATGGGAGTCAGAAGTTGCCGACCTCTTCCAGGTTGGGAGGAGAAGGGAAGGGACTGGGAATAAAAACTGCAGGGCAAAGAGACCAGTAAGTCTTAGGGTGTTCTGAACCTGTGTCCCCAGCTCCTAGACCCCCTCCCCACCAAATCCCAGGGGACCCATCCCTGTGCCCCTATCTTCAAGCCCCTTCCTTGTACCCCTAGCCCCAAGGCAGCTTCCAGGGGACCCCTCCCTTTGCCTCCAGCTCCAAGCCCCCCAGCTTCCAGGGGACCTCTCCCTGTGCCCCCAGCTCCTGGGGGACCCTTCCCTGTGCCACCCTGCTACCAGCCAGGGCCGGCTTTAGGCCGATTTGCCCGATTCCCCCGAATAGGGCCCCGCGCTTGAAGGGGCCCAGCTCTGGCCGGCTGTCTCCCGGAAGCGAAGTTCTGCGTCTCCCAGAAGCAGCAGCTGTTGCTGCTAGGCAACAAGAGACGCTGGCCGGCATTGGGCTGAGGCAGACGGGGCTGTTGCAGGTCAGGAGAGGGGACACGTGCTTGCAGCCTTCCTCCCGTCCCCTCCCCTCCCCTCCCCCCAGCAGTCACCTAGAGCCTGGAGGAGACGCCGAGGGAGCTTCTGGTCCGGTGGGAGACACAGGAATCTCTGCATTGGACCTCACTCACCTGAACAGCTGCTGGGGCTTCCAACTGTGAGTGTTTGACCCTGTCATTCCCCCTAGGTTTGTAATATTGGGTTGGTGTTGTGGTTTTCGTGGTGTTGCTGTTTGAGGGTGAGTTTGTGCCTGCCTGTGTCTGTTTCAGAACTCAGATTGGGATTATGTAATGTAATCCAGGAAAAAAGCCCCCAGCCGGTACTTAGTGCTGTGAACGCCAGGTGAGAGAGAGAGGGAGGTTTGAAGGAGGAAATCAAATACAGCAAGAGAGGAGAATGTGAAATGTCTGCTACATGGCACGGCAGGCTGAGACTTTTATCTCCCCCCCCATCTCCCTGCAGAAGGGGAAACTGAGGCACAGCGTGATCTGATTCCTTCTCCAAATTATTTTGCAAAGGAAGGGGACTGGGGCTCCTATCCAAACCAGTTCCCTTCCCATCAACTCTGTTTTCCCTGCTGCAAGACCGCTGTAGGGGGTGAATATTTCCATTAAACTATGGCTCCTCCATTTGCCCTGCAAGTATAAAATAGACCGGGGGGGGCGAATAGCCCCCCCAAAGCTGTGTGGATATTAAGGTTTTTTGGGTGGGGGCATGATAATATTCTAGATCAATCAAATGCCCAGCTCAGCTTTCTAGCCATCCAGCAGCTCTAGGGCAGGGAAGGAAGGTGCTCTTGGTGCAGAGTGGTCACAAAATGGGTGAAGTTAGCAGGGGGTTGAGGGGTCTGCTTGAAATCCCACCCAATGCAGCCACACAGAATCACTGGCAGCACTGGGAGAGGCGAGGAGTGGAAGCAGGTGGCCTGGGGGTGGGGGGACATTGCCCTCAGTCCTGGGCTCTGGGATGGACTAGGCTGGGTGGTGGGTTCAGTCTAGTCTTCCAGCCTGTTGCTCTCACTGGAGTTTGTGGTTTTCATCTGGCTCCACCAAAAAGATCAAACAAGCCCAGTAGAAAAGGAGAGTGAGAGAGGCGGGAAGGAGTTTGTAAGGGGTTTAAGTGACCCATCAGCAAAAGAGTCAAACCAGAGTTTGACTGGGTTTCCCCCCAGCCACCACTCCTGCAAAAACACTGGGGAAGGGGCAGCTCCATCCTCCACTGAGGCTATAGTGAGGGGCATCAGGGGAGGAAGGAAGCCACATGGCAGTCCCTTCCCCCCAGCACTTCCCTCCAGCCCCCAAACTCTTTCCCAAAGCCTGCACTCACCCCTTCACACTCCCTCCCAGAGCCTGCACCCCTCCACCCTTCCTGCACCCCACCCCGTGCCCCAGCCCGGAGCCTGAACCCAGCACCCAAATTCCATCCCACTCAGCCCTGGGCAAAGCTCCTTGGTCTGGCTCCCAGCCCCTCTCCAAGGGTTGCAGCTGTCTGGAGGTGCCTGCCTTCCACACCTTCCTCATTCACACCTCATTCATTCAATAGGGCAATTGATTACAAGTGGAGGAAAGATCTTATTCTACTTCTAGCAAAAGGACATTTTTATTTTACCTGATATACTACCTTAGGGGCCCGCTATAACATATTACTAAGGTTCAATACAAAGTCATGTAAAAGTTATACAAAAATGCATAATGCAGAGATTTATCTACAACTGCATTGACTGCTGTGTGCAGTAATATAGTGACCCCTGGGTCTCTGAATGAGGCTATATACTCGGGGGAGGGGGGAGTGGTGCAGCAGCGAGTCGGGGGCAAGCGGGTGGGCAAACGGCAGGTGGGCAAAGAGGCAAGCAGTGAGCCAGCAGGGGTTCTAGGGGCAGGCATGGAGGTTTCTGGCAGGGGAGGGAGAAAGTGAAAGGAGGCGAGTGGTGGGTTGGGGACTGACTAGGAGGAACGCAGCAAGTCAGCGGGGGACTAGGGGGTGAAGAGGAGTGTAATGGTGTGGCCGAGCAGGGAGGGGGTAGGTCCTATTTTACTGCTGTGATCTGGTCACCCTATGTATGCCAGGTTTCAGAGTAGCAGCCGTGTTAGTCTGTATCTGCAAAAAGAACAGGAGTAATTGTGGCACCTTAGAGACTAACAAATTTATTTCAACATAAACTTTCAAGGGCTACAGCCCATTTCTTCAGACGAATAGAATGGAATACTTCTTTTTGCCTCTGTGTGCCGTTTCTCTCCCCCCCCCATCCCCCAACCTTCCTCTTTGGCCCACAGCTGTTTCGACAGGGTGGCGCTGAGGAAGGAGGGTTTGTTTCTGTGAGGTGGGCAGTGCTGGGGGGAAAGAGGGGGCATAAAATAAACATTATTGAAGAAAATCAGTTGTACAACTATCGAAACATAAATTATTTTCCTAATATGAAAGTGGAAATCTATAATTAATATTCTTTTAGAATGTGGTAACTTCTATCAATATGGGCAAGAAATCAATAGATATTGGTAGAAAGTACCCAAGTGGGAGTAAGAAAAGAGCCATATACAATATGATGTAATGTATGTAATATATAATTTTATTATGTATACAGTCATGGAAAGTAAATAACACATGGAAGAAATGAAAGATGTTGTGTTGTTTTTTTTTTAGTCATCCCTGCCGGGGCCCCATTGAAACTGTTCGAATTGGGCCCCACACTTGCTAAAGCTGGCCCTGCTACCAGCCCCTCTCTGTGCTCCCAGGGACCCCTCCCTGTGCCCACAGCAGGCCAGCCACTGCTCCATAAAAAAATAACCATCTCTAAGAAACAACTCAAAGAAAAATTCTACAATCTCACCCCCCACAAACCCACCCTGGGGACCTTCTACATGCTTGCAAAGAAACACAAACAAGGGTACCCAGGAAGACCCATTATATCTGGCCACAACACTCTTACTGAAGGAATAGCGGGACTCATGAAGCCATTCTCAGACCACTCACCACACAAAGGACTCCAGGACACAACCAACTTCCACCAGAAACTCCAAAACATTAACCACCCTCAGAATACCATCCTTGCTCCTATGGGTGTCACCATCCCTCACAATGGGAGCATTGCTGCCTACCTCAAATATTTCCCATATAATGGACAACCCTCAGGTATCCACCTGTGATGGTTTGTGCCCCTGTATTCACACCTTTCACATGATTGTAATAATCCTTATAATATCTGGTTTCACTTCTGGCACCAATTATTCTACTTCCTCCTTTTTGTTATCTGGGTCCTTGGAGATGTCTTAGTTGTTTCTTCTTGGCTTTGCCTGTGTTCCTCACCCGATTAGGTACAGTGATCCTACTGCTAGTATTGCCTACCTGACTGTTGGTGGCATTGACACTATCTTTCCTCTTGCTGTCCATTCTCCTACCCTATGTTGCTCTTTTCTCCATTGCAGTATCCTCTCTTACTTGATTTTCCTCCCATTCAAGGATAGAATTGGATGTGGAGCTTATATGAGCATCTCTCAACTGTCTCCCCAGAGTTCCTAGATTACAGTTCTTTTAATCAGTTGTACCAGTCTCCATCACAGAAGCCTATTTCCCTTCCTACTCAGGTCGAGTCTGTCCCATGAGAACAGTCCTCTGCCCATGAATGCCTTCCAGTGGTTGAAAGTCCCAAAGCCCTCCTTATAACACCACTGCCTGAGCCATCCATTGATCTTCATAATCTTGTTTTGCCTTTGCTTTCCTCCTCTAGGGACAGGTAGAATCCCACTGAAGATCACCTGAGCCACCATTTCTTTAAACATCTTCCCCATCTTGCATTCACATGACAGTGAGACTATAGTTGTATCTTTTGTTCCCAAGTGAGGGGCAATCAGTGGATTCTTTCCAGCCCCCATTTGGATCCTTTTCAGCCTCAGGTCCACATCCCATATCTTAGCTCCAAGCAGACAGCACACCTTTCTTTTCTCAGGATCAGTTCTGTTGACAGGCCTGTCTATTATTCTTAATCGGGAGATATAAATCACATAGATCCACCTCTTCCTGGTGATGGGATGATTCTCCAGCCTTCCCCCTCCTGTTCTTTCAGACTGCAAGTCCTCTTGTCTTTTGTTCTCACTTGCAATCTTCTGAGTCATCCTCTATTCTCTAGGGGCCATGGGCAGCAGGTGAAACTTCTCTTGTGGGAGGCTAGCTCCCTGTCTCACCTCTTCCACCCCCAGCCCTGCCCTGCCCTGCCCTGCCCCTACTCCATCCCCACCCCACCCCTGCTCCTCCCCTGGTCCCGCTCAGTCCCACCCACCACCACTCACTGAATTCCTCCTCTCCCCCGCCTTGTGAGGCCCTCTCTAACCACCACTCCCTACCTCTCCTCCACACCTTCTTCCCCCTAAACCCCTGCCACTTGCACTCTCCAAATCCCTCCTCTCCTCCTCCCTTGTGAGGCCCCCACTGCTTTCAGGGACATGGTGAGTGGCAGGGACCTCTGGAGATGGGGGGGTGGAATGGAGGAGAGGAGGGAGTCAGCCAGGCAGCTGCAGGCAGAGGAGGGCCTCAGGGAAAGGACAGAGCAGGGAAGGGAAGAGGCAAAGAGCAGGTGGGATCACTGTGGCTCAAGCATCTGGCAGTGGGTTGGTGGCAGCTGTTATACCCACAGCCTATGCCTAGGGCTCTGAACTTTGGACATCTCCATTGACTCTTCCTCTGTTCTGGAAGGACTAGATGCTCTTCTCTTCTTTCTTGCCCTGCCATCTTTTGTTATTACCTGCTGTGCCTCTTCTTCGTTGTCCAACTCAGCTAATCTGTTTCTGAGCTCTATTTCTCTTTCATTAGCTGGTCTTTTCCTCTGCCTGGTTCTTGTAGTCACATGCTTCCACTGGCCACTTTCCTCACCCAGCAATCTCCCCTCAGATTTCTTCAGTCCAGCTTGCATCTATTAGTCTTGAGTTTTCCCTTCAGCCTCCTCTTGCCTTCCCTCTGTCATCTGCTCTAATTCTCTTTGAAACTCAACTATAGTTTCTACCTGCATCTCCAAACCTCCATCAGCCCTGTGAGGTGGCTCCATTTGTATGACATACATTTTTCCGGTATCCACTCCAGGATAACATACATGTCACAGTTTCCACATACAGTCAACTTCATTGTCTCTTCCATTTCTTGGCTCACTACCACTGCTGCTTCTGTAGCTGTCATAGCCTTCCCACCTAAGTTCTTGACAAGGAGAAAAAAAAACAGAAAAAAACACGCCCATACCAAACAAAAACAGAAAACCACACACATTCTCCACCAAATGCCCCTTACAAACTGCCACACAAACTCCCCTCTTTCCAGCTGTGTTTGCTAACTCCTCTGCTGCTAGCTGGCTGCTTCACTGCCTTAGATCCCCTACTCAGGGAAGTATTACCCTTAATCAGGGCTCTACTGTATTCAAAGGTTCTGCGTCTCTCACAGCACACTACTCCCTACCAGCCCCTGTAAACTTAATAAAACCCAAACACACAGCTAAGCAAACAAACACACACTGGCAAGAACTCACTCACTGCCCCTATGGAACAGGGAATTGCTCCCTTCCCCAACATATGTCCACTCAAACACCCCTTTTTCCAGCCTTCTTCAGCTCTTACATAGTGGTGTTGAATATTTAACAGAGAGCTTTTCTTCTATTTGTCAGGTGTTTGAGTTAAGTAAATGTGAACAAAAAATACAGATGTTTTAAATTGACTGTGATGGCTTAATTCAGACTATCAGATTTCATTTCCATGGTTTCTCTGAAGCCCTAAGCCATATGCCTGCTAGGAAAGATTAGGTAGACAAGACCTGAATTTCTAATTTAAAAATAAGTAGAAGTGTCCTATTTGCATGTGTATGGGTGTGCACCCCAGGGCCAGTGCAACTCATTAGGTGACTTAAGTGGTCGCCTAGGATGCTAATATTTGGGAGATGGCATTTCACGTACTTCGGCAGCGACAGTGGCGGCTGGATCTTCGGTCACCCCAGTCATCGGCAGCATTTAGGCAGAGGGAGCTGGGGCAGGTAGGGCTGCCTGCTGCAAGTAGTGGGGGGGGGCGGCACACAGGGGAACCACTCCCCGCCCCAGATCACTTCTACTCCACTTCCTCCCTTGAGCACGCCACCCCGCTCTGCTTCTCTCCCTCCCATGCTTGTGGCGCAGCAAGCCTGGGAGGCAAGAGAAGTGGAGCGGCGACAGCATGCTCGGGGAGGAGGCAGAGCAGAGGTGAGCTGGGGCAGGGAGCTGCCGCATGGCTCCTCGGGCCAGGGGGAGCTGCCATGGGGGGAGAGGCACCACAGGGTGGAGGGGGGGAACTGCTGCGGGGGGGGGGACCTCAGGGCAGAGAGCTGCCACAGAGCTTGGCGGGAGGGGCACAAGGTGGAAGTTTCGCCTAGGGTACAAAATATCCTTGCACCTGCCCTGGTGCACTCTCTCTCACTATGGCAAAGTGAAGTGTCACTGGCTTGGCCCCATCTGCTGGTCATCTTGGGAATTAGCTCTGCAGCCTCAGAGCACCCTCTGCTGGCCAGTGGGTCCCTAAGGAAGGTGAGACATGTCCCTCCCAGACCCTGGTGCCCTTTACCTCAGGGTTCTGCCCCAGCAGTACCCCCCACGCTCTGGGACTCCCCTCCCAGAAGAACCCCCAACCCTCTAAACCCACCTTGCCTCAATGGCTACTGCCAGTCATCATCTAGTCCACGTCTCTCTGGGGCAACCTGCAGTCTGTAAAGGCTACTCATCATTGGCAAGGGAATAGGACCTGCTGCTTTTGCCTACCCCCAGGCTACCCCTCTGTAGGCCCAGTACCTTTTCATAGACCTTCATCAAAGCCTGCAGCCTGGGGGATTAGCGAGCTGGAGCTGGAGCTGCCCTTGCCCAATACTGCTCCACTACAGGTCCCTGATTGAACTGGCCATACCTGTGGTCAACTACTTACTGCTTTCCCCAGCTGCAGCCCTCTCTAGAACTGCTTTAAACCCCTGTTCTGTGGGAGTGAGGCAGCTTCTGCCCCACTACCGGGGGAGGTCAGTCTGCTTGGGCTGCCTTGCTGGCTGGAGCTCTCCTTCTTTGGCTGCTGCTGGCTAGAACCCTCCTTCCTTTCCTGGGTTGCTGCTGCTTCTGCTGGCTGGAGTCTCCCTCCCTGGACTACTGCTGTTGCTGCTGGGGGGGGCTTGCTGGCCTGCTCCCTCCCGCCCCACCGCCTCTGGAGACAGAAGCACCAGCCCCACCACTACCTAGGGGTCCCTCCTGCCAGCCCGGCTGACTGCTGCTTGCTGCTGCTGCTGCGTCGGAGCTGTTGCCTCTGTCAAGGAGATAGAAGAGGAGGATTCCTGCTGAGGGACATTGTGGAGGGAGTTTGAGTGACTCTTAAAATATCTGCTCCTGGGGTGGTGGTGACTCCTGTCGCTGTTGAGGGGAGCATGAGAGGATGAGGTGCGGAGCCCTCCCTCTTGCCCATCTGCCTACCACTACTGCTGTCTTCTCCACCACCCTGTGTACCACCTGAACCTGCTCTTCACCCCTCGATGGGCAGGGCTGCCCAGAGGATTCAGTGGGCCTGGGGTAAAGCAATTTCGGGGGCCCGTTCCATAAAAAAATTGCAATACTATATTCTCGTGGGGGCCCCTGCAGGGCCCAGCAAAATTGCCCCACTTGCTCCCCGACCCGCTCCCCCTCCCCCCCACAGGCGGCCCTGGGAAAAAGAAACCTTCCGCATCTCGGCACAAACCCAGTTTTGAGAAAACTTCTTTACAAGGTATCACTGGTTCTCAGCATTAGCTAGTGCTAAAAGGCACTAAAGCTCATTAAACGGGTTGGACAAAAAATTTCCGTCAAAATTTTTTTTGGATCGAAAATTAGGGGTTTTTAAAAAGCAGAAAAAAATCACGGACAATGTCTGCTTTCCTTCAAAATGTGTTGTGTTTTTTTTTAATTGAAAAGCTGAAATTAGTCTGCCAAAACCTGAATATGGTTTGGGGTTTCAGAAGTGTGTGGCCATCTATTTGCTGCTTGCTGTGTTTCATTGTTTAAAGAAACAATAAAAAAAACTGCTTAAAAAAAAATCCAAACCTTCTGAACCACCTCAGCTTGCGACCAAATGCCTGAGCCCATCCACTCAGAGATTTTTCCAGGTTTCTGATACTCTGTTGGCTTCCTTGACTCATATCTGTCTCCATAACTTTGGGTTCATTTAGGTTAGAACATAAGAATGGCCATACTGGGTCAAACCAGCCTAGTAGCCTCGCTACTGACAATGGCCAAATGCCAAGTGCCCCAGAGAGAGTGAACCTAACAGGTAATGATCAAGTGATCTCTCTCCTGCCATCCATCTCCACCCTCTGACAAACAGAGACTAGGGACTCCATTCCTTACCCATCCTGGCTAACAGACCTTAATGGACTTATTATCTGTTTCCTAGAGACTGGCTCCATGGGGTCCTTCACAAACTGGAGACCGTTACTGTGGGTTTATCTTTAGTACAGCTTATGTACATACTCCACGAACTGAGCATTTGAGCTTGTTCCAGAATCTGGGACCAGCCTATGTTGTGAAAACTAAAACACTCAAAATAGCACATGCATGTGAATGGACACAGGGTGCTAAAATTAAATTAACCCAAGGGTTCTCAAACTGGGGGTCAGGACACCTCAAGGGGTCATGAGGTTATTACTGGGGGTTGCGAGCTGTCAGCCTCCACCTCAGACTCCGCTTTGCCTCCAGCATTTATAATAGTGTTAAATATATAAAAAAGTGTTTTTAATTTATAAGCGGGGGGTGGGGAGAGATCACATTCAGAGGTTTGCTACATGAAAAGCATCACCAGGACAAAAGTTTGAGAATCACTGAAGTAACTCCTCTGAAGCCTCTGGGAATGCAGGGGAGGGGTGTCTCCCTTGGTAGGGTTGGGAAGGTGCTAGGTGATGTAGGATATTGCTCTTCTCATGTGATCCCTCCCCCAGTGGCTAATTTTAAATGAAACTATTCTTCCCTAGCACGAATCTCCCTATGGCACTGAAATTAAATATAGACTATAGTTTGGCATTTGAGAAGTGAAAGGGATGGTAGCCCTAATGGAAAACCTAACAGCTTGGCTCTTCTGCAAGCCTCAAACTGCTGAATGAGCTTCACAGTAGTGAAGGCTGTGCCTCTCAAACAGCCTGGCCCTGCCCCCTGTCCGACCCCCACCCATTTCCTGTATCCCAACTGCCCACCCCCCTCGGAATCCCTGACTCATCCTGCTCCTTATCCCCTCACCATCACCCAGAGACCCGAGCACCTGGAACCCCACCCCTGCTCCCTGGGACCCTGTCCTCTGACTGCCCTGACCCCTATCCAGCCCCCCACAGAGTCCTGACAGACCCCCAGAACGCCCACGATCCAACCCCCCCGTTCCCTGTCCACTGATCGCCCCCCCCAACCTCTGCCACCTCCCTATCCCCTGACTGTCCCCAAGACTCCCTGCCCCTTAGCCAACCCCCCTGCCCAGTCCCGGCCCCCGGCTCTCCCCGCTCCCGTAGCCTCAGAGCACGCACCAACGGCCCTGAACAACGGTGCAGTGTGGGTCCCGCGGGGCCTCTGAGCTCTGCCCCGCTCAGAGCTGCATGGTCAGGGGGCGGGGCTGCGAGCTCCACGCCAAGCGGAGGAAGCTCAGGCCCCGCTGGAGCTCGCAGCCCCGCCCCCTGACCACGCGGCTCTGAGTGGGGCGGAGCTCAGGGGACCCGCCGGACAGACACTGCGCCACTGTTCAGGGATGTTGCTGTGTGCGCTGAGGCTCCTGGGGCAGAGGTGGGGTCGGGGTGGGGGTGGGGGTTGGGCGAGAGCCTCAGCTGTTCTCTTGGGGGCCCCTGAGGAGCCCGGGGCAAATTGCCCCATTTGCCCCCCCCCAGGTGGCCCTGTGGATGGGGCTGCTTGTTTTCCCCCCCTTTTTTACCACCTGGGACAGTTTGCAACAGTGAGCAAAAGGACTGAGCTACACAAGCGCACATGGACGCACATTCCTTCTCACCTTGGACTTACTCTACCCCCTAAGCTGTGTTTGGCTGTTGGGGCCCCCTCCCTGCAGGAGCGGCGCCAGGGTTTTTGGCACCCTAGGTGGAGGTCTTTCAGTGCTCCTGGTAGTTGGCGGCAATTCTGCAGTGGGGGGGTCCTTCTGCGCTCCCAGTCTTTGGGGCACTTCAGCGGTGGGTCCCAGAGCGAGTGAAGGACCCGCCGCAGAATTGCTGCCAAAGACCTGGAGTGCACAAGGACCCCCTGCCACCGAATTGCCGCCGAAAGCGGCAAAATGCCACACACACCCCGAATCCTGGTGCCCCAAGCGACCGCCTAGGTTGCCTAAATGGAAGCGCCGGCCCTGCCTCCCTGCCGTATCCCCCCCAGCCCACCTGTGTTAGTTTGCCCCTCCCCCCTGCAGCCTGCCTCGCCTGCCCCTTGCTTTGACCCTTGGGGAGTCTCCCTTTCTGTTAGTCTACCTGCTCTGCTCCAGTCCCTCAGTGTTTACCTGCCCCACCCCAAACTTTGGGTTTTGGTTTGGTTGCCTGCCCTGCCCTTACCCTGGAAGCTCCCCTTGTGATTTACCAGGCCCCTTTCTTTTTCCTCTGCCCTCCCTTGTCTCTCCTAGTTCAGTCCCTCTTACCTGTGTGCCTATGCCCCCTTCGTAAGCACTTGTGCCCCCTTTCGGTTGCCCCACACACACACTGTTCACAGCCTCCCCACTGATATTGTAGTCCCTCCTCTTCCCCATGCAGCCAGAGGAACCAGTATCCCTACTCAGTCCTGTGCCCCCTTTTCACCCCTGCATACCCCACCACTGGCGCCCTCCTCTCCTGCCTGCAGCCTAGCGGGGAGGAACGCTTCTTTCTTCCCTTTTCCCCGAGGCTCCTCCCCTGTAATTCCCCACCCACTGGTGCCCTCCTTCCCTGACTGCAGCTTAGCAGGGAGGAGTGGTTAGCCCCAGTCCCTCTCCCGCATCTCGCCTGCCCCTCCTGCTGGACCCTCCTCCCCTGTGTGCTCCCTAGCGGGGAGGAGTGGTTGTTTCCTTCTATTGCCCCTGCCATCCCAGGGGCACCCTCCTTCCCTATGGACAGCCTAACAGGGAGGAGTGATTACCCCATTCCCTCTCCCTATTCCCCCCTGCCCCTCCCGCAGGACCCTCCTCCCCTGCATGTTGCCTAGCAGGGAGGAGCAGCTGCCCGTCACTCATCCCCGTATTAGGGCCTCCTCTTGCCATCATGGAGGAGGACCCTGCTCCTGCCCCTGTCCCAACCCCTGCTTCAACCCCCACCCCGCCCCTGCCCCTGTCCTTGCCTCTGCTGACCTTGTGGTGTCCCCTTTGTTACTGCCTCTGCCCGCCCCAGTGGCTGGCCTCTTGGCCACCCCTAGCCCCAACTCCGTCGCTGTCATGGCTGCCCCTTCCACTGGCAAAAAAGGCCAGGGGAATAAAAAGGCACAAGCCCCGCCCAGAAACCAAAACCTCCTGCCAGCAGGGCCACCTTCCCTGCCACGGCCCCTCCTTCCCCTGCTGTTCCTTCCACCAGCTCTGGGGGTGTTCCATCTCAAGCCCCCAGAGCATACACCCAGGTGGCCACCGCCCCTCCGTGTGCCACCATGCTATCTGCCCAAACCGCTGCCCCCAGTACCATCCCTGGCAGGCGGGGCCCCTTTCCCTCAATGACCAGGAGGCACGGTGTCCACTGCCTCTTGGTGTCCGCCTCCCCCCACGTTGAAACATACGTGCTGGCACTGGCGAGGGTGGTGGGGCCCACGGCCGTTGTGGCAGCCTCCAAAATGTACAGGAGGGTCGTGTTCTTTCTGCCATCAGAGGCCGCCGCGCAGGAGACAGTGGAGAAGGGCCTGGCGGTAAGGGGCGTGTTTGTTCCCTCGGAACCCCTGGAGGACCTGGGCGTATGGGTGGTGTTAACCTCCGTCCTACCCTTCCTTTCCAACGCTGCCCTGCTACCTGCCCTCTCCACCCTGGGGAAGCCCATTTCTGTCATCAGCCCTCTCCTGCTGGGCTGTAAGGACCTTGCCCTCCATCATGTCCTGTCCTTCCACCGGCAAGTCCAGATCCAACTACCGCCGGTGGTACGTGATGGAGTGGCACGCGAGGGGTCCTTCCTGGTGCCCTACCAGGCGGCGCATTACCAGGTCCATTAAACGATGGAAGAGGCCTGGTGCTTCCTCTGCCAGACAATGGGGCACGACCAGAGAGACTGTCCCCTGGCCCAGCACAGAGGGGCATCCAGGACCCCCCAGACCCGGGAGGGCGCTGGCCTTGTCATTGCCAGCGACCCTGGTGGCCCGGCGACCGCTGCTGCTGCCCCTCCTCCTCCTAGCACAGCCCCTGCTTGGGCCACGGGGATGGCTGAGTGAGCAGGCCTCACCTCCATTGGTTGCAGTTCAGAGGGGCCCGCTTAGGAAAGGGCAGTGAGACCCCTGCCAGCCAAGGGTCCACCCCAGGAGGAGGTTTCTCTTCCCCCTGCTGTCCCGCCCTTGCCCCCTCATGAGTCTCAAAACCATCACCCTTGCCCCCTGGCCCTGCCCCAGCTGACTGGCCCTCCACCTCCACTTCCACCTTGGAAAGCTGGGTGCTCGTCCACGGGAAGCATGGCACCCGCAAATCGCGGGCTCTATCCCTCCCCTCCAATGAGGAGGGAGAGGAGGCCCCCCGAAAGATGCTGCTGGGGGCTGAGGCTGCTAAATCTTCTGCCTTGCCCCTGGACAGAGCCCAGCAGGAGGCACTGGCATGGAAGCCATGACAGCGGACGGAGGCGATCCTGCCCCCCTTTGTCGAGTCCCCCCCCTGAGGAGGCCTCTCCAGGAGTTCCCTCAGCCCCTGTACTACCTGTGCCCCCCACTGCCATCAATACTGGGGCAATAGTTGCCCCGGTTGCTGGCGGGGAGGACTCTGGGGCTGCGGAGACATCCATATTTGAGGAGATCGAGGCCCTGGGTCTGACCCCGGTTACCTAGCAGGAGGACGACCCCCCACCAGCGGGCCTCTATCTGGGTGGCGGTTTAGCCCCACCGCCCCCTCCTCCTCCCTGCCCCTCACCCCATGCTTAGTCTCTGCTCTTGTGCTTGGGGCGCCCCTGGCCCTACCTATCAGCCTGGCTGCGGATATTACCCCATGTGAGGCCGCTGAGCCCCTCGGGGTGACAGTCGATGCCGAGCGGCCGGGCCCTGGGCCTGTGGGCACACACTCTCCCACCCAGACGGAGCAGTTAGTCTCCCCTTCAGAGGGGGCCCCCCTGATGACTCCATCAGGCCGGACGTCGTGACTGTGGGTAATGCGCTTGTAGTGACACCCATGCCTGGCATCGGCAAAGGCCCCCCTCTGCCTTGAGTCCCGGTCAAGAGGAGCTGCACCTCAGCAGCTTGGCTGCTGGGGACCATGAATCCATCTCTGTCCCCGTTCCCATTCCAATCCCTGCCCCCATCCCGTTCCTGTCCCCTCTCCTGCCTCGGCCCCAGCCCCAGTCCCAGTCCCAACTCCCACTCCAGTCCCTGCCCCTGTTCCCGCCCCTCCTTCTGCCCCTGTTCCAGATCCTGCCCCTACCCGTTCCTATCCCCAAAGCATTGCCTGTCCCCTTCTCCTCCACCTGCCATTCTATTGCCACCTCTGAGATTGTCTTGTTCCTGCTACCCATGGACAACCCTCATGGGGCGGTTTTCATGTCTTCCCTTCTCGACATTATGGGGGCTGTGCTATTCCCTCCAATACCCCCTTCCTTGCCAGGGATGAGATGGTCTGAACCTTGGTGCTGCTGCACCAGGCAGCCTCTAGTTTGCCCATCTCCGCAGGCCACAAGGATCTCTCAGAGGCCCCATTGGAGGACGGCAGCGGAGTGGCTTTTGCATCCCCTTCTGCGCTGAGGGATGAGCTGCGCCACTTCTTGAAGGACACCTGTGGCTCAAAGGGCAAAGTGCAGCTCACCCTCCAGCGCTAGGGGGACTTCCATCACATCCTCCAGCTATGAGGGCCCTTTTGGGGGAGGGGAGAGGGACCGGGAGGCAGGACATCACAGCCTACCGGCGGGCCTGCAAGTTCCGCAACCCTCATGACTTTTGGTGTCGAACATGGGTTGTTGCAGCGCCCGCTGCAGGCTGTCAATCACCCTGCCAGTGAGGATCCGCCCCAGCCCTCCTTATGAAAGCCATCATCTTTGCCACATTAAACACCCAAGGCTGTAGGGTGGGTCTCCGCAGGAGCCAAGTGTTCTCCTTTTTTCGAGAGGGGGCATACTCTGTGATCTTCCTGCAGGAGACCCACATGGCTCCATCTGTCAAGGCTAGCTGGCGGCTGGAGTGGGGGGATAAGGTATATTTTTAGCCACCTCGGCACCCGGTCAGCCAGAGTGGCTACCCTGTTCTCCCCCAAGCTACGGCCCGAGGTGCTGGGGTCGCTGAGATTGCATCAGGTTGCCTGCTGCATGTCCGGGCCTGTGAGGAGGGGCTGGCATTAAACCTGGTCAACGTCTACGCCCCGAACATGGTCCTGGAACAAGTGCGTTTCTATCGGCAGGTGTCAGCCTTCCTCAGCACCCTGGATCCTCACGAGTGCCTAGTCCTGAGCAGGGACTTCAACACCACCCTCAAGGTCCGGGACTGCTCAGGAGTCGAGAAGTCCCAGGCATCTGTGGGCAGCCTCAGGGAGATCGTGGACCATTACTCCCTGGTGGACATCTGGTGCAACCACCACCCGGATGACAACACCACCTTCACCTATGTCTGGATGGAGGACAATCGGTCACGCCACTCCAGGTGGACTGCATTTATTTCTCATGTTTCTATCTGGCACAGGCCCACGCATCTGGACAGCCCCGTTCTTGGATCACCATCTGGAGACCATGATGGCCTCTCTCAGTTCAGAGGGGCCGGGGCCGGCCTATTGGCATTTTAACAACAGCTTGCTGGAGGACGTGGGCTTCATGGCATCCTTCCAGGAGTTCTGGCCCGCATGGCTCTTCTGCCACGACTACTCCGCAGGCACCAGGCGGCAGAGAGATGCAGTGATAGGGCAGTTGTAGTGGGAGGTCTTAGAGCTAGAGAGGCATCTGACCTCCAGCCCCGAGGATCCAACTCTCCGCAGCATACTGGGAGAAGCGGGAGGAGCTTCGTTCAAGCCCGCATCCCTCTCCTTTGGGAGATGGATCGTGGCTCCTGCTTCTTCTACATCCTGGAGAAAAAGAGGGAAGCTAAAAAGCATATCACCTGCCTCCTGGTGGAGTATGGTGCCCCCCTCATGGATCCAGAGGATATGCATGGAAGGGCCAGGGCCTTCTTCGCCAGCCTATTCTCCCCAGATCCATCCGACGCCGAAGCCTGCAGGGTGCTCTGGACCAGACTCCCTGTGGTCAGTGCGGATGACCGAGACCGGCTGGAGCTGCCTCTCTCTCTGGCCGAGCTCTCGGCCCACCAACAAATCCCCGGGCATGGCAGGCTGACCGTGGAGTTCTACCGCGTGTTCTGGGACGTCCTTGGTCCAGACCTCGTCACCATCTGGGCCGAATCTTTGCAAAGCAGGGTCCTCCCTCTTTCGTGCAGGCAAGCCATGCTCACCTTTTTGCCAAAGAAGGGGGACCTCCGTGACCTACGGAATTGGCATCTCGTCTCTCTCCTCAGCACTGACTACAAGGTCATAGCGAAGGCCATCTCGCTGCGGCTGAGGTCTGTGTTGGTGGACATTTTCTGGGCCGGACCATGTTCCATAAGTTGTTATTTAGAGCTGGGGTGTAGGAATGGGTCTGTCATTTGTCCTCCTGTCCCTAGACCAGGAGAAGGCGTTCGACTGGATAGACCACGGGTATCTCCTGGGCACTCTGAAGGTGTTCAGCTTCAGGCCCCAGTTCGTGGGCTTTCTCTGGGTGCTGTATGCTGAGGTGGAGTGTTTGGTCAGGCTCAACTGGACCCTAACCAAGCCGGTCAGTTTCGGGTGGGGAGTATGGTAGGGGTGCCCCCTCTTGGGGCAGCTGTATGCTCTGGTGATCGAGCCCTTCCTCTGTCTTCTCCACTAGAGGTTGATGGGGTTGGTTCTTCGGGAGCCAGAGCTGCAGCTGGTACTGTCAGTGTATGCCAACGATGTGCTCCTCGCGGTCCAGGACTCAGGCAACCTGATGCGGATGGAGGCCTGCCAGTCTCCTCTGCCTGGGTCATCTGGGTCAAGAGCTCTGGCCTGGTGGTCAGGGACGGGTGGCGGGTAAGCTCCCTCCCACCCACGCTTCAAGCCATCCAGCGGAGCACAGGTCTGCTGCTCTGTCTCAGTGTTTATCTATCTGCCACATATCCTTCTCCACTGGAGAACTGGCAGGGGGGACTGGGTGGATCCCCATGTGCTCGGTCAGCACACGGGGCTCTCCACTCTTCCGAACCCCCTGCGCGTACTCCAGGAGGTGGAGGCCACCTTGTTGTCAATCTCTCTCACCTTTCTGCAGCGAGCCCTGCAAGAGGGCACTCCCCGCCCACCCCTCACCCCGGGCCCTCCAGACATTTTTATTTGGCTGGTTCCACAGCATCCCCATTCCCACATCCCGAGTCGGCTGCACACTCTGCAGCTGGTCCAGTTCCAAACCATGTCTAGAGACCAACTGTACACACTCATGGTCCACACATTGCATTTCCTCTCCCTTGCATCCCGCCTCGACACCAAATGGCGGCACTATCTTCCACCTAAAGAGGGTGAGGAACCCTGGTGGGCCAGCCTTTATTCCACCTTGGTCCCACAGCCCACTGGGGATATCGGTTGGCGGCTCCTTCACAGAACCGTGAGCAAGGGTGTGTACAGGTCTGTCGCATCTTACGCTGGGGTTCCGTTCCGCGGTTATCGCGTGAAGTGAAAACCATGTATAGTCAAAATTATATCCCCAAACCCTTTAAATCCTGCCCGCAGCTCTGACAGCCGGGCCAGGGGAGCATTTAAAGGGCTCCTCTGGGCTCCCTGCCATGGTGGGGAGCCCCAAGGAGTCCTTTAAATCACGCCCACAGCTTTGGCAGCCTGGCTGGGGCTGGCATTTAAAGGGCCCGGAGCTCCACGGTGGCTGGAGCCTTTAGTTCGCCACAGGGGCTACCAGCCACCTCTGCAGCTGGGAGCCTCCTGGGTCCCACAGGTAGTGCCCCAGGACCTTTAAATCTTGAGGCCACACCTCCCGACTCCAGCAGTATGCATAAAGTTGAAATTGCACATGTTAAATGCGTGTAAGTTGTGACAGACCTGTACCTGGTGCGGATCACACCTGTACCTGAAGCCTGCCCCTTCTGCAGCGTGAGGAAGAACCTGGCGCATGCCTATCTTGAATGTGCCAAATTGCAGCCCTCTTGTGGAGGTTCTGGCTGCACTTTTCCCCGCACCTGTTCCTTTTTGCACACTCCATCCGTGGCCCCACGAAGTCGCGAGACCTCCTCGTCACCCTCCTCCTGGCCCTAGCCAAACTCTCCATCTACACTACCAGGAAGAGGATACTGGACAAGGGGGTGCTCTGCAGCTGTGGGGCCTGTTTCTGTTCCTCCTTAGTTTCATGCATCTGGGCAGAGTTCCACTGGGCAGCGTCCAATGGCTCCCTCGACACCTTTGTCTGTGGTTCTCTGCTTCGTGTCCCCATCCGGTACCCTTGTATTGAACCTATGACCTTCACCTCAGTCCCTGTTTTTCTCATTTGTTATCCCCTGTACTTATTTGGTCCCTGGGTCCAGTGGTCCCTGCCACTAAGCTGGGGGGAGGGGCCTTTAGAAGTGGGTGGGCTTCTGCCCACCCACCTCCCGGGTTTCCAGTAAGACTACACACACACATATGCACCTCACTTTTTTTTTAAACAAGACTTTTCAGACTTTCTTCATAAATATTAAAGAAGAACAAAAGTACAACCATTTTCCCTTTGCAGGTCCCCTTTAAAATCCATTTAGTGGGAAACAGCCTTCATGGGCTAACTTCACACTGATAAGCTGGTAGACATTGGAATAAACCAAGGAAAAAAATTACAGGGGAACAAAGTTGCCATTCCACAGCTCAATCCCTTGCTGTGTAGCAGTCTTTTCAGACATTACCCTCAAAGAATGAATCACTAGAACATCTGAGTCATCTCATTGTCTCTGATTCCCAGCATACTTTCGTTTCAGGAAGCCTTGAGTTAAACATTATTTAATTAGTTGTAACTGCACAAAGCACTTATCCTAGCATATATCACTAAGAAAAAGAGGAAGAAACCTCAGAAATTGTCTGAGAAGAGAGAGACAGAAGAACAAGAGAGACACTGTCAGAGCAAAGGATAAAAGTACGACCCCCAAGGTAACTGAAAACCACAAGGGCACTGATAAATCCCAGGGAGACTTTTGTCGGTTTCCTTATAGCAAGCACTGAAGTGGACTGAAGTCAGGGATCTGTCTGCATAGAGCTCCTCCTGATAAGTATTTTTGTTTCTTATTTATCTTGCTGGTCTTTATTACATTGTTACTTTGTTAGATTTTCTATCAACTAAAATTTTGGTGACTCTGAGTAGCAAATAAAAATATTATTTCCATTTTATAGGTGGAAAAACTGAGGCATAGAGGGGCTAAATGATTTGACCAAAGTTGCTAAGGAGTCAGTAGCATATCTCAAGTCTCTCAGTTCTGGGCTTTAACCACAACTTTAATCTATTGGTTCTGCAAGGTACTGTACTCGGGCACTTTGCTTTATCCTTTGAAAGATAAATATGATTGGCTGCTACTATAATACTGAATGAGATTAGTAAGAAAAGGAGCCCAAACCCCCAACCAAAACAGAATTTCTTCGTATGTCATTCTCCTGCAATTTTCTGTATTCATTGGCTGGCCTGGAGGTGGGCTTCGACTAGTAAAATTACAATGCATTGTCACATGGGCGATTGAGTTCAAGACAAGGATTGGTGTCTAAATGAAGGATTTAATTATTTGCACAGATGTTAAATAACTGACTTTAAAAAATATAGTGTCGGCATCCCAGTATATTCCTGAACATAGGAGATGACATCATAGAATCATAGAGGTATAGAACAGGCAGGAACCTTGATAGGTCATCTAGTCCAGTCCCCTGCTCTGAGATAGGCCTAAGTATTATCTAGACTATCACTGAGGGGTTTATCTAATCTGTTCTGATAAAGCTCCATTGATGGGAATTCCACAAGTTCCCTAAGTAACTTGTTCCAGTGCTTAGCTACCCATACAATTAAGAAGTTTTTCCTAATGTCTAACCTAAATCTCCATTGCTACAATTTAAGCCCATTACTTCTTGTCGTCTCCTCAGTAGATAAGAGGATCCATTTATTACACTCTTTTTTCTAACATACTTGAAGCCTGTTACATGCCCCCCTCCCTCCATCTTCTCTTCTCCAGACTAAACAAACCCAATTTTTAGAATCTTTCCTCCAGGGCCGGCTCTAGGTTTTTTGCTGCCCCAAGCAAAAAAAAATTTGGAGGCTGTCATAAACGGATAGTTAAGAGTTAATGGAACAGAAGTACTTCATATCTCTTTTGCCTGTAAAGGGTTAACAAAATCAGTGAGCCTGGCTGTCACCTGATCAGAGGACCAATCAGGGGAAAGGATACTTTCAAATCTTGAGGGAGGGAAGTTTTTGTGTGTGCTGTTAGTGTTTGGTTGTTCACTCTGGGGGCTCAGAGGGACCAGACGTGCAACCAGGTTTCTCTCCAGTATCTCCGATACAGGCTCTTATAAGTTCAGAATAGTGAGTACTAGGTAGATAAAGCGAGTTAGGCTTATGGTTGTTTTCTTTATTTGCAAATGTGTATTTGGCTGGAAGGAGTTCAATTGTGTATTTTGCTGAAAGGATTTTAATTTGTACTTGTATACTTAGGCTGGGAGGGTATTCCCAGTGTCTATAGCTGAAAGACCCTGTACCTATTCCATTTTAAATTTACAAAGATAATTTTTACTGTTTTTTTCTTTCTTTAATTAAAAGCTTTTCTTGGTTAAGAACCTGATTGTTTTTTAATTCTGGTGAGACCCCAGG
The DNA here is from genome assembly GCF_025201925.1 of Gopherus flavomarginatus. NCBI lineage: Eukaryota > Metazoa > Chordata > Testudines > Testudinidae > Gopherus > Gopherus flavomarginatus. The sequence goes on from NC_066617.1 coordinate 148,247,082, forward strand.
GGACTGGGTCTGGATCCACCAGGGAATTGGTGGGGAGAAAGGAGGGAAGGGGGAGAGAAAGCTTAATTTTCTCTCTGTGTCAGGATTACTTTCTCTCTCAGGGAGAGTCTGGGAGGGGGAGAGAGAAGGAGAGAGGAAGGTGCATTTTCCTTTCTGTTAAAGATTCAAGGAGTTTGAATCACAGTGATCTTCCAGGGTAACCCAGGGAGGGGAAGCCTGGGAGAGGCAACGGTGAGGGAAAGGGTTTACTTTCCTTGTCTTAAGATCCAGAGGGACTGGGTCTTGGGGGTCCCCGGGCAAGGTTTTGGGGGGACCAGAGTGTACCAGGCACTGGAATTCCTGGTTGGTGGCAGCGCTACAAGTACTAAGCTGGTAATTGAGCTTAGAGGAATTCATGCTGGTACCCCATCTTTTGGATGCTAAGGTTCACAGTGGGGAATTATACCATGACAGCTCACCCCCACCCCAGCCCTGGGTTCTCCCCCCCCAGTTCCCTCCCCCACCCACACCCCCTGCCACCCCAGCCCTGGGCTCTCTCTTCCCCCCCCCACACACACACCCTACCATCCCAGCCCTGGGCTCCCCACCACAAACGTGACCTCCTCGTTCACCACAGCAATCCCCGTTTAAACTTGCAGTGAGGATCAAACCATTTCTCCTATTTTTATATCACTTTAGTATTAATCTCATCCTCCTCATTCCCCGGCAACCCCATCTTTCGTGCTCCAAATGCACATGAAAGACATAGGGACTAACCCTCAAACCTTGTACCCAGAAAGGGATGGGGATCTAGTAAAGAGGGTTCAGGCAGCGCAGCGGGTGTGGGGGTGCTTGGGGGCTCTACGCTGGCAGAGAAGCTGGGTGTGATGTACTAGCAGAGGAGGAGAGTGGGTGCAGGGGAGGTGTGGGAGGAGAGGGCTGGGGGAGTGTACAAGGGGAGAGGTGCAGGTGAAGGGAGAGTACATGGGGAAGGGGTGCAGCGAAGGAGCGATGGGGGGAGGTACAAGTGGAGGGGCTGCGAGCGGGATGGGGGGGTGCAAGAGCTTAGAGGGGCAGGTGCTGACAGCTGCTTCCCTAGCCCCTTGCAGGCAGAGCCCAAAGGACAGACACTGACCCCCCAGGTGCCCGAGCTGTGGGGGTCCCCCAGCAGGGCCGTACCCCCCGCTGCCTCGCTCGGAGCTGGCTCTCCCTCTCTCCGCCCAGGGCAGGCAGCGCGGGGCTGAGGCGGAAGAGGTGCGCAGGAGGCGGCAGTTCCCTGGCAGCTCGGGCTGCCCAGCCACTCCTCCCGTCAGTGTGTGAGCCGAGACCCACGCCCCCTGCCCAGCCCGGCGGCGCCCTGCACAGCCCACTCAGGCGGCAAAACACCACACCGCCCTGGGGAGACACGGAGCAGAGCAGCAGTGGTGGCGGCAGCAGGACCCCTCCCACATCCCTGCATCTCGGGCCCTGCTTCCCTCCCTCCCCAGCTCCTCACACCCAGGCCAGACTGAAGTTCAGGCTGCCCTGCTGCTGGGGAACCCGAGCATCATCCCTTGGAGCTGAGCCCCTCTCGCCGCCGCAGCCCGGGTCTGGTTCCGGGGGATGATGCTCAGACTTCCCAGCAGCAGGGCAGCCTGAACTGCGATCCAGCCTGTGCGACTCAGGCTGCTGTGAGCGCCATTTAGCTACTGAAGCCAGAACTGCAATGTCAGTTCCAGCTCAGCCTGAAAGCCTCAGCTGAGAGGGAACATGCTGGTTCAGGGCCAGCTCTCAGCTTTTTGCTCCCCAAAGGAACAAAAAGGGTTGGGGGTGAGAGTGACGCCCCTTGGAAAGTGCCGCCCCAAGCACATGCTTGGTGTGCTGGTGCCTAGAGCCAGCCCTGCTTTCCTCATCGGTCATGTTTTCTGGTTCTTTAATCATTTTTGTTGCTCTCGTCTGGACTCTCTGCAATTTGTACACATCTTTCCTGACATGTCATGCTCTGAACTGGACACAATACTCCAATTGAGGCCTTACCAGTGCTGAGCAGAGTGTAAGAATTATTTCTCTCATCTTGCTTACAATACTCCTGCTAATACATCCCAGAATGATGTTCGCTTTTTTTGCAACAGTGTTACGTTTTTTACTCCTATTTCATTTGTGATCCACTGTAACCCCCAGATCCTTTTCTGCAGTACTCCTTCTTAGACAGTCATTTCCCATTTTGTATTTGTGCAATTGATTATTCCTTCCTAAGTACAGTACTTTGCATTTGTCCTTATTGAATTCATCCTATTTATTTCATACCATTTCTCCAGTTTGTCAAGATTTTGAATTCTAATTCTGTTCTCCAAAGTGCTTGCTGCCCCTCCCAGCTTGGTATCTGTGACGGGTTCCCAAGGTACAACCTGGAACTGGAGTACTGCCGAGCCCATCAACCTAGGCTCCATCTCACACTGTACTGCTGTGATAAGCTGCAAACCTCTGGTAGGTACTGCACTTACACAGACATCCACAGGCAGGGACACATCCAACTGAGTTACATGAATGATTTTCCCAGACACTCATTAACTAACAACAGAGAGGCTCCAGGCAGTTCTCCCAGCTCCTAACAATGCAATCCTGAGCTGTACCATCTTGCACAGGTCAGAAGCCTGAGCAGTATATGTTTATTACCCAGTATATTAGGGAGCTTATTCCTTCACCTTCTCACTTCCCTGGTCCTTCTTGCATGAACAGAGAGCAAAAATACCCTAAGTCCCAAGGTGCAAACAATTCAATGTTTATTGGGGTGAACTTCCAGCAAGCATGATTCCTTCCTTAGTGTCCCCTTTCCCAGCTCTGGCACCACAGAGCCTTGCTTGTGTCCCTGTTCCTACTCCCATCCCCTGTTCCCATTCCCCCCTTAGCAAAACATGATCCCAATTCCCCTACCTCAGTCCCTGTTCCCATTCCCCCCCCCTTACTTCCTGATTGACTGCAGACTGTATAGTAAAACTTTAGTTCTGCTTAGCTGTACCTTAACCAATCATTTTACTGAAATTTAACTAACCAATCCTAACACATTGTAACATGGTTATTTAACCAATTATATCCCACCACCTTAACTGGTTTACACCCAACAAAATTAATTATATGTCAGACAGAAGCAATCACAGAACCAGATTATACAGACAAACAATAGGGAAGTGGAGACTACAGTGATAGAACAATACAGAAATGAGGATTTCGCATCCCAGCTATTGATACGTGAGTTCTTGCCAGACAAGATGCTATTAAACTAAGTTTCCTTTTACATCTTCTAGGCTCTTCCCTTTCTCTGGAGGTGACAGGAATATCAGGACAGGATTGTATTCCTAACAGCCCAAAAGCACCTTATTTCAATTTGACTAGTTTGGAATGTAAGGATGTGACCAAACACTTCCCAGTTTATGGCTGGCCTCTGCTGCTTAGCTGAAGGCCTTAGCCTAAGAACCTGGCCTCAGACTGTTACAGTAAGAGAAGGCCCTTACACCAGCTGACAGTGATTTTGATTCTCTCTTTTATACCTCTATAACTAGCTAAGAATACACCCAAATTCTTAAAATATAGGCCTTTACAGACAGACCTGAATATCTATATCCTAACACACCCCTCCTTCAATGTGGAGAGGACATTTACCAGTTTTTGTTCCTGTGCTGAGGTTTCCCAAGCACTTCAAGACAATTACACTGCTTTAGGTAAAACATAAAACAGGTTTATTAACTATGGATAGATTTTAAGTGATTATAAGTAGTAGGCATAAAAGAACAAAGATAGTCACCAAACAAAATAAAAATAAGTGCACAATCTAAATCTTAATCCTTATTACATTAGGCAGTATTCCAGTCATATGAATGAACCTATGATGCCAATATGTTGTAATTGTGTTTTTTCACTAGTATTTCTAGTTCTTCCTGTGTATTCCCCATACTTCTTGCACTAGAATGCAGACATCTAAGATGTTCATTAAATTGTCCCTCTATTCCCTCTGGTATCTCCTTTGTCCCCACTGTGATTGTCCATGTTTCCCCCAGATTCTGACCCTTCGCCCAGGTCTCCATGTTCTGGACTTACCTGTGGCCTTTTGTCTCCTGCCCCCATCAAACCTAGTTTAAAGCCTGCCTAGCCAGTCTGTATCAAAAGATACTCTTCCCTTCCTTGATAAATGGACCCCTATATATGCTCAGAAGTCCTTCTTCTTGGAACAGCACCCCACGGCTGAGGAAGCCGAAGCCCCTTTGACAATACCATCCACACAGCCATGCATTTAGCTCCAGGGTCCTTGGAACACATACTATCTAGCCTAGTATCTTGCTACCTGCCCTATTGGGAAACAAGCTATTGATGAGATCCTCAGCCGACATAGACTGGTGCAGCTCCATGGATTTCAGGGGAGCTATGCTGATTTATACAAGTGAGGATATAGTGCTACAGGCCCATCTAGTCTGATATACCACCATCTACCAAACAGGAACTGAACAGTGGGGAGCTTTTATTAATAGGTAACTATTATTAGATACCTATTCTGTTACGTTGCTAAAATTTAGTAAAAATTTTCTTCACAAGTAACGCAATGTAATTAACAAACACCATTTTGACTGTCTAAATTCTCATGGTTTAGTTTGAAATTTGACCCATTCTGTCCAGTGTACATTAAGCAAGGATGTTCTAAACCTTTCAGATCATTCCACAGGGGCAAGATGAACTGGCAACTGGTCATTCCTGGATTAGTCATCCTGCCCATTAAACTAGTAGGGACATCCTTGTTTCTCATCTATTGTGAGTATTGATGTGTATTTGTAATTTTCAGTTATTTATTGATTTTATAGCACTTTTCTTCTAGCAGCTGATACTTTCATGTGTGTGTTGTGTAGTGTGGGATATTACAGTGAATCTCAGCATCTCACATAAACAAAACTAGGCACAAAATACCCCCAAGAATGGTGCTGGGATTAGATCTAGACAGTGGTGATGTGTCCTAGGAATACTTCTCTGTGGCTCGTTGAAGAGCTGAGCAGCATCCTGAGGTAACCCGACAACTCCTCTTTGCTGCATGACTTTTTATGAGTAAAAGAATCAATGGACACAAATCAGACATCAGGACTGGTAACATACAAAAGGCAGTAGGAGAACACTTCAATCTCCCTGGACATTCAATAACAGGTTTAAAAGTAGCCATACTTCAACTAAAGAACTTCAAAAACAGACTTCAAAGAGAAACTGCAGAGCTACAATTCATTTGCAAATTTAACACCATTAATTTGGGCCTGAATAGGGACTGGGAGTGGTTGGCTCACTATAAAAGCAATTTTCCCTTTCCAGGTATTGACACCTCCTCATCAATTATTGAGAGTGGACTACATCCACCCTGACTGAATTGGCCTTGTTCACACTGGTTCTGCACTGGTTCTCCCCTCTCTTCATGTATCAGTATATTTATGCCTGCATCTGTAATTTTCACTCCCTACACCTGAAGAAGTGGAGTTGTTTACCCACAAAACTTTATGCCCAAATAAATCTATTAGTCTTTAAGGTGCCACAGACTCCTCTTTGTTTTTGTGGATACAGACTAACATGGCTGCCCCTCTGATACTTTGTATGAGTAAGCCATTCGTAATGTGCACTTTACTGTATCTTGTGAGTAAAAAAGAACTGAAACCATGACTACACAATGTTGTGTATTCTTTTAGATAGTGTGCACTATAATAGTAAAGAGTTAGTATTATAATAAAGTACATGTGTCGGGCTGCTGTCCCTTGGGATCTAAACCCAGAGGGTAATAGCAAACTTTTAGATTAATTAACTGGTGAAGCTGCACTTGGTAATACCAATTCATGTGTAACGTCAGCCTCCATCTCCCATGTCATAATACATCTCTTCCCCTTATCTATTACCAGCCTTAGTTTAGGGTTGTTATATTTGTTTCTCTGTCACCCTCTTTTTCACATTCACTTAGGAAACCTGAGTAAAATGTTTTCCAGTGGCCACCAACACTTAGAATATGAAGATTGGAAGGGGAGGTCATCTAGTCCAACCCCCTGCTCAAAGCAAGACTAATCCCCAGACAGATTTTTGCCCCAGATCCCTAAATGGCCCCCTCAAGGACTGAGCTCACAACTCTGGGTTTAAGCAAGCCAATGCTCAAACCACTGAGCTATCCCTCCCCCACTTCTCTACGACTGGTCAGACAGAGTCACTTTAGAGTGATTCCTGATGCTTCCTTTGCAGAATTCCTGGTCTCTGTGAAGTGAGAAATGGATCACAACCCACCCAATATGTGCCCTGCATAGAAAGGATTCATAGGGGGGAAGGGAAGAATTTGTTTTCCAAGGCGTGATTGTTTTAGCTAAGGGGATTTTTCACTCCTACTTGCACTGAGAGATCTCACAACTGTAGTTTCCTCTTTCTCTGATAGCTGACAGTTTCTGCCTGGGTCACAGAGGCAGAGAGAAAAACTCAGCATTTTACTCCTGGGGGAATTCTGCACCACCGCACATGCACAGAATTTATGTCCCCCACAAATTTCTTTGCTTCCCCTCAGAAAAATGACTTTCTGATAGGGAAGCAAAGGGAAGCCACAAGAGCAGTCTTGCGACCCTCCCCAGCAGTACGTTTCAGGTGCCCAGTATAGCCAGCAGAGAGGTAAATCACTGTGGGGTAGGAGGTGGGACTAGGGAAAACCCGGCTGGTGGCTCCTATCCTGCACCAGGCTCAGCTGCTGGTCCCGGCTGTGCTGGGGAGGATGGGACGTCCTCTGTCCCTGCACAGCATCTGGGGCTGGTTCATACCCACTTCCAGATTTCTCTCCTAGCTGCAGGAAACTCTGCAAACTTCCCCTTCCCCTGCTTCCTGCACCCATTGCTCCTCTGCTTTAGGGGGAGGGATTCCAGTACAGGGAGCTGCTCCCCCATCTGCCCAACCCCCCATACATCCAATCCCCCTCATATCCAGACCCTCCCACGGAGTCTCACCCCCAACATGAATCCCACTCCCCCTGCACCTGGACCACTCCAATGAGCCACGTGCACCCAGATCTGCACCCTACTGAGTCCCAGCTAGCTATACCTGGGTCTCCACCCCACTGAGCCCCACTCCCCCAGCATCTGAAGCCCCACTAAGCCCCCCACACCCAAACCCCCTTTCTGGGCTCTATTCCCCCACACCCAGACCCCCATAACTGAGCCCTAACCACCTTCACCCCACTCCAGAATCCCATTACTGTTGCACCCAGAAGCCGTCAACAAGCCCCTGTGCATCCCGATTCCCCCCGCACCCGGATCCCCTACTGAGCCGCCCACACCCAGATTGCCCCACACAGAACCCTCTCAACCCACAACTTGATCCCTCCACATTAAGCCCCTTCACACTTGGATCCTGCCTTGCTGAGCCTGCCTGTCCACACCTGGTGAACCTGGCACGGAGGGGCGGGGCCTAGTGGTGTTTCTGGGGCAGACCCGGTTCTTGTGCTGTGTCAGGGTTGGGTGCAGCCTCGCCACTGAGTCTGTGTCCCAGGGGAAAGGGGAGCGGGGAGCTGCACAGTGATCTCTCACCTCTGTGCAGCCAGTGGCCTGTGCTCCCCAATGCCGTGCTGGAGCCTCCACACTTATCTGACAAATAAAATTGTCAGAATTTTAAAATACAGTGTTCAGAATTTTAAATATTTTGGTGCAGAATGCCCCTAGGAGTAATGGCATTTGTTTCTGTATTTGGTGTAGGTCCCAGGATATAGGAGAGACAAGGTGGGTGAGGTAATATCTGTTATTGGACCAACTTCTGTTGGTGAGAGAGCCAAGTTTTCAAGCCACACAGAGACCAAAAGAAGTTGGTCCAATAAAGGTTATTACCTCACCCAGCTTGTATCTCCACAGGGCATGGCAGCAGTTTGTAAAGCATGTTACAACATTTGCCTTGGTGGTGAAGCAAAGGGAGTGATCCATCCTGTGGGCACATAGGGCTTGAATCATCAGTCCTCTTCTGGGAGTAGGGAAGTGCAATGATTCCCACACAGCCAGGAGTATTCCTAGGAGGGATTTTCTATGGACAAGGTGTGTCTGGAATATGGGAAGTCATTTATGTTGGGAGTTAGAGCTGATTGACAAATTATTCACAAATGTGCCTGATATCTGTAGAGAATTTTTCTTTGCCCATGTTTGCACCCTTCTTACTCACTTTTTACAAGCATATATTATCATTATTTGTATTACCATAGCGCCTAGGAGCGCAAGGCAAGGGCCAGGACCTCATTGTGTTACATGCTGTACAAAGACATGTGTGACAACCAAGTTTTGTTCTATGGACGTTTATGGCAAACTAATTTCAGACCATAGTAATGATTCATTGCCCATTGTAATGGGCTACGAACACCCTTTCCAAACAACTGCTATTAACCAAATGTTGTATAGGCAGCATTAAGACTCATCTCCAGGAGAACAACATCTGGGCTTGTGTTCAGTTCCACAGATCTTCCCCATGCCGGGCTCTCAAGGGACCCTCAATTCCACAACTGAAAGGAACATAACAGGTAAGATGTTGGGGTTCTCTATGAAATTCTGTTGAGCAAATGGGGCGTTCTCTTTGTTTCTATTGAATGCTCATTTTATTATTACTGAACCTAGAGGGCCCACCTGAGTTTGTGAACCTATTGTACTGGGCCAGGAGCACCCCAGCTCACAACGGCAATGTGAAAAAAAAATCAGAATGGAGCAAAAATAGCCTGCTCAAAAAGAAGTCCAGTGGCTCATTGCCCCTGGAAACTGATGCCCAGGGTGGCTGCCCTGCTCAACTGCCCCTAGAACTGGCCCTGTACAATTACATGGTAAAAGTTCCTGCCTGCCCTGAAGAATTTACTATCTAAATAGAAACCACAGGATAAGTATTATAAGCCCCATTTAACTGCTGAGGAGCTGAGTCACAAAGAGATTAACTGACAACCACAACTCTAGTGATAATCCCACTGCCACATATGTATCTGATATTGTAGAAAAAAATGCAGTTCCTTGGCATATTATTGGACCAATATAATAGCAAGGGGGCAGAATTTCCTGGACCGCTTTAATTCTGAATTTCCCAACTGTGGTTAAATCCTTAAATTTGAGAGTGTATTAGAGAAGAAGGATGTCCCAATGGTTAAGATGCTAGCCTTGGACTTGGGAGATCCAAATTCAGTCCTCGCTCTGCCACAGCCTTATTATGCAACCTTGGGAAAGTCACTTAGTCTCTCAGTTTCTCACTATAAAATGCAGGTTATTGTACTTCCATACCTCACAGATCAATTGTGAGATGCTCAAATACTATGGTAATAGGGGCCACAGAACTACCTTAAAAGGGTTAGCTTCACTTTTTATATATAATATCCTCAAGTTGTTCAGACAAATGACTGACTATGGATTACTTGCACTGTAACTGATACTAAGATTCAGTATTTGGACTTAACCACATGTATTCTGGATGTGCGTTTGTGATCTGTCTAGATGAGGCTCTCATCATTGTATCAGAGAACTTCACCAAACATTAATGACTTTATCTGCACAACACACCTTTTCAGGTTGGCAAATATCATTAATCCAATTTTACAAATTAGGAGGCTCAGAAAGATCAAGCCAAGATTTTTGGCTAGGGTTTTCAACACTAGGAGCCTAAAGTGAGTCTCCTAAATCCACACTTAGGTACCTGCCTGATTTTCAAAAGTGCTGAGCACCCAGCTGTTCATACTCAGTGGCCAGGAACTGAATTAAGACCAATGTGTCTTAATCACAAAATCATCCTTCCTCATATGAGCATTTCCTCACAGATACATACGTCTGATACTTTCACTGGAATGAATGATACACACCACTCTGAAAACATCATGAGGATGTGAGTGTGAAGGGGCTTCAAGAGGGATGAAGGTAGAATGTTCAGAAGCGCCCAAGGCCTAGATTCACAAAAGGCTGTAGATGGTGAGATGCTGAGATGCATCACAAAACCTATCTTTTAGGCACCTAGAAAATCACAGGAACAACACTGTGATCCACACAGCCTGAGTTAGGCATCTAGGCTCCCTATACAATGAATGAGGCCAGCACACTAGGTGGGGAGTTGCCTAAGATAGCCAATGGGAGATGCTGATGAGATGCTATGCCCCGCCCCTCTTATAGACCTTGTCTACACTTGTGGTGGTGTGTAGGGCTCCCTATACAATGAATGAGGCCAGCACACTAGGTGGGGAGTTGCCTAAGATATCCAATGGGAGATGCTGATGAGATGCTATGCCCCGCCCCTCTTATAGACCTTGTCTACACTTGTGGTGGTGTGTAGGGTATGTGTAGCTACACACCACAGTGAAAGATAAGCTATTTCCACAGTGTGGTATGTAGCTGCATGCGGCAGTGAAAGACTCTGGTGGGGGGAAATGGGGAAAGGCTCTGATGGGGAGGGGTGGAGGGAGAGGTGAAAGAGCCTTTCCATGCCGCCTCCCTTCATCCAGAGTCTTACACAGCTGCATGTACTTCACATGCTGCCGCAAGTGTAAGCAAGGTCATGAAGATAGGAGCTTAAATCCAGGCTGCAGAACTTTGATAGTGAATAAGATAAGTTGAAGTAAGGCCACCTTAATTCTGAATAAAACTGTCCACCCAGGGATTTAATGCAGTTTAAATAATCCACTTTAAAAGTTAATTTAAATTAACTTTCTGAGTGCCTCCATTTAAACAATCCCTTAGGTACTTTTGAAAATGAGACTTAGGCTCCTAAATCACTGAGGTGCTTTTGAAAAATTTATCCCTAGCTTTTGTGAAATATTCACAACTGATCTCCCCTGGTATTCAATCAGTACTATGCATTATCAATTCATCTCCAGTTTTAGTTAGTGAATTGTTATTTGTGAATATTTGCCGAAGTGTTTGGACGAACAAATTTGTGGCTGTTTGTCTGAATCACATGGTATCGTTTCTGCTGCCTGATTGGCAGAAACTTTTTAAACAGGATATATAATATAATATAATATAATTAATATAATTAATTAAGAAATATATACAGGAAAATGAACTTGCTAGTTTTACCCATGTAGCTTTTTTTAACTGTTCAACCAGCTCCAATATACAGTGATCCTAAAAATGATTCCAATTTCAAATTGAATTGCTCAGAGAGGAATTGGATTTTATTTTCAGTTCTACAGACTACCCCAGGCCTGCCTAAGACACAACCTGATTTCAGCACAATCACAACTACAGCTCGCGACAGAACAGGTACCTGTGTGGAATTTATAATCCGATTTAAGATATCAGTTTGATAAAAGTCAAGGAGAACCTAAAGCAGAACCTCATGTCTAGCCCCTCTTTTCTAAAGTTTGGTTGGTGGAGAATAAGGTTCAAATATCCTGATCCAAATTTGACCCTACAGTTTTGTTTTTGATTGAATCCAAACCCTAAAGAGGCCTATTTTCCAGATCCAATTTGGATGCGCCCTTAAAATGGCTAAAATATCATGAGAATATCTGTTATTGGAAGATTTCCACCACTCTAGATGGCAGAAATCTGTCCATTTTAGCTAATATGAGGACATTTCTTTCACTAGGGATCGAAATCTCCCAAAGACAGTTCAGTAAGTTTTGGCAATGCCAAGCCCTAAACAACTTTAAATGCTAAGTCCAAACCCGCTATTCAGGCCATCTCTAGAATTTCTTGAAGTTGGATAGTTACTTCTGATGGTTCCTGTGGGATACTTTCTCTGCCCTTAGGGGACTTGCAGGATGGATATGGAGCTACAGTGCTGGGCACATTACAGTATCATAGGCATATATATGACTAGATGGGCAGATTAAGTTTTGTTTTGAAATATACAGACATGTCTGTATTCAGCTATACAAAAGATGTAAATGAAGATTAATTTCATTAAGGTCCATGGAGATGGACCTTTGTACGCAGGGACAGAATAAGGTTATGAGAGGCCCAAGGCTAATGGAAGGGAAGGGCCTGCGTAGGAATTACATATTGTGAAAAAATAATGAAGTCATGAAACATTTATGTACATACATATTTACATATTATGTATTTATGTAAAATTAACAAGTTTAATCTGCTCTCACTACACTCAATTCTTCAAACAGATACTGCTGAGTACGAGGTAACACAAGGGATGCTACACTGTCCCTCTTTTAGGCCTCCTTCCTCCTAGCTAGTGGAGTGCTCATCTGTATGAGGATGAACACTGCAACATTCCCCATGCTGCTCACCTCTTTCAAGCTTGTGCTTTACCCTCGGCTCTCCACATGGCACAGTGCAAAGCCAAGCCCTGCAGGTGTTTCCCCCAAGCTATGAACTCTACACCACATACCCTGTTTCACTCTGTCTGCAGTCTAGGAGGCAGCCAGCTTTTGTTATGTAAAATAAAACCCCTCAGGTGTAAAATTCACTGAAGTAGAGGAAGTAGCAATGGGAAAATTACATTGGGTGGCATTGTATTTTAGGCTGTCTTGCTCTGAAAGCTGTCTCCCAATGTTGCACTAGCTGAGGACAATGAATTACTGTTTTCACGCTGAACCTAGTTTGTGCAGTTAATCTCCAGTGATTCATCACATCAGGCTATTCTGTCACCAAGTTCTTCCACAATTAGAATAATAAAATAGAATCATAGGAGTGGAAGGGACCTCAAGAGGTCATCTAGTCTGGTCTCTTCCACTCACGGCAAGACTAAGTACTATCTATTCTAGAATGTGTGATCAGCAGCTCAGCAGAACAGATCAGCAGAATTTTTTTAAGCATGCGTTCAATGTGCACCAGACCCCTACGGTTTGCATTTGTTTGTTTTAAGCTTTCTGCAAGAAAAAGGCAACAGCTAGAAGTGACACAGATCTTTAGTTGGTTGCCCAGTCATAATATTTAGCACTTCTGTACTTCAAAATCACTGTACAAACATCAGGGCCGGCTCTAGGTTTTTTTGCCGCCCCAAGCAAAAAAAAAAATTTGTCTGCCCCCCCTCCCCCGTCCCAGCCCTGGGCTCTCTTCGTCGCCCCCCATCCACACTCCCTGCCACCCCAGTACTGGACTTCCCACTTTCCCCCCCACCCCGCTGCTGCCCCAGCCCTGGGCTCCCCGCCCCCACCTGCACCCTCCTTTCGCCTCAGCCCTGGGTCACTGGTAACTCACTCTCAGGGCGGGTCATTCAGCAGGAATTTTGGATGTGCACAAAACACAGACAGGATTGGTTCCCATATGGTTACAGAGCTGCAGTAAAGTGGAACAGTTTTCAGCTTGTGTGATTGGAGGATATCTGGATGCATATTATAAGACTGTCCTCCATAAATGAGGAAAAGTTGAGGTGCTTTTATTATTCTTTTGTTCCACTCTTTTTCTATGGGGAATTTGCCAATGCAATATCACTGTCTTCCTTTTAAACAAATAAAATTAAAAAAAAGGCAATGGCTGTTGAAAATAGCAATTCCAGTCCTAAAAACCACTGGGAAGCATTTCTTGCTCAATGTTATCCTACGTTTTCTACAGCAAGTTACAGTGGATCAGTATATTTGATTTGGGAGAAATGAAGTAACAGCTGCCCAAACTGAGCTTGAGCACTCCTGAATTTTGAGGTGTTCAAATCTGGAAGGCAGGTGCTGGGTGTGTTGGGGGGGGCCTGTGGGCTTCGCGGGGGAGCACGGCAGCATGTATGCAGCAGTGTGTCTGGCATGATGCGGAGTCATACACGCTGGTCTCAGTGGCACGGTAAGGGGGCTGGAGATTGGAGAAGGGGTAGGGGGTTCCAGGGGGGCAGTCAAGGGACAGGGAGCAGGGGGGGTTGGATGGGGTGGAGTTTCGGAGGGGCAGTCAGGGGCTGGGAAAAGGGGGGTTAGATGGTTCAGGGGGCAGTTAGGGGACAGGCAGTGGTTGGATAGGTATGGGAGTCCCAAGGGTTTGTCAGGGGACAGGTAGGGGGTGGGGTCCTGGGGGGAAGTTGGGGACAAGGGAGGCTTAGATAGGGGCTGGGGTCCCAAGGGGCAGTTAAGGGCAGGGGTCCCAGTGTTGCAGACACAGCAGTGCCAGAGGCAAGCAACAGTGGTTCGTTGCCTAGAGTGCTTAAGCGCCAATAAACACACTAGGGTGGAGAAGCAAACAACCAAATTTATTTGAGCTCAAATAAGATGCCAGGGAGAAATAACAATCTCAGATCCTGCACCCCTAAAACAAGCAGTTTCTTCCTTTTATATCCCAGTTGTTTACTACAAAACTTTCTTGCTGACTAGCTGATTTCTTACTCCCCCCTCCTTTCCCATCCAGCTGCAGTATCTTCTCTCATTCAATCTTTTGACTTCCCCCTTCCTCCCCCTCTCTGCTGCTGAGACATGTACACAGTATCTTAAAACGGCCTTGCGCGGGCTTTAGCCGAGCTTCAGTGTAATACAGCAGAGAACTGGCTGTTACAACCAAAACTAACTGCTAACACTACATTTTTGCAGCTGTTAGTACATTAGGTTACACAAAGTGTTTAACATGGAGCAACACTGGTTCATTGAGGCCTACAACAGGAGGGCTTCACTGACACTTGTGGTCTATCACCTTTCCGAGTTACCTAGGGTTATGCCAGAGTGACACCAACAATTCCCTCCTTTGAGAATACTCAACAAACTTTTGGCTGAGTGTTCTCACATTTAAAAGATAACATGTGATTAAGCTCTAGGGAGCTGGAGTGCTTTACAGCAAGCAAGCAAGAGAAGAGTAACAATACACAACACCACACCAGTGAGCAGGAGGTGAACAATACCTTCCCCTAGTTCTCCCAGGTTGAGCAACCAGCCCCAGGGGGAATCAGATATAGTAGGTTTCCTTTCCTGGGCCTCCCACTGTTCAAAAGCCTGTTTGGCTGACAGGATGTGCTTGTTAATATCCTGTGCACTTTCTGGGACATAAGTACAGTATTCATCCCCTATAAGGGCGCACACCCCGCCCTGGGAAGCCACACTTCCACCCAGGAAGTGTCCACATATGTCTTCATGATCACAGATCAGATGGTATTCCTGATGCGTCTGTAAGGGCAGTGGGCCAAGTCTGGTACTCAAGATCACTCCGGATGGCCATCAGCTGGTCATTCAGGAAATCCCGAATTCCTAAACATACTAGATCCCACTGCAATGCCTTCCCAGCCTCAGTTATATTCAATACCATCCCTTCTTGGTGTAGTACTATAATACACCTGTTGTTTAACTATTCTCAGGTACTGTCAAAAGGCATTCCCATTAAGAGCATACATTATTAGTCATTGGAATGGTTTCAATATGGGTAAAATTTCTAGTAGCAGAACAAACTTTTGGGTACTTGTTGTTTTAAAATCCAATTAGAGAGCTATATATGCTGAGGGATTTATCCAAAACACAGGGCGCAGCCTGTAGAATAAATCCCAAAATCCATTCAATACCACATTCCCAAACATGGGTCCCACAAATGTCCTCCCACCAGTGTATAATTCTTTGTTTCTTCACCAGGGTCAGTTCTTAATGTCCTTTCTAGTCAGGAATTCCTGGACTTTGGCAATTTCAGTGGAGCGAGTGTTCCTTCTTCTTTCCCAAAACAGTCGTGATGCAGCATCCTACAGGGCAGAGGTTACTAGCACATAACCCTGTAATGGTTTTGATTCTTCTAGAAAAATTCAAAGGCACAGTAGATCTGTCAGTGGATAAGGGAGAGGTTACTAGCACGTCACCTTGTACGTTTTCCCTGCTGTCCAAAAGGCACAGTGGAGCTAGAAGGTGAAATAAGCTAATCATCAGTAGGAGAATTCTCCCGATGTGAAGGGGTCTTTTTGCAGTGAGAATCTTGGGTCCAAGCAGTCAGTCTTTGACATTTTACAGCAATGTTGGTAGTCACCGGGACTTAAGGGCCTTTCCAGGGTGGAGCCAAGGCAGTCTTTCGTCGGTGGACCTTTACATCAATCCCGTCTCCTGGTTCCAAGGAGTGGCAGGGCTGCTAGGGTCTTTGGGTAGCTCTTCTTTACCTGTGAGAAAAGAAACTTACACATTTCATTAGTGCCTGGCAGTGTTTTTCAGATCTCATAGCTGTGTGGGCAAATTCAAGCCCCCCTTTTCCTAGTTGTTAGCCAAGTCTTAACTGTGAGCAGTGTCCTTTGAATGGAGTCAGTGTCTTATCTATAGCCTGAGCTTGCTAGCTAATTCTTTTTTTCTTTTTTTTTTTCCGTTAACTCATTCTGTGCTTTGTTCTTCTTCCTTTCTTGTCTTCTTTTAACCTGCAAAGGAAACTTCCACTTTTTACTTATACACCTTTTTCCCAACAATGAAGACATAAACATTGTCATTATACAGTAATTAGTCTTATTATTTAATATATGCCACACACACCCTTTTACTAAAATAACCTTATTACAGAGCTTTGGAGCAACAAGCCACGACAAGCACACTCGCTTTGAGGAGTTCATTAAATTTAACCTCTAGTCCAATAGCTTTCCACCATCCCCAGCCCTCTGGCTAGAAATTTGAGGTAGCCAGAAAGATCCCATATACAATATGGGGAGTGGGTTAACTTTTCATGTCCTTGCTTTCAAAGACTGTTGGTATGCAAATTTTAACAACAATTTTTGCAATTAACAGTTTGACCAATGAAGTTTCTTTTCCTTGAGGAAATGCATTAGACTTTAGTATATTACATTCTTCTGATTTACCCAAACACTTTGTATTCCAAGTTGAACAAAACAAGTATCTGCATTTTAATTTAACCTTTTTGTTTGATTTTAAACTAGACTATTTTATAAAAATATTAAACACAAAAATTCCGGCCACAAGACAAACACCACAAGACAGAACATAGAACACAAAACATAGTTTCTATTGTGCCAGTAAATGCATGGTATGTTGAATGCTGTTCAGCTGGCATCAGTTTTCTCTGATTATCTGAAAGACAAAAAAACAAGAGGTCTACCCACCCTTTCTGAGCAGACAATCATCACTTGAAATATACAAATACCCTTGTTGACTTCAGGCAAAAACAGAGGAATTACCCCATATTTTCTTGTATTTGTTTCATAAGCAGCCCAGGTTTTCAATTACATAACACTGTATACATTCTTCAGCTAATTTAACTAAATTGTTCATAGCCAAACCAAATGATTGCAATCCAATAATTTCTTTGCCTGAATTTATTTACAAACATTTCACAGACACCAAAAACCTTTTGTTCTTTAGCATTTTCACAAAGTTCAACTGCTGTTTTCTCCAGCAACTACAGAGTTAACTTCTCACTCTCCCTTAAATCACTTGCTTGTCTTCCAACAGCCACTTTTATCAACTTAAATCACCATTCCAAGTAAGTCCTGGGTATTTGAAATCCCCATACTTACACTTACTGACTCCTTCCTTCCACTACACCCTTAAAGTTTTCCAACCTGTTTCCCAATCTCTCTGTCTGTTGCCTACCTGCCTGGGCCCGATCCTGCTTTTCTTGCTGAACCGTCCCTTCCATGAGCACCAACTTGTTCCCCTACCAGTTTAGCTAGGAAGGTGGGCTTCTCAACTAGCCCCCACCCTTCCTGGTCTCTTCCCTTAAACATTCTTACTTACAAGACTACCCAAGTCCTCCTTCACGAGGCTTGTCACCTGGACAAAAACACATGGCCCATTGGGCAAAGGCCAGTTACTTAACATATAATTTAAAGGACTATTCTTAGAGGGTTTACCCAGAGACTCATTCATCTGTTTGACACTCAAACAGAAAAGAGAATTACACAGAGCGCAGAAGGAATTACAGTCTAAGCCAGACTTTCCCACTTCTATACACTGACCGCTAGAGGGGACGGGACAGAAGGATCTCAATTCAACCTCAGAGCTTTCTCGCACACATGGCTTCCACTCGGAGGAATTATGAACGAGAGGTTCAGTTCCGCCCACACTCCTAACGTCCAAATGAACAGAGCAGAAAACCAACAGTAACCGGTTAAACAGAACAGAACCAGAACCAGATAGTGTTTCCTTATCCTATTAGGGCTCACTTTTACTCATGCAATTCTCAACATATAACACCAACAGTACCAAGCAAAGCAAACATAAAATAACAAGGGTAAAACAAATAGATGGTGTAAGTTCTGCAGGGCTCCCCCCTTCTTAATTGCTCACCAAACTGTGACAAATTTCTGTTACCAATCTATCCCTCGTGTCAGGTGTTCAGGCTGACACTACAGGATCGTTGGGGGAAGATAAAGAAAACACACCATATAACTGAATTTTAAAGCTTCATTAATAAAATAATAAAACAACAGAGAGTGTTAGGAACGCTCCCTCATCACTCAGGAAAACATTAATGCCCAAGCCCCTTTCATACCCACATACGTACGTCCAGACTGGCCACTTCTGTGTATAATGTTCAGAGGAGGGGGAGAGGTGGACAGGAGATTATCCTGTATACGGCTTGTCCAGAATTTCCAACATGCTTTTGCTCTTGGGAGGGCTGTTCTCTTACACCCTGGAATCTCCTGCGGTGTCTCTTTCAGAGATTCCAGTCCAGGTCGGCTGCCTGTGGCTTCTTTGGTGTCACCAAGCCACACCGACTCCACGGTCACAAAGGCACACTTACTGGACAGTTAAGCTTTGCAAATGTAATCTCAGTTCTGTAACTTGTATTGCCTTTGGTTCGCCTCTGTCTATATTTTTTCACAGCCAGCTGGGGCCAAAAGCAGCCCCTCCCTGCACCAAGCACAGTCTGCGCTGATTCCTGACACTGAATGCAGAGCAGCCCCCCCCACTTCCATCCCTGGGCCAAGATGATTTTTAAATTAACCCGTTCCTTTCCTCAATAGACAAATTTGCTCACGCTGTGTCAGGGCTTTTTGGTGATTAAATGCTCCTCTTCGATGTATGATCTTATCTAGATTGAAGTACCTTCTAGTGGGCATTGTTTAGTTGGATTTTCACGCATGTAAATATTCCAATTCTCTAAATACCTGCAGGTTGTTGAACCATAATGTACGTACATGTAATATGCTGGGGTACTCTTAGGGGGTAAGATGGAATGTTTAGACTGCCCCTCCCCCATTTTCCACTTACACACACAGGGAGGGTGCCCTGTCTGCACTAGCGGCTCATAAACTAAGGATTTTTCCCTACAGGGTACTCACACAGGAGAGGCTAACGAGGATGGCCACGACTCTCCTACACCTCCCTTCAGCAAAGAGCGTCGGTTAGTCTCTGGGAGACGGCGCCGCTTACTCTGATTGCATCCAGTGAGATGATCAGACTGTCAGTAGCCCACACGGAAAGGAAAGGGGGAGGGAAGATGGGTACACACACTCCTAGACCCAGGCAGCTTCCTCACCGGACGATGCCAGGCTGAATCAGCCCACCATGGGTCGGACCTCCTACAGATCCACTAGTTACCGGGCTTGCATTAGAGTAGTCCTGGTCAGGAGCTTTTGCTTCACAGGGTACTCTGGGCGTCTTCCAGTAACAGTCACTCATACTGCCCCCCCCCTTTTTTTTTTTTTTTTTTTGCAGCCACAACAGGGAGAGAGTGCACTAGGACATAGGGTCTCCCATTCCTAGACAGGTCCCTCCTTTGTCCCTGAACTATCCCTAACCTGCTTTTGGATCCTTGCACTCCACCAGACAGGGGGAAGAACAGGAGTTACGGTTTGTTTTTTTGTTTTTGTTTTCTTTTTCTTTTTTTTTTCTTTTTTTTTTCTTTAACCAGAGCTTTTCATACAAACAGTTTCAGAACCTACCTGTTCACTGACAAAACAGGAGTAATTGTACTGTAATTTACTGATCTTTCAGGTGGCCACCTTTCCTGACCCTTTAATTTGTACTGAGGCCAGTCCACCGTACAAAACCTTTGTAACCTAGTTTTGGATAACGGATCCGATCCAAACACCTTCCAATTCTCCAGAATGCATTCTAGGGGGGAGCACCTTGCCTTCCCCACCTTGCTCTGCCCCTGCTCCGTGTCGCAGGTAGATGCTGGGCGTCCCCAGATCCTAACAGAGAGAGTCCGGACAACCGGACTGTTCCTACCTTATCCAAGGGACCGGTTCCTCACCGTCGCCTGGGACCAGTTCCACACCGTCGCCCACAACTGCTTCTCCACTATTTGAGCGCGTTGCACCGTTGTGCCCTCTGGGGTCGCTCACACCGCGTCTCCGCTGAGGCCCCCGGTGAAGTCACCGGTGTGCACTGGGCGTCGGTCGTCACCGCGATCCGTTGACCTCCAGGAGGGATCCAGGCAAGGCTAATTTTCGCCTCAGCCCACCCAGGGACGCCAAAAACTGTTGCAGACACAGCAGTGCCAGAGGCAAGCAACAGTGGTTCGTTGCCTAGACTGCTTAAGCGCCAATAAACATACTAGGGTGGAGAAGCAAACAACCAAATTTATTTAAGCTCAAATAAGATGCCAGGGAGAAATAACAATCTCAGATCCTGCACCCCTAAAACAAGCAGTTTCTTCCTTTTATATCCCAGTTGTTTACTACAAAACTTTCTTGCTGACTAGCTGATTTCTTACTCCCCCCTCCTTTCCCATCCAGCTGCAGTATCTTCTCTCATTCAATCTTTTGACTTCCCCCTTCCTCCCCCCTCTCCGCTGCGGAGACATTTACACAGTATCTTAAAACGGCCTTGAGCGGGCTTTAGCCGAGCTTCAATGTATTACAGCAGAGAACTGGCTGTTACAACCAAAACTAACTGCTAACACTACATTTTTGCAGCTGTTAGTACATTAGGTTACACAAAGTGTTTAACATGGAGCAACACTGGTTCATTGAGGCCTACAACAGGAGGGCTTCACTGACACTTGTGGTCTATCACCTTTCCGAGTTATCTAGGGTTATGCCAGAGTGACACCAACACCAGGAGGGGGCGATGAGGGGACAGGGAGCAGGGGGGAGTTGGATGTGTTGGGGTTTCTGTGGGGGGCAGTCGGAGGGAGTGGATGGTGGCAGGGTGGGGCTTCCCTCCCCCTGGAGTGTCCTGTTTTTTGAATGTTAAAATATGGTCTTCCTACCACTCACAGCACTCACAGCAGGCTGTCCCATGAGGTCCCTCTCCTTCCTTTCCAGTCAGTGGTGGCCAAGGGAATGCTGGTAAATGTAGTTCTTTCCCTTCTCCAGGGCTGGCTCTATAGGCAGGGAGCTAACCAAGGAACTACAGCTCCCAGAGCCCCTGTTGGTTCTCAGCTCCCCTGCCCCACTGCAAATGGGCTGCCCCAAGCCGGTGGTTGCTTTGCTGGTGCCAAGAGCCGCCCCTGACAAACATTAAACAAACTTAATCTAAAGTCTTTCAGTTTTTGATTGACTAGGAATTGACAAAACAGAGCTATTCCCTGTTGTGTTCTCTGCCCCCTGAACAAGAAGACTTCATTGAAAATCAGCATCTTAAAAGAACCATTAAGGATCTTTCAAAAGAACAGTCCAACCAAGGCCGTTGTAGTAACACCCTTGTTACATCAGGTCTGGTGTTTGTTTAAGGCTGGGTAGAATGAAAGGAGAGCTCCCTATTTCCTTTGCATGTGTAAGTCAAACAGACCTTGCTTATTTTTTTTCCTTAAAGTGCTCAGAGTTTAGGGGAGAAAAGTGAATGAGATTCTGCTTATCTCAGGTGTGAAAAAGCAGAAGGGACCAAAATCTATTCTTGTGCAAAAATCTGTTCTCCCTGAAATCAATAAGGCTACACAGGTGTAACTGTCAGCAGGAACTGGCCTGTGTTCTCATTCCTTTCTCTAATCACATGTACTAAAACTCAAAGAAATCCAATTTTTTTCTTTGATGTATTTTTCTGTACTGGGATGCACAGGCAACAAAGTTATTTCCTCATGCTCAGCCTAGCTCTACAGGCCAGCACATCTTTGTACTTTTAAGGGGTTGCAAAAGCACTGGAGGAAGCTTAAAACGCAATGTTGTAGGTTTCTCCCTCCCCTCTCCCTCACAAATTTTAAATCCACTTCTTTGCAGGCTATGATAGAAAGACTGGCGGAATAGGCTAAAGGCAGGTTCTGTCTATTTGCTGTTCAATGCATCATGAGAGTACCTCACATTTGACTTCTTTTGAGTTTCATTCCAAAAACATAAAGCTAAATAAACCTGAAATTAGTCCTCATTTTTCTGCCTCAACTCAAAATAATTTCTTTCCCAAGTGGAAAATGTTGGGTAAGCATGGAATGTGTGGAGTTGGATAGAATGTGTGCATGTTCTGTGCAAGCTTCCCACCCTACTGCTCTGGTACTGCCTGTTTCCCCCACCCCAGGCACTCACCAGTTCTCCAGAAACAAGACCCAGCACATATAGACAATGTTGATGATGGGCACTAGGACCCAGGAGGCAGTGTCCTGGAGCTGCCTGCCAGCCTCAGCTTTGAAGAGGGACAGAGGGAGCTTCTTCCCTCCTTGACAGCTAAGCAGAGCTCCAGAGAAATCAGGGATGGGGGGAGCTGGGGCGGGAGACAATGCCTGCTTAAACTGTACCCACAACTGGCACGGGTTCTCGTGGTAACCGTATTTTTAGTGTCTAGTCACCAGTGTTAACCAGATACCTGGCAGTGCATTCCTGCAGCACAGGGAGAGGCAGCAGGCTGCCTGCTCAGCTCTTTCCAAGCCACAGGGGCCTGCTTTGCCTTTCCAGCTGGCAGGAGCACTCCAGCAGAGGTACATGAAGAAGCTTGCTCTCCCCTACACACACACCAGGTCCCCTGCCTGACCAGTGGGGCCTAAAAATAGGAGGGCCTAAGGCTATAGCCTTACTAGTCTAATGGTTAATCCAGCCCTGTTTGTACGCCTATTAGATAGATGCTATAGTGAGGGCTGAGATGGAGCTTTTGTTTAAATGCTTACATTCAGGTGCTTATCATTCTTTTTAAAATATATGACCAGGTAATTGGTCATGCTTGTTCCCAGCCCAAAGGTGAATTTCTGGAAGTTTAGTACATTTGACATGGATGTTTCTGAGGTATGAGTGTAAGTAAACAGCATTTTTCCACCACATTTCCAGATATTTTTTTATGTTCAGATTACTGAACAAGGAAAGCTTTCCCTTCAAACCAGAAATTTGCCATGGATATACATATGTGTAAATCAATGGAACAATTCTGCCCCCATTACACTGGTGTAAATCCTAGTTAACTTAGTGAAAGT
Source organism: Gopherus flavomarginatus (assembly GCF_025201925.1). Classification (NCBI taxonomy): domain Eukaryota; kingdom Metazoa; phylum Chordata; order Testudines; family Testudinidae; genus Gopherus; species Gopherus flavomarginatus. The sequence continues at coordinate 148,270,145 of NC_066617.1, forward strand.
AAGTGACTTACTTCAGATTTATACAGTTGGAAATGAGAGCAATATCTGGCCCACAGAGGCTTGAACCTGTTTACACAAAGTCTGAGTTTAGTCCTTAGGGACAAATTTTGCCCTCACCCATACTCCTTCATTCCCATTGATGTCAAATTCACACACTCACCTCCACTCACCCCCACCCCACACAGCTATGTTTATTTAATTGAACCAAATCTCCCCTCTGACCCAAAGCACCCCAGATTGTATGTATTGGGAGGTATTTGAAATATGAATCTGTATCCAATGTCACATCTAGTCTCTTTCTCTATAACATACTGACACAAAACTCCAGATGCAAACACTCTGAGCTTTGGGAGATTTGAGGCCTGGATGCAGAGTCTGCAGCTGGGATGCAGCTCTAATGTCACAGTTTAGGGCAACTGCCCTGGTATTTCCCCTCAGGGGTTCAGCAAGGACATCCACTTCCAGGCTTTCGACTCCCCTGGCCCTCACCACATCTCTCTCTCTCTCTCTCTCTTTTTTTTTGGCCTGGATATTTTTAGACTGAACAGTTATTTGCCTTTATTGTGGTATTTCCAGCAAAAGACAGACTGCCTAAGCAGACCTGATTGCTTTTTCTCCCAGGAGCAGGTAATCAGTAGACAACAGGTTTTTATTCCCAGGGCATAGCTTCAGAGGCCTTCCAAGTACCTCATAGGAAACCCACTTCATATGTATTATCCCAAACAGTTTTTTAAAGTTCCTAACATATTCCGAAGGTTTACATTAGTCAGTTTTCTGAAAAAGTTACATAAAATCCTACAGTAACACATAAGCTATTGCATAAAAATCCCACGGGTATTAAACTTAATTCCATAATGTTTCACTTAATTCAAGTAGAAATTCAAATAACCCTCATCTAATATATACATCTAATGCATACATAGTCTAATCTATATATTTAACCTATATAGATGTGACATCTTGAAAATAAAACACATAGGACCAATTTCAGAGATGAGTCAACCAGATTCCTGGTGCGGTTAATGTGTGTGTAACTGAACAGACTGAGTAGCAGCTGATTCAGAGCCAGTTAGACATATCCACAGTTCTACTGTACTATGGCTGACCTGTAGTGAATCCTTTACTGGCATTTATCCAGCTGACCACTGGGCTTCCCTGCCTTTCCAGTGGTGTCCTGTAGGTATTGGAAGGGTAGGGAGTTTTCCTGCTGTAAATAAGGTTTTTGCCTCTCATCTCTCTGTGATTTTATAAACTGACTGTCTCTTCATTTCTTTTCAAAATTCCATGTTTTTCTGTGTGGTCATGTTCCCTTCTACAGCTAAACCCCTACAGTGGGAGAGGCACCGAGGGAATTACTACTTATTTTCTAAAGCCAAAGATGTCTGGAGTTCCAGCCGAACAGAGTGTGATGACCAGAGCTCAGATCTAGTTGTCATCAGTGACAGAAAAGAGCTGGTAAGATCGAACACTGCTTTGTGGGAATTGAGATTATGCTGAATGCCCAGATCCTCAAATGTACTTAGGTGCCTAACTCCCATTGAAACCTTTGAGTCTCTGAACCTAAGCCTACAATACTCTGGTCTGTAATCAGTCCTTCCCACTGCAGACACCTTTTCATGACCAGCGTACTGGGTCTCTGTATGCTGTTAGTGCCAGACACAGTCATCTATGTAGCAGTGATTCTGCAACTTCTTCATTATAAGCATCTCTTCCAAAGAAAGACATCCTTTCTTGGGCCCACCTGTCCCCCTAATACCTCAGTCACCCACCATTTTGTTATCAACATGCTGCATTCTGCAAGGCACCAGGAGACACCTCAGAGCTTGAGAAAATGCAGCCACAGCGGAGGTCCTGATCAGAGGCCTCAGAGGAATGAGATACATCTCTCTGATCTCCGATTAATCAAGTACCCAACCATGCATGTGCATCCTTTGACAACAATGACAGAGATTCAGTAACCTAAGGCAAAGTAACCTCATACAATGTGTAAACTAGTGTTTCACACTCACTGTAAGGCCTCATCTACATTAAGGGTTCAGAGCTACATCAATTTACACCAGCTGAGGATCTGGCCCTCCAAGTATAACCACATCAAAGGACCTCATTATAGTACAGCTAAGCCTTAGAGGATTAGATTGAACTATTTAGCTTTGTAGTATGTAACCTTGGGATGGCATACCCTGCTCCCCTCAGTATACCTGGCTAGCTCTAGTGCCTCACCTCCTCCCCATCCCACCTCACTCCTCTTGGGGTGATTTGCATACCCCAGGGTGCAGAGAGGAAGTAATCTCTGTATTCATCTCGTGTGCAGAGGCTGCGATCATTCTTTGTTCTTGTTCAAAGTAAGCCAAGGTGGGGGAAGACTCCTTCCATCCTCATAACCGCATGTATCCAAGCTAGGGGTTAGGAAAAATTGCACTAAAGTCATATCCCAATATCCTAGTTAACAACCTGAATTATCCCAGGATTCAACAAAGTCACTAGCAAAAAGGTTAGATCCTGTCTGCACTACAAATATTAACCACATTGCAACTACGTCAAGGGATATTTGGTTGACAAGAGGAATGAGCTTGTGTGTGAACTGCAGAGTTATACGCAGGGGTAGAGCATTGGTTTGCAAAGTAATTGTAGCTGGCAAAATGAAGGAGGTAACATTTCTCCAGTTACTCTCAATTCAGATGATAACCTGGTTCCTGGCTCCCACAGCCATTACAGACGCAGTGGTAAGAGACAGATAAAGGAGACACTCTTTGGATTTTCCTCTCACATTTCCTGTATGTCACTGATTTACCACACACTTCCTTTCCTTATCAGGAGTTTCTTCATAATAAAACAAGGGATGCTGATTATTTCATTGGACTAACTTACTCAGAGATGGAGAAGAGATGGTACTGGATTGACAAGACAGAGCTTACGAGAAGCCTGTATGTTTCTTCTTTTCTCTCATAGCTAATAAACATAATGGGCCAGAGCATCATTATTTATATGTGTGTGGCTCCACTGAAGTCAGTAGAGCTATGCCAATGTGCTCAGGATGAGAATCTGGCTAAATGAATGTAAGTGAATCTACCAATGCAACTTCTACTTAATTGTGGATAGTACTAGAATCCCCCCGTGAAAACAAGCTGTGATTTTGTCAAGTGAACAGTGTTTGCTGAAGAAGTCTGTGCCATTGTCACATGGGGAGAGGGCTCCTTCAGTCTGGAATTTCATTGAAGCTGTCTCAGAAGAACTGTGTTTGTCATCAAAGTCTGCATTAGTGTCAGACAGAACAGAGTTTTCTCCCTGGGGCTTTTATGGGGAATAATGTTAGCAGATTCTTTGCTTGTGGGAGGAGATATTTTCTTATTAGAGAAGGAATGGGAAGAAGGGAGACACTTGTGTATGCATGTGCATGCACATAAAGAAATGAAAATAAGGATTTAGTTCAACAGTTTAGCTTCTTTTTTGGTTATTTCTCTTTGCCCAGGTTTACTCTGAAACCAAAGACATTGGACTATGAAAACGACTGTGCAGTTATCAGAGCTGGAGAACTGAGTCCTGCATCTTGTCATCAACGAAACCAGTGGATCTGTGAGAAGACAATGAAATAACTCTTATGTTGGGAGAGTCCCAGCACAGGTAGTTTGTGGCACTGGAATCCAGCTGGGGCATTTTCCCCTAATCTCAAAACACAAATATGCACATGTATTCTCATTTTATAATAAGAGGAACCTTAACATGATCCTGGCCTATGGCACTTTTTATTTTCTATCCACAACAAATTCCCAGACTAATGTATGCATTTTCGACACCATTTCTGGATGCATTTTCATCAGCCCATTGTAGGAAGAGTAATGGAGGACTTCATTTTCTGTAATAAGGACACTTCACCAACCTTAATGATTCTATTAGGCATCTGATAGACTGACCTCCATGGAAGGTCACATGGGCTGAAAGGGTACAGGGTGCAAGAACTACTCAAGGGCCAGGAAAGATCACAGCTCCTATACATGGACTGCTCTCTGCACAGCAGAGGTAGGCATGAAGCAGGACGTAGCCCTACCTCCTCCTCCCAGTGTTGTCCAAAAGAATTGGGCCCTAATCCACAAAGAGACTTAGGTATGGCAATGCAGTCCAGTTCAATGCCTAACTTTAGGTGTTTGGCTACCCAGTGGAATCCACAAAACCTGAGTTGAGCACATAGGCTACCTATAAAATGCATGGGGAGAGATATGTGCCTGAAAATGGGATCCACAAAAGCCCATACACTAGGGCATGGAGCTGTCTAACCAACCACTAGCAGATACTGAGGAGAGGGGTGTGTCCTAAGCCCCACCCCTCTCTGGGTCTTAGGCGCCTAAACCCAGGATGGAAGGAGGCTCTTATCTCTGCTTGGGATTCACAGTCTGGAATTGTCTCCTGGAATCAAGCTCTTAAGCCATTTTTTGCCAGAAATGCAGTGGCACATGCCTACATCCATACCAACTGGCTGGGCAGGGGGGAAGGGAGGACCTCCTTTATAAACTTTCACCCAGAGGTTATAGCACTCACTTGGGATGTGGGACACACTAGTTCAATTCCCCCCTTGAGCTGAGGAGAAAGAATTTGAATGTGGATTTCCCACCTCTTTGGCGAATGCCCCAATCACAGAACTATAGAGCCATTGTCTTGCTGGCCCAGTGTATATTTTGTGTATAAATAATTATGTAACAGCTTCAAGAGGGAGGTGTGAGAGAACTCTATATCAAAACATCCCATAGTCCAGTGGCTAGGGCACTCTCTTGGAAGACTTAAAACCTAAATTCAAATCCCTTGTTCACATCAGGCAGAGGACAGAACTGAACCAGTATCTCCCACAACATGGGTTAAAAGGGCAGTCTCCCTTCCTCCCAACTACCATTGTGTTTGGTGTCCTCTGAGCATGCCTCCTGGATCAGGCCTTGCAAGCGACCTAGGAGGGGGAATGCCTATCTTCCCCTGATGTGAGGATTGCATAGAGGCTTAGGCAAAAGATAGGTGCTTGGATGCCTGCTCGGGGCAGCAGGGTGCATGCTTAGATCCTTTAGGATTTTTACAGCAAAAATGTAGGTGCCTCCAGGGTTAGGTGGCAGCTGAGCAGGATTTTGATGATCTCAGTGGTGCCTACATTTTGGACTTCGGGAGCCTAAATTCTTTTTAGTGACCCTTGGTTATTTGCAGAGCAGGGAACATGGTAAACTCTCATATAGAGGCACTTACATTGACTCCTGGACAGATTGTGCTTTATTGTGCTCCTTTTCGAGCGCTGCACAATCCCCAACCCAGTGCCGTAAACACACAGCCTGGCTTTGAATAATTAGATTATTAAATAGTGAGGCATGAAAAACAATTTTGTTACATTAACAGACCATTACCTTCCTGGGCGACTCCTTGCCTATTCTGACTGTATGCTGCTCAGTTCAGGGACCTTCTCTCCTTATGTTTGTAAAGTACTTAGCACACTTTGAGCCCTGTATAAATTCTAATGATAATGGTGTTCTCTTTCTCTGCACATTCGCCACAAGGCTGTAAAGGCTTAGATCTATTTTTTACTTTAAGTATCCTCTGAACATGCCTGACTGTCTTTCAAGCCATGGTGTTTAGATGTGTAAAAAGGAAGGATATGCATTCCCCTGTTATATAATCAGCTCATGGTTTGCTAACACAGCAAATGAATTACAAAACACCATGCAGATTTGCAAAACTCAAAGATTCCTTTTGAGAAAGAGCAGTTAACTGTGCAAGTGGAGTAACATCTGTGGTGTTAAAATCAGAGAAGTGCTGCCGCAGGGTGATTAAACAGGGTAGAAGAGGTTTGGTTACTAGACCAGCAGAAGTTCCTAACAAGGAGAGATTTCTATGAAGGGATTAATCACCTCACCTAATATTTGTTGAAAGAAAGGAAAGACAATAGCTTTTCTCCATAATTAAGAGACTCACTTTCCATTAAATACTTGATTTTAAACCTCTGCCCTAACATCAACAAAACTCAACCAATCCAGTAGAAGTTTCCCATGTGTCCCCAGTAAAGTTTGAGAGGAATCAAACACGGTATTTTGGAGACAGGAGAGTTTGGACAACCAGAGGAGCACTGCTTTTGAGAATTCTTGTAATTTTTTTTCAATGTCAAGTTTAATTTTTTTTCAATGGAAGCTCCCAGGGTGTGTCTGTTATGAGAAATCCTGGCTACAGAGAGAGGACCAGTGGCTTGAGTGGGTTCTGGGAGCAAGAAGCTCTTGAGTACTTTTCCTAGCTCTGCCATACCGTGAGCACTTGATATATTGTATTTATCCAGAATACAGTAACTCCTCATTTAACGTTGTAGTTATGTTCCTGAAAAATGTGACTTTAAGCAAAACAATGTTAAGCAAGTCCAATTTCCCCATAAGAATGTAAATGAGGGGGTTAGGTTGTAGGAAAAAAATTTTCACTGGACAAAATGTATATATATATACACATATATACACACACAGAGAGTATAAGTTTTAAACAAACAATTTAATACTGGTACACAGTGATGATGATTGTGAAGCTTGGTTAAGGTGGAGGAGTGAGAGAGTGGGATATTTCCCTTACTACTAAATGATGAACTAACAATTGGCTGAGCCCTCAAGGGTTAACTCTCTCACCCTACAAGACAGCAGGAATGGAGGGAGCTATGCACATTTCCCCTTTAAGTGTACTGCCTTGTTAATTAGATCAGCAAGCTGTAATTGCTGCTGTAAGCTCCCTCCGTCCTGAGCCCTGACGTGTCCCCCCTGCTCTATGGAAGATGGGTTAAGTGGGTTGCAGGGGGAGGGGGACACCCTGACATTAGCCCCCCGCCTTCCTTCCCTCCCCCCCGCACAGCAAGCAGGAGTCTCAGCTCTAAGGCCAGAGTCTCAGCTCTAAGGCAAAGGGCAGGAGCACACATGCAGGGGTGAAAGTAACTTAAAGGACTTGCCGTACTCCAGAGTCCTGCAGAGTGGGAGGGGCCTCAACCGGAAGCGGTGTGGCCTCTATCAGAAGAGGTCAGGCCTTTAAATCCCAGGGCTTTTAAATCCTAATTTAAAGGGCTCAGGGATTCAGCTGAAGCTAGGAGCTGGGCCCTTTAAATCACCCCTAGCGCTACCAGCTGCAGAAGTGGCTGGGAGCCCTAGGGTTTGAGGAGGGTTGAAAGTAATTTACATTTCTTACCCATATGGTCCAATCGCAAGCAACCCACCTCTCCTACGTACTTCATGGATCCCATTACAAAGAAAATCTGCAAGCAGTTTTGTTATGGTATAATCCCCACTCTGAACCTTAGCATCCAAAAGAAGAGGTACCAGCATGAATTCCTCTAAGCTCAATTACCAGCTTAGTACTTGTAGCGCTGCCACCAACCAGGAATTCCCAGTGCCTGGTACACTCTGGTCCCCCCAAAACCTTGCCCGGGGACTCCCCAAGACCTAGACCCTCTGGATCTTAACACAAGGAAAGTAAACCCTTTCCCTCACCGTTGCCTCTCCCAGGCTTCCCCTCCCTGGGTTACCCTGGAAGATCTCTGTGATTCAAACTCCTTGAAACTTAAAACAGAGAGGAAAATCCACCTTCCCCGCTCCCAGACTCTCCCTGAGAGAGAAAGTAATCCTAACACAGAGAGAAAATTAAGCTTTCTCTCCCCCTTCCCTCCTTTCTCCCCACCAATTCCCTGGTGGATCCAGACCCAGTCCCCTGGGGTCTCACCAGAATAAAAAAACAATCAGGTTTTTAACCAAGAAAAGCTTTTAATTAAAGAAAGAAAAAAACAGTAAAAATTATCTTTGTAAATTTAAGATGGAATATGTTACAGGGTCTTTCAGCTATAGACACTGGGAATACCCTCCCAGCCGAAGTATACAAGTACAAATTAAAATCCTTTCAGCAAAATACAAATTTGAATTCCTTCTAGCCAAATACACATTTGCAAATAAAGAAAACAAACATAAGCCTAACTTGCCTTATCTACCTAGTACTCACTATTCTGGACACATAAGAGACTGTATCAAAGAGATTGGAGAGAAACAGGGTTGCACATCTGGTCCCTCTGAGCCCCCAGAGTGAACAACAACCAAAAACTAACAGCACACACAAAAACTTCCCTCCCTCAAGATTTGAAAGTATCCTGTCCCCTGATTGGTCCTCTGGTCAGGTGACAGCCAGGCTCACTGAACTTGTTAACCCTTTACAGGCAAAAGAGACATGAAGTACGCCTGTTCTATTAACCTTTAACTATCTGTTTATGACAAGTTTGGATATCACAACCATGACCCTCTTTTGGGGAGGGAATGGGCTAGATTTGAACTTGGAAATGGTTCCTGATTTTCATTGCGTTTTTAGTGTATAGGAGATCCCCTCATCCCAGGGGCAGAAAAGAACTGCCCCTGCCATGGTCACACACACCTTCCCCCGCTCCCCTCCAACAACAACTGGGAGTGAAATTAACAAGGATGCCAGAAACCTCTTCTAACCCTGGGAGCTGAACTGCGCGGGAAACAGCTGAGTTTAAACTGTTCTTATGCAGGCAGCAGCAGCAGGCATCTCAGCCAGTGTCACTACTGCAAGCTAGAGCCTAGAGGAGAATTCCTGCAGGGGGGAGGAATGCAGAGCCTTGTCTGCAGCCAGACTGGAGGAGTGGGAGGGAGGAGACGAGAAACCAATGTGACAGTGAGTTTTCCCCTTCCACCTGCTTTTATTAGCTCTGGATTTAAGCTGTGCAGCCAAATGTTTGTATTTGTTGTGTATATTAGTATTGGAAAGATCCCCTCATCCCAGGGGCAGAAAAGGACTGCCCTTGCCATGGTCAAACACATCCTCCCCTCGACCCCCTTCCCCCAGCTACAGGGAGTGAAATTAACAAGGATGCCAGAAACCACTCCTAACTCCGAGGACTGAACCATTCAGGGAACAGCTGAATTTAAGCTATTCTTATGCAGGGGGCAGGCTTCTCCCTCCCTCAGGCAGTCTTCTTTTCTTACCAGTCCTCGGTACCGGCCCGTATCAGCTTACTTTCACCTCTGAGCACATGGCAGTGGGGGGAGGGACAGCTGCAATTGCTAGCCTACTGGGCAGCTGCAGCACATGGAATTTAGGGGAGTGGAGAGCTAATAGAGGGGCTGCAGGTCCACCCTGGTTCCAAGCCTCCACCAGCTAGCTGCAATGGGCTGCTCTTCCTGCAAGCAGTAGACAAAAGCAGGCAGCTGCCAAATGACATTAGAAGGACTACATGCATCCGACCAAGTGTGTATTCACTCACGAAAGCTCAGGCTCCAATACGTCTGTTAGTCTATAAGGTGCCACAGGACTCTTTGCTGACATTAGAAGGGAGCATTACACAACTTTAAATGAGTATGTTCCCTAATTGATCAGCAACATAACAACGAAACAATGTTAACTGGGATGACTTTAAGTGAGGAGTTACTATAGCTCATACAAAGATACAGAGGTATTTTACAGACTAATGATTACAGACTAAATAGCGTTATTCTCATTGTGCATTCAAGATAGGCATAGATAAATTAAGTGACTTGGTCAAGATCACACAATGAAGTAGTTATGGAATTAGGATAAAGAACTAAGGGCCAGAGACTCAGCTAGAGTAAATTGGCATAGTTCCATTGTAGTCAATAAAGCAAGCCAGATTCCCATTAGCTGAGGATCTGGCTTCACATTTCTGATTCTCAGTCCCACACACTTAATCCAGTAGACCACACTTCCAAGGGTATGTCTACGCTATGGGATTATTCCAATTTTGCAGAAACCGGTATTTGAAAACAGATTATATAAAGTTGAGTGCACGCAGCCACACTAAGCACATTAATTTGGCGGTGTGCATCCATGTACCGAGGCTAGCGTCGATTTCCGGAGCGTTGCACTGTGGGTAGCTATCCCGTAGTTATCCCATAGTTCCCGCCATCTCCCCCGCCCATTGGAATTCTGGGTTGAGATCCCAATGCATGATGGGGCAAAAACAGTGTCACGGGTGATTCTGAATCCTCCCTCCGTGAAATCAATGGCAAACAATCATTTTGCACCCTTTTCCCTGGATTGCCCTGGCAGATACCATAACACGGCAGCCATGGAGCCCGTTCAGCCTTTTTTCACTCTCACCGTATGTTTACTGGATGCTGCTGACAGACACGGTTCTGCAGTGCTGCACAGCAGCATTCACTTGCCTTTGCAAGTTAGCAGAGACAGTTATCAGCCCTATTGCAACATCTACTGCTTTGGAAATTGGTGATGACAGTTACCAGTCACATTGTACCATCTGCTGCTGTCATGGGTGCTCCTGGCTGGCCTCACTGAGGTCGGCTGAGGGCACATGGACAAAAATGGGAATGACTCTCCCGGTCATTCCCTTCTTTACAGTTTGTCTAAAAGTAGAGTCAGTTCTGCCTAGAATATGGGGCAAGCCTGCTAAAGAACCAGAGAGGACAGCTGCTGCGGGTCAGAGCCTCAGACATCCTGCAGGAATGATGAGCTGCATGCCATTCTAGGGGTGCCCCTGCAACAACCTCACCCATTGCTTCCCTCTTCCCTCACCCCTCCTGGGCTACCGTGGCAGTTATCCCCCCATTTGTAATAAAGAATGCATGATATTCCAGGCAGGACTGAATCTCCAGGAGACAAAGCTTAAAGAAGGGAATGACCGGGAATCATTCCTATTTTTGCCCAGGCACCCCTGGCCTACCTCACAGAGGCCAGCCAGGAGCACTCACAGGATGATGACTACAGTTATCAGTCATATTGTTCCATCTGCCATCAGGAAGAGGATAGGCAGAGATACTGCTGTTTAGCACTGCAGCACCCCGTCTACCAGCAGAATTCAGTAGACATACAGTGACATTGAAAAAAAGGTGAGAAACGATTTTTTTCCCTTTTCTTTCACAGGGCAAAGGGGGAGGAAATTGACGACATATACTCTGAACCACCCGCAACAATGTTTTTGACCCTTCAGGCATTGGGAGCTCAGCAAAGAATGCAAATACTTTTCAGAAACTACGGGAACTGTGGGATAGCTCGAGTCCTCAGTCCCCCCTCCCTCCCTCCATGAGCATCCATTTGATTCTTTGGCTTTCCGTTATGCTTGTCACACAGCACTGTGCTGAGTCCCAGCTGTGGCCTCTGTCTCTCATAGCCTTGGAGATTTTTTCAAATGCTTTGGCATTTCGTCTTTTGGAATGGAGCTCTAATAGAACAGATTTGTCTCCCCATACAACGATCAGATCCGCTATCTCCCATAAGGTCCATGCTGGAGCTCTTCTTCGATTCTCAGGAGACTGCATTGTTACCTGTGCTGATGAGCTCTGTGTGGTCACCTGTGCTGGTGAGCTCTCCACGCTGGCCATATAGGAAATGAAATTCAAAAGTTCGTGGGGCTTTTCCTCTCTACCTGGCCAGTGCATCCGAGTTCAGATTGCTATCCAGAGCAGTCACAATGGTGCACTATGGGATAGGGCCCGGAGACCAATACCGTCGAATTGCAGCCACACTAACCCTAATGCGACATGGTAATACCGATTTCAGCGCTACTCCCCTCGTCGGGGAGGATTACAGATATCGGAGCCCTTTATATCAATATAAAGGATTTTGTTGTGTGGATGGGTGCAGGGTTAATTCGATTTAACGCTGCTAAATTCAGTATTACCTCATAGTGTAGACCAGGCCCAAGTAAGTTACATAAACACTCTGTGGGTATGTCTACACTACGGGATTATTCCGATTTTACAGAAACAAGTTTTTTAAAACAGATTGTATAAAGTCGAGTGCACGAGGCGACACTAAGCACATTAATTCGGCGGTGTGCGTCCATGTACCGAGGCTAGTGTCGATTTCCAGAGCGTTGCACTGTGGGTAGCTATCCCGTAGCTATCCCATAGTTCCCGCAGTCTCCCGCCCCTTGGAATTCTGGGTTGAGATCCCAGTGCCTGATGAGGCAAAAAACAATGTCATGGATGGTTCTGGGTACAGCCTCACCCCTCCCTCTGTGAAAGCAGCAGGCAACCGTTTCGCGCCTTTTTTCCTGGGTGAACTGTGCAAACGCCATAGCACAGCAAGCATGGACCCTGCTCAGCTCAAGACAGCAATCATGGACATTGTAAACACCTCGCACATTATCAAGCAGTCTATGCTGAACCACGACCTGCAAACCAGGCGAGGAGGAGGCAGCTATGGCAGTGCGGCTATGAGAGTGATGAGGACATGGACACAGAATTCTCTCAAACTGCAGGCCCCTGCGCTTTGGAGATCCTGATGGTAATGGGGCAGGTTGTAGCCATTGAATGCCGATTTTGGGCCCGGGAAACAAGCACAGACTGGTGGGACCACATAGTTTTACAGGTTTGGAACGATTCGCAGTGGCTGCGAAACTTTCGCATGCGTAAGGGCACTTTCATGGAACTTTGTGACTTGCTTTTGCCTGCCCTGAAACGCCAGAATACCAAAATGAGAGCAGACCTCACAGTTGAGAAGCGAGTGGCAAAAGCCCTCTGGAAGCTTGCAACGCCAGACAGCTACCGGTCAGTCGGGAATCAATTTTGGAGTGGGAAAATCTACTGTGGGGGCTGCTGTGATGCAGGTAGCCAAAGCAATCATTAAACTGCTGCTACCAAAGGTAGTGACTCTGGGAAATGTGCAGGTCATAGAGGATGGCTTTGCTGCAATGGGATTCCTTAACTCTGGTGGGGCGATAGATGGAACCCATATCCCTATCTTGGCACCGGAGCACCAGGGCACCCAGTACATAAACCACCAGGGGTACTTTTCAATGGTGCTGCAAGCACTGGTGGATCACAAGGGACATTTCACCAACATCCACGTGGGATGGCCAGGAAGGGTTCATGATGCTCGCATCTTCAGGAACACTACTCTGTTTAAATGGCTGCAGCAAGGGAATTACTTCCCAGACCAGAAAATAACAGTTGGGGATGCTGAAATGCCTGTAGTTATCCTGGGTGACCCAGCCTACCCCTTGATGCCATGGCTCATGAAGCCATACACAGGCAGCCTGGACAGTAGTCAGGAGTTGTTCAGGTACAGGTTGAACAAGTGCAGAATGGTGGTAGAATGTGCATTTGGCCATTTAAAGGAGCGCTGGCACACATTACTGACTAGCTCAGACCTCAGCCAAACCAATGTCCCCTTTGTTATTGCTGCTTACTATGTGCTCCACAATCTCTGTGAGAGTAAGAGGGAGACCTTTATGGCGGGGTGGGAGGCTGAGGCAAATCACCTGGCCGCTGATTATGCGCAGCCAGACACCAGGGCGATTAGAAGAGCACACCAGGAAGCGGTGCGCATCAGAGAAGCTTTGAAAATGAGTTTCACCATGGGCCAGAGTATGGTCTGACTGTTGTGTTTGTTTCCCCTTGATGAACCCCCTCCCCTTGATTGACTCATTCCCTGTAAGCAACCAACCCTCCGGCTTCAATTACAGCTTGCTTAAGGAAATAAAGTCACTATCATTTAAAAATCATGTATTCTTTATTAATTCATTATAAAAAGAGGGAGAGAACTGACAAGGTAACCCAGGTGTGGTTTGGAAGGAGGATAGGAGGGAAGGAAAAGGCCACTAAAAAAGATTTCAAAGTAATGACAGCCTTTTGGTTTGGCTGTCCACGTGGGCAGGTGCACGGAGCCTCCCCCCACACGTTCTTACACGTCTGGGTGAGGAGGATATGAAACAAGGTGAGAGGTGAGGGTGGTTACACAGCGGCTGCAGCGGCACTCTGTGATCTTGCTGCTGTTCCTGAAGCTCCACCAGATGCCAGAGCATGTCAGTTTGATCACGCAGCAGCCCCAGCGTTGCATCATGCCTCCTCTGATCTTCCTGCTGCCACCTCTCATCTCGAGCTTCCCTCCTGTCCTCACGTTCACTGGCATCTTTCCTGTAATTTGATACCACATCCTTCCACTCATTCAGATGAGCTCTTTCATTGCAGGTCACTTCCATGATTTCCAAGAACATTTCGCCTCACTTTTTTTTTTCCTCTGCCTTATCTCAGATAGCCTTCGGGATGGAATAGGGAGGCTTGAAAAATTTGCAGCTGCATGAGGGAGGGAAAAAAGGGAGAGAAGTATTTAAAAAGATACATTTTACAAAACAGTGCTTATACTCTTTTACGGTGAACAACACTATTCACCTTACATAGCACATGTGATTTCACTATAAGGTCGCATTTTGCATCTTAATATTGAGTGCCTGCGGCTCTGGTATTAGAGATCTCATAGACGCAGGTCCGGGCAGCAGAATTCAGCTTGCATGCATCCATGGTAAGCCATTGTCTTTCGGCTTCTGCAGCCTTCATATACACAGTGCCCTCCTTTCCCAAATACCAAGCAAACCCCGTTCAGTGCTGCTTCTTTCCTGTTAACATGCATCAGCAGAAACCACTCCCCACCATCCAATTCTCTGTGATGACCACTTTACCCCTCCCCCCACCGCGTGGTTGGTATCATTGAAGATCACTGCTAGCCAAACGTGAAAAAGCTCAGCGTCAATCACCCCCCACTCCCCTTGCTTGGCTACCTGCAAGGAAGGATTTCTTTTAAGCAACAGGCAAACAGCCCAGTAGGAATGGCCATCTCTGTCCCCTTAATTAAATTCCTGAATTTCAACTAGGTTACCGTGAACGATATCACTCTCCTGAGGATAACACAGCAAGATAAAGAACGGATGTTGCTTGAATGCCAGCAAACACCGGGACTATACTCAGCTAGGCTTTGTCATGCAAATCTTTATACCAGATTACTTGCTACATGCATGGCGTGGTCAAATATCCTACCATGGAGGACGGAATAAGGCTGCCCTGCCCAGAAACCTTCTGCAAAGGCTTTTGTAGTACCTCCAGGAGAAGTTCATGGATATGTCCCTGGAGGATTTCCACTCCATCCCCAGACATGTTAACAGACTTTTCCAATAAGTATACTGGCCGCGAATGCATCCCAAGTCCTCAGGGCAAATTAATCTTTAAAAAATGCTTGCTTTTAAACCATGTTTTAT
This sequence comes from Gopherus flavomarginatus, assembly GCF_025201925.1. Lineage (NCBI taxonomy): Eukaryota > Metazoa > Chordata > Testudines > Testudinidae > Gopherus > Gopherus flavomarginatus. The sequence goes on from NC_066617.1 coordinate 148,285,146, forward strand.
ATTTACAAAGGTACACTCATCAGAGGTCCCTTCCATGGCTTCATTGTGTGGGATAGTGGCTTGGGTGGGCTGGGAGGGTAATTCTGTCATGGTGAGAAAAAGCTCCTGCTGTGTACTCTCTGCAAGCTCGTCCTCCTCTTCCTCCTCCTCATCTTCCCCGTCCGCAGAATCCTCAGCCATGGCTGAGATTACCACCCCCACCTCGGAATACACAGACAGGGGTGGGGTAGTGGTGGTGGACCCCCCTAGAATTGCATGCAGCTCAGCGTAAAAGCGGCATGTTTTCGGCCCTGCCCCGGACCTTCTATTTGCTTCTTTGGTTTTCTGGTAGGCTTGTCTGAGCTCCTTAACTTTCACACGGCACTGTACTGGGTCCCTGGTGTGGCCTCTCTGCATCATGGCCTTGGATAATTTTTCAAATGTTTTTTCATTTCGTCTTTTGGAACAGAGTTCTGTTAGCATGGAATCCTCTCTCCATATAGCGATCAGATCAAGTACCTCCCATGCGGTCCATGCTGGAGCTGTTTTTCGATTCTCAGGAGACTACATTGTTACCTGTGCTGATGAGCTCTGTGTGGTCACCTGTGCTGGTCAGCTCTTTACGCTGGCCAAACACGAAATGAAATTCAAAAGTTCGTGGGGCTTTTCCTCTCTACCTGGCCAGTGCATCCGAGTTCAGATGACTTTCCAGAGCGGTCGCAATGGTGCACTGTAGGGCCTGGTCTACACTACGCGTTTAAACCAATTTTAACAGCGTTAAACCGATTTAACGCTGTACCAGTCCACACTACGAGGCCCTTTATATCGATATAAAGGGCTCTTTAAACCAATTTCTGTACTCCTCCCTGACAAGAGGAGTAGCGCTAAAATCGGTATTACCATATCGGATTAGGTTTAGTGTGGCCGCAAATCGACGGTATTGGCCTCTGGCCGGTATCCCACAGTGCACCATTGTGACCGCTCTGGACAGCAATATGAACTCAGATGCAGTGGCCAGGTAAGCAGGAAAAGGCCTGCGAAATTTTGATTTTCATTTCCTGTTTGCCTAGCGTCGAGCTCTGATCAGCCCGGGTGGCAATGCAGTTCCAAATCCAAAAATAGCTCCAGCATGGACCATAGGGGAGATACTGGATCTGATCGCTATATGGGGAAACAAATCTGTTCTATCAAAGCTCCGTTACAGAAGACGAAATGCCAAAGCGTTTGAAAAAAAAATCTCCAGGCTACACAGTGCTGCATGACAAACGTAACGGGAAGCCAGAGACTCAAATGGATGCTCATGGAGGGAAGGAGGGAGGGGGTACTGAGGACTCCAGCTATCCCACAGTCCCCAGCAGTCTCCGAAAAGTATATGCATTCTTGGCTGAGCTCCCACTGCCTGCAGGTTCAAACACATTGTCCGGCGTGGTTCAGGGAATAGATCGTCAATTTACTCCCCCCCTCACCCCCCATGTGAAAGAAAAGGGAAAGAAATCATTTCTTGACTTCTTTCACTGTCACTCTATTTCTACTGAATGCTACTAGTAGACGCGATGCTGCAGCAGTGAAGAGTACTATCCACTCCTCTCCCCTGCCTGGTGGCAGACGGTGCAGTAGGACTGGTAACCGTCCTTATTATCAACCCGTGAGTGCTCCTGGCTGGCTTCAGGTGAGGCTGGCCGGGGGTGCCTGGGTGAAAATAGGAATGATTCTCGGTCATTCCCAGTAGATGGTACAGAATGGCTGGTAACCGTCCTCATCATAGCAACTGGGGGCTGAGCTCCATCAGCCCCCTCCCTTTCCTGTGTAAAGAAAAGATTCTGTTCTGCCTGGACTATCATAGCAGCAGCATGCTGGGCTCCTCTCCCTCGCACTGCTTAATGTCCTGCCTGGACTGTCATAGCACCGGGAGGCTGCCTCCCCCTCATTTTATCTCACTAACAAGTCATTGTTTCTTATTCCTGCATTCTTTATAACTTCATGACACAAATGGGGGGGACACTGCCACAGTAGCCCAGGAAGGTTGGGGGAGGAGGGAAGCAACGGGTGGGATTATTGCAGAGACACCCCCCGTGAATGGCATGTAGCTCATCCTTTCTGCAGGAGCTGGCACAGAGCAGCTGTGCTTTCTGATACACTAGTTCTCTAGTACACTTACCCCATATTCTAAGCAGGACTGACTCTGTTTTTAGAAACCATAAAGGAGGAATTGACTCAGGGAGTCATTTCCAGTTTTACCTTTGCACCCCCAGCCGATCTCAGCCAGGGGCACCCATGAGAACAGCAAACAGCACAGAAGAACAGATAACCATCATCTCATTGCCAATTTACACTGGCAGCAGACAATACAGAACAACAGATAACCATCTCTGCTATCATGCAAAAGCAAATGAATGCTGCTGTGCAGCACTGGAGTATCACCTCTGTCAGCGGCATCCAGTACACATATGGTGACTGTAAAAAAAAAAAGCTGAACAGGCTCCATGGTTGCCATGCTATGGCGTCTGCCAGGGCAATCCAGGGAAAAAGGGCTCGAAATGATTGTCTGCCGTTGCTTTCCTGGAGGAAGGAATGACTGACGACATTTACCCAGAACCACCTGCGACAATGATTTTTGCCCCATCAGCCACTGGGCTTTCAACCCAGAATTCTAAGGGGCGAGGGAGACTGCGGGAACTATGGGATAGCTACGGAATAGCTACCCACAGTGCAACGTTCCGGAAATCGATGCTAGCCTCGGACCATGGATGCACACTGCCGAATTAATGTGCTTAGTGTGGCCGCATGCACTCGACTTTATACAATCTGTTTTATAAAACCAGTTTATGTAAAATCGGAATAATCCCATAATGTAGACATACCCTAGAATACCACCCGAAGGCCAAAACTGTCAAATTGCGGCCACACTAACCCTAATCCGACACGGCAATACTGATTTCAGTGCTACTCCCCTCGTCGGGGAGGAGTACAGAAACCAGTTTTAAGAGCCCTTTATATTGATATAAAGGGTCTCGTTGTGTGACCGGGTGCAGGATTAAATCGGTTTAATGCTGCTAAATTTGGTTTAAACTCATAGTATAGACCAGGCCTGAGTCCCACTTTCCTCATGAGGCTAATAGTTAGGTAGTTTAGAAGATTAGTTATGGGTAGATTGTGCCCCCTTTGAGTAGCCACTGAGATCAGTGGGACTGTTTAAGGAGCAAAGTACTACTCATGCTATGTAAGGATCGCAGAATTTGGCCCACAGTGTTCTGCAAATGTAAACCCTGTGTGGAATTATTAGGTGCCCGCTGCATTTTGCAGAACTACTGCACTGCATTGCAAACATCCCTGGCTATATTGCCTTCAAATGAGGCTCCAGCCCAGCAACAGTGGCTGTGGCTTAGAAAGTGGAATTGAGATGGAATTAGTGGTGGCATTCATTTTGTTTGTTGTCACCTTTAACAGCACAAAAACAGAAAAGTCCAGTTCAGAGCTTCCAAGAGGCAGATGGGCCAGAGCAGAGCTTCTCCAAAGTCATTCATGTGCATCCGGGTGTCACTCAACTGCTCTTAAAAATCACTTCCCCAAAACAAAGGACATTTCCAGACAAAAAGTTGTGTTAAAAGATTAAAAACACTAACCGTTGGCCATAAGAGTTTAGAGCATGGTTGCTAACTTCCTAGAGGTGAGGGTCCTTTATCTTGGTGACACATTCCTGACTAGGGGTGAACAGGTCTGGGCTATTGCCCTAGCACAAGAGGATGGAAGAATGGGATAGGAAGCCTCTCATTGCCAGGTCCCTGTTTTCAATCAAACATAAATCCATATGGGATGACTGATTTAATGAATTAGGAGCAGGATACGGAGCATACCTTTAGGTCAGAGGAAGATTGACTTTGGGAAAGAAACTGTCTTGGCTTTCCTGAGACCTGCTACTTGAAGATCTCACAAGACTCCTAGATTGAGTTTTGGCTTTGGTAATGTGGTGAGTATGTACACATTGAGAGCAGCTGCTTAGTAAATCTTCTCCACTATTGAGTAAACTAATTCCCAGAGCAGAAAAAGGCATCACTTTCTCTGGTATTGCCTCTTGAAATGCTGCACCTAAAAATCATTTTCACAGGAATGTCCCAGGCAACACTGCCAGATGAGGCATTCAAACTGGATGACATGAAGATATACTCATGAACACAGCATTTTAAAAATAAACTTTGTTTTTAATATTGTAAATTCACAAAAGCCATCTTTTTCATACACAGTCATTGATTGTGGTTTCTTCAGTATTAAGCTTCATATATGTATGCACATACAGAAATTCATAGTGACATGTTATTTAGTATTTGCAGAAATATATAAAATTTAAGCCTCACTAACAGATAAGGGATAACAATCAAAAAGGGGAAACAGAGGAGACTGGGGATTTCAGAATATTGCAGAAAATCTATCTACTATTTGTAGATGACAATAGATGGTTACATACTGTGGTTATGTGATGTAAATAGAATGGATTAGATTAGATACAATTGAAGATACAGTATAAAATCAAATAATCTAAAAGCACAACAAGACAACAGCACTCTTACATTTACAATAAAAGGCAAATAGCAAATTTCAATTAGCAGGTCCACCGGAGCCACCTGCTGCCCCCCCTGGCAAAATGCCACCTCTCGAAAATCCTGGCGCCCTAGGAGATTGCCTAGTTCTCCTCAATGGAAGTGCCGGCCCTGGGTATATGAAATATATAGTGAAACCCATCTTAAGTAACCACTGAAGGAACTGACATTTGGTTGCTTAAATGAGGGGGTCTTTTAGTAGAAGTGGAGCTGAGCTGTATTTAATACAACTGAGGAATACTTTGATGTCATCCCTTAAAAGAGAGAGTAGCCTTTTAGGGTAGTCTTGAATATAACTATGGTTTAGTTCTCCAAAAGTATGGATTGGGAGCCTTCACCTCACAGTCTCAATGATTATCTCCAGCAGTTGCACTGCTGAATTTACCCCCAAAACAAGGTGGTTTATTTCAGGATAAATGTTTTAGTTTTGCCTGCAACAGCCTGAGATGGAAATGCTCTGTCAAAAAAAACCTCTTCTTTATAATAAGGTAATATCTTTTACTGGACCAACTTCTGTTGGTGAGAGATATAAGCTTTCAAGCTTAAGCAGAGCTCTTCTTCAGGTTGTCACCAACAGAAGTTGGTCCAATAAAATAAGATACTATCTCACCCACATTGTCTCTCTAATAGCCTGAGACTGACATGGCTATAACAGCACTGCATATTTTTTTTTTACAATTTTTTTACTTCCCTGTTGCATCACAAGGCTTAAGTCCAGAAACATTAACAATTCGTGCTAGCTATAATACGATCTTAGTGTCTCACCACAGCTCCTGCTATTTAAAATTTTCCGTTTTATACATCACAGGAAGTGTGTCAAGCGTTGTACTTCCCTTTGTGGTGTACCTTCCATGTGTTTCATTGTGGTGATCAGTAACAACAGTATTCAACCTACAGGAAACTGTGTTCTCTTTAATTAGCTAATGTTTGTGCGTTTCTCACACGATTAGGAGTGAAATCCTCACCTTATTGAAGTCAGTGAGAGTTTTGCTATTGATTCCAGTGGGGGGTCAAGATTTTACTCCTGGTGCCAGGTTGATTTTGAACGGGTGTAACTCCAAAGACATTAATAAAGTTATTCCTGTGAAAGTGAGCAGAGAATCAGTCCCATAAAGCTCTATCAAAGTGCTAAATATAGCTGAGCTGCTACATAGCTTTTAAAAAGGGCCTCCAGAAAAATTGTGTTGTTCTCAACAGTTCCAAGGATTCTAATGTCCTTGGTCTGAACAGGGTCTTCCAGGTGCACAGGTCTTGCTCTACCCCCAAACCTTTCTACATAACAGTGTTTTTAACCATTGTCATTTCCAACACCACTTTTGTCTTCTTCAGCCTCCACTTTTTATCTGTCATGCTTATTTTAATTCAAGGATTCTCTGCATTTTAATATGAAGTTAATAGAATTGCACCTGCTTATGTCAGTGGTAAGTTTGTCCCTGACTGCATATGTGTGTAAGACAGAGAATTAGCCTCTATGCAATTTTATATGGGAGTGATTTACTTAAGGTTGTGTGAATACAGCATTATATGGGCATTAACATCAGTACATGGCACCACCATAGTGCATGCAGGACCGGCTCTAGGGGTTTGAGCGCCCTAGGCGCACGGCCATTTTGCCGCCCCACGCGCTGGTCCCCCAGCTCCACAGTCCTGCCTACGGACGGTCGGCTGCTCCTGTGGCTCCAGTGGAGCTGCCGCAGTCGTGCCTGCAGGAGGTCGACCGCAGCCGCGGACCAGCGGACTCTCCCCAGGCACCACTGTGGCCGCTCCACCGGAGCTGCCTGCCGCCCCCTCCAGCAAAATGCCGCCCCCTAATAATGTTGGCACCCTAGGCGATTGCCTAAGCCGCCTAAATGCAAGCGCCGGCCCTGAGTGCATGTCATCTGAGGAGCTCATGGGTATACTTTGCAAAAGTGGATACTATTATTCTTTTTCTAGAGATGGGAAAACTGAGGCACAAAAAGCCAAAGTAACTATGCCAAGGCCTTTCAGCCGATATAGTATAGAAGAAAACCTGTCTCCTGACTCCGAATGGCTTGCTCTAACCACTAAACAGTGCCACCCAAGTTCCAGTTAGCCTGTGTGTGACAGCCCCAGAGTCTTCCTCTGTCCAAGGGAGCTGTTATGCTTTCTTTTCACAGATCCACCGGTTTGGTACAGAACAAGATATAGTACCCACGACAGTTAATCCGATTACAACACAAGCAGAGGTGTCACTATTCAAACGTTTCATAAATCTGTGTGGAGATGAAAAAGAAATGAGAATCAGGGTATTCACTCCTATTATTCTGAATTATCCAAAGTTTATGCAATAACTCCAAAGACAGACTAAGGATATTTCACCTTCTAGTCAGAAGTTTCCTGATGAGTGATGGAAGCCACTTCATATTGTCACCTCCTTCAATCCCCACATTTCTGACACTCACACACTCAGTTTTTCAACTCTCTCTCTCTGATGCACACACAAATACAATGAGTTCTTTATCTGGTTCTACAGAATAGCCTGGGAGATTCTCACTCTCCAGAGCAGTGGTGCCCAATTTTTTTCTTCCCCCCCCCAGGTAACGGAAAAATCTGTCCACAGTCCCTGGGAGTCACAGCCAGGGCTATGACCAGAGCTGTGTCCAGGAGCGGGGCCTGAGCCAGAGTTGCAAGCTGGGGCCATGACCAGAGCCAGGAGCGGGGCCACAGTTGGGGCCAGGGCTGGAGTTGTGGCTGGTAGAGAGGCTGGGTTCTGGGGGAGGAGGGCTTGTGGGTACCTGGGTAAGTGATGGCCCTTCGGGTGGACTCTTGGGGGGAGGAGGTGTGGGTACCTGGAAGGGGGGACCCAATGGCTGGATTCGGGTGGGGGAAAGAAGTGTAGGTATCTGGAATGGGGGACCCCATGGCTGGGTTCTGGGGGAAAGGGGGCTCGGGTATATTGGCTGGGGGGAGGCCCCAAAGCTGGGCTGTGTGAGAGAGGGGTTGTGGGTGTCTACCCCCCCCACACCTGGACTCTGAGGGGGAGGCAAGGGGCAGAGAAACAGGAACTGGGTTGTCATAGGGGTTTCTTTAACTCTATTCATGGGGGAATTTTTGTGTGTGTCTGTATTGTTACAGACATACTTGCTGACAGGTATTTTGAAATAAATTACCAAATAAGTAAAACTGGCGTGATTATATAGTGTTATTTTGACAAGTAAAATCTGCAGAATTTTGCAGAATTTTAAGAAATCGTGCATAGAATTTTTTATTTTTGGCGCAGAATGCCCCCAGGAGTAGCTTTTTAACCTTAGCATCTATTCTGCCTGTGTTCTCCCTATTGTAGGCACAGGAAAATCCTAGCCTGTGTACAGTTCCCTTTCTCCACAATACACCTGTGGCAATTATTTCCTCTGATGTATCTGACACTTGGATACGGAATGAACGTACATGTCTGTGTTAAGCTCTGTGTTGTCAATCCATTTCCATCTACCTTCAGCTCCTCTAACTGACAAGCCAATGAAGTAATCTTCAGCTTTTGTGTTACTATGGAGAAACTCCTGCAAAGGAAGCATACAGTGAGTTCTGAGAATTCTTACCTGTGGCCAGAGACAATTCAATAGCATTAGCATCTTTTTGGGCTGCCAGTAGGGGTGATTTTCTGGGTTTGTCCAGTTTAGCCAAAAACTGTTTTCCTAGTCTAGACAAACCAAACTTGACCAAGCGATCCCCAGCAGCCTGCTGCAAACCCAACACAAAGCCTATTAGGTCCCATCCCCCATCAGAGACTCTCTGTAGGACAACGCTCTCACAGGGCTTTATATCTAACAGATTTGCCAATGGCTCATAATAGGAGCCTATGAAATGCCATTACAGCACATTCCTATGGCGGGATATCTGGCCACATATTAGTATGCCCACCTGTGGCTTTATGCCTCTCCCCGATCTCTCCCCACTCCATCTCCCTGCCAAGTACTTTGACATCTGTCACGTAGTACACAGGGGGCCTGACTGTCGTATTGCTGGGCCCTGCCTCTCTGTATGCATGCTAGCACACTGTGCATCGTGGTGCATCATAAATCCTGGAGTGGGTATCTTCAGTTAGCTAGCAGAGAAGCAGGTAATGAATCTCGGCCTGCACAAAGGCAGCCGAGCCCCTGAATTGGTATTAAAGTAGGGTGTAGCTAAGGAGAGAAAGGGAGAACTTGGAAGAGTGCACATAGGAAACTTGCATGGGGAACTCAGAGATGGAGAAGACAGGCTGGGAAGTTCTTTGAAGCAGAGTTCATGGTTTATATGCTCTTTCTACAATAACTCTCACCAGTTCCTCTTTGCTGTTGATGATCACTAAACTAGAGTTTGCTTCAGAACATGCTCTTTGACTGGCATTCCAAGTCTTTTCCTGAACAGAAAAGAAGTAGCATTTTCCCCTTTGAAAAGTCCACCGTATCGGGCAGTCTGTAGGAGGGGCACATGCAAAGAAAGAGGAAAATACCAACATTTAATTGGCAGGAAAAGAACTCTTCTCTCTCAATCACAGTTTACAGCAAACATCAAACTCTCAATGCACTGATCTTACCTGTTCTTCCACTGCTGGTTGAAGACCAAGAGTTCTCTGTTGCGTCTTCAGTGGAGAAGATCTGTGAAACTAAACACACACCTCTGATATCTTTTGGCTATAAAAATAAATTTGGCAATAAATGCTTAGGCGGCATTTGCTCTTCTTGATTTATTAAGTGCCAGATGCCCTATGACAGTGATTTTCAAACTTTTTTCCTGGGGACCCAGTTGAAGAAAATTGTTGATGCCCATGACCCAAAGGAGCTGGGGATGAGGGGTTTGAGGTGCACAAGGGGCTCAGGGCTGGGGCAGAGGGTTGAGTTGTGGGGGTAAGGGCTGCAGGGTAGGGCCAGGAATGAGGGGTTCACAGTATGAGAGGGGGCTCTGGGCTGGAGCAGGGAGTTGAGGGGGGTCAGGGCTCTGGGCTGGGGGTGCAAACTCTGGGTTGAGGCTGAGGATGAAGGGTTTGAGGTGCAGGAAGGGGTTCTGGGTTTGAGGGGGAATTAGGGCTGGGGCAGGGGATTAGGGTGCGGGCTTGGGGCAAAGACTTGCCTCCAGCAGCTCCCAGTCAGTGGCGCAGCCAGAATGCAGAGAAAGGATTCCTGCCTGTCCTGGCATCATGGACCATGCTGCGCCCTGGAAGTGGCCAGCAGCAGGTCCGGCTCCTAGGCAGAGGTATGCAAGTGGCTCTGCACAGCGGTCGCCTGCAGGCATCGCCCCCCGATGGGTGTGTGGAACTGGTGCCTGCGATGAGGGCAGCATGTGGACCCTCATAGCCCCCTTCCTAGGAGCCAGACCCACTGCTGGCCACTTCTGGGGTGCAGCACGGTGTTAGAACAGGTAGGGACTAGCCTGCCTTAGCTGGGCAGCATTGCCAACAGGACTTCTAACGTCCCAGTCAGCGGTGCTGACCAGAGTGACCCAGTGCCTGATATGCCATGACCCAGTACAGGGTCGTGACCCAAACTTTGAAAAACACTGCCCTATGAGACATGTCAAGAGAGACTGTTCTTGTCCTGGAATCTTGTGACCTAAACAGATGGGCAGCACAACACATACATTGGGAGATCCACAGGAAGATTTTATCGGGGTGGGTTTTTGTTTATTTGGTAATTATGGGGTGGATGAGAGCATTTTACTTATGTGGGCTCATGCTTCAGGGAAGAAGTGAGTTTTGAGGAACTATTTGAAAGACCAGAGGGTAGGTGATAGGATGACCAGATGTCCTGATTTTATAGGGACAGTCCTGATTGTTCGGGTCTTTTTCTTATATAGGTTCCTATTACTCCCTCCCCCTGTTCCGCTTTTTCACATTTGCTGTCTGGTCACCCTAGTAGGTGACAATGTTCCCCACTGCAGAGAAGAGACAGGAATTAACTGTAATGGATATAAAGGAGTTTATTTGTTGGGGCTGCTGGGACACAGATAGAATTTGTGGCTCTGTTGCTTATGGATTGACTAGCTGACTCAAGCCTGGTCCACAATATGCTGTTAAACCGATTTTAACAGCGTTAAATCGATTTAACGCTGCACCTGTCCACACTACACTGCTCTTTATATCAATTTAAAGGGCTCTGTAAATCGATTTCTGTACTCCTACAAAACGAGAGGAGTAATGCTAAAATCGATATTACTATATCAATTTAGGGTTAGTATGGACGCAAATCGACGTTATTGGCCTCATTCTTTTACAGTAGCTACCCACAGTGCACCGCTCCAGAAATCGATGCTAGCCTCGGACCATGGACGCACACCACCGAATTAATGTGCCTAGTGTGGACGCTCACAATCGACTTTATAATATCTATTTTATAAAATTGGTTTAAGCTAATTCAAATTTATCCTGTAGTGTAGACGTACCCACAGTCTGGGCTGAGTAGGGTCACCTTAAGTCCTGACATAGACCAAGCTGCTATGAAAGAGACGACAGCTGCTGGCATTCTGGGACAGGGAATGGTCCCCAGGCATGGGTAGCCAAAACACTATGCCTTCTTTCCAGTAAAAAACTGCCTCATGCCTGGAGACCATCCCCAGCCTGAGTCTTCCCTTACACAGACCTCTCTAACCTCATCCCCTGTCTGATAAATGGTCAGTTTTGTCTTGGCTGAACACAGCCACATTAAAAGTTATGTCCAGACAAGCAAAAAGACAGACCATTTACCAAACAGGTCAGAACATGTTCAGCATTCTAAGCAGCCTGGGTCACCCTGGATAGAGGGCATGAAAAAAAGCCTGAGGGTACGTCTACACTACAGGATAAATTCGAATTAGCTTAAACCGATTTTATAAAACAGATATTATAAAGTCGATTGTGCGCGTCCATACTAGGCACATTAATTCGGTGGTGTGCGTCCGTGGTCCGAGGCTAGTGTAGATTTCTGGAGCGGTGCAATCTAGGTATCTACTGTAAAAGAATGAGGCCAATAATATCAATTTGCATCCGCACTAACCCTAAATCGATATAGTAATATTGATTTTAGCGTTACTCCTCTCGTTTTGTAGGAGTACAGAAATTGATTTAAAGAGCCCTTTAAATCGATATAAAGAGCAGTGTAGTGTGGATGGGTGCAGCGTTAAATCAATTTAACACTGTTAAAATCGGTTTAACAGCGTAGTGTGGACCAGGCCTGAGAGAGGATGATGTTAGCAGTAAGGTTGGATTCTTCGATGGATCCAAGGGAGCGAGGGGAAGAATGGTAGACAATGAAAGCATCACTGTGCAGAGCCTAGAAGGGGAGGACGACAAGCATGTCTTTGCTATGGAAGGTAAGAGGACAGAAAGTGGAATAATTCAGAAAGAGGAGGGACATGGTCTGCATGATGGGTGAGGGGAAAAGATTTTATCAGCAGTGATCTAGATGCACTAGTCTGGAGGTGGATTGTGATGGGGATCAGGAAGGCCAGGAAAAAAGAAGTTGTAGGAGATGAGTGTGACATTGCACCCCATAATGCTTTATAGAAATATGCTTACTCATAAATATGACATAACTGGAATATGCTTTATGTCAGATATGCTATGTAACATATCTTTGCAAAGGTTATGTTCTTCTGCATATATTCATCCTATTTGTATGTAAGTATCATTTTTGTATTCGAAATTATGAATATTGGATGTGTATTTGTTTGATTTATACTAGCCTCAGTGAAGCATTTAGTCAGGTTCTTGAGAAAACACTCAATAAGTGTCCAGTCAAGAAATACTTAAGCTGACAATAGACCTTGATAGAAGCCAATCCATATCTGAGCTTTCCTGGCTATGTGGTTTGGCCTGTAAAGTTCTGAGTCATGCATGGACATGTGATTGTCCATGTGACTCCCAAACTCCATTTTGCAGCTGTAATTCTACATAGGGGGAGAGGGACGGTTCCACTCAGAAGGGAGAAACTATGTAAAGTCCTTGGAGATCCCTCCATTTTGTCTTCAGCTCACTCAAGAGATGGCCTCTCCACTCCCAAAAAATACCTGAAAGAAACTGGAACAAAGGACAGTAACCACAGAGGTGTAAGTGATTGCTGGACCCAGACTAGAAGGAGGCTAGTCTGTAAAAGAAGCTTACTGGAACATCTCTGAGGGTGAGATTTCATCTGTAATCACTTTCTTACTGTATTAGGCTTAGATTTGCATGTTTTATATTATTTTGTTAGGTAATTCACTTTGTTCTCTGATATTACTTGGAACCACTTAAATCCTACTTTTTGTATTTAATAAAATCACTTTTTACTTATTAATTAACCAGAGTATGTATTAATACCAGGGGGTGGGGGCAGTTGTACATATCTCTCTATCAGTGTTATAGAGGGTGAACAATTTATGAGTTTACCCTGTATAAACTTTATACAGGGTAAAACAGATTTATTTGGGGTTTGGACCCCATTTGGAGTTGGGTATCTGAGTGTTGGAGACAGGAACACTTCTTAAGCTGTTTTCAGTTAAGCCTGCAGCTTGTGGGGGATGTGGTTCAGACCTGAGTCTGTGTTTGTAGCAGGCTAGCATGTCTGGCACAACCAGGCTGGGCACTGAAGTCCCCAGCTGCCAGGGAAAACAGGCTCAGAGATAATCTCAGCGCATCAGATGGCAGTTCCCAAGGGGGTTTCTGTGATCCAACCTATCAAAATGAGCTTCCTGATCTACAGTGCAAAATTGAAAAAGTTGAGATTTCCCTCTTTGCTGCACCCATCATTATCCCCAAAACCCAGAACACACACACACAGTCCATAAATTAGAGGTTAGGAAGGTCTGGACATAACCAAAGCAAGGATAGGTTTTATTTCATTATTATGGTTGCTGGGATTATTGGGAATGGCAGCAGAGGACTCCCCATTGAACCCTGACCTGCAAAAAATGGTGAATAGCCAGAAGACTGTCACTGCTTTGGACCAATGACATAATAATAGTCCAGAAGTGCAGGGAAGGGCTCCAAGGAAAGCACAAACACAAACCCAGGCATAAGAAGCACAGGTATACCTGTAGCACACAAGGTTCAGGACACAGGGGCAGACAGGAGAGACCTCATAGGAGAGACCTCATATCCCAGATGGATGCTGCTAACCATTTCCCATCCACTATGATGAGTGAGGGACAATCCCATCTCTGCAGACCCCTACCCCAGCTGGGACACAAATGCAAATATTAGTATCTCTCTGGGCAAATACCTCAGCCAATGGGGTACTTTGCAGAAGTGGACATCAGTGATGAGGAATCAGGAACACAAACCAAGATAACTCCCCTTTTGCCCCCAGAGAATTTCACAGCAAATCCCAGAATCTCACTGCCTGAACATTACCTGGTCTGTTCCCCTCAGTTGTGGAATTGAGCATCCTCTGAGAAACCAGAGTGGGGAAGATCTGTGGAACTGATCACAAGACTAGCTGTTGATCTCTGGGAGGTGATCTATAATACTCAATATGAAGTGCACCTGGGGTGATACATTTTTGAATGGTTGTGCATTTCTTGTTTTACTTTATTATTATTAATACTGCATTTGGGAACACCAAGGATCTCAGCAAGAGTTCATCATTGCCTCTCATTCCCAAGACACTGGAGCATGTCCTTAGGCCTTAGGATGGCAAAGAATACAGTGGGAAAATATAGCATTCAGGGGAGGGAGTAATATATCTCTGACATTCTAAGAAATAGCATCAAATGATAAATGATCCGACCCATGCAGAGATTTAGGCAAAAAGAGAGCAAGCAGAGGTCAAGGACACAAGCAGCGATACAGACAACAAGTTTAGGTGGAGTTATGAGCATGGGAAGTGATGCAGGCACATGTACAGCCAAAACAATCACGAGTTCAGGTGCAAACTCAGCACAAGAGGCACAAACAGTCAAATTAAGCAAAAGGGCATGCACAGACAAAGGCACATATTAAGGTGACTGCCTAGCTATCATGCTCTTCTGTTACAAGATGTGTGGCTCAGCTCCTGTCTCACATGCTATAGTTTCCACAAAGCATGAAATTCACATCACAATCATGGAAGCAACCATGAATGGCTTTGGGGAAAGGACAACCTAATCCATACTTGGGGATGCATGTAGATTTGGGGATAATTATAGTTCTCTAAACATGTTATACAACTGGATTCCCATTGGCAGTGGAACTTTTGTTCATCAGCAGACAGCACATGATGGTCATTCACTACGCATCTCCACTGGTTTAGATGGAGATGCTTCCAAACTCCAGTCCTTTCTTTCTCTCCCACTTGCCATAGACATACATAAGCCATTTCCTTTGGTAGCTATGGACCCCTTAGGAAATTGTCAGTTCATAGTAAAATAGGAAACTGGCTGTGGCAGTGTTGTGCAACAAAGTGAATATGAACCTGCCAGATTAGTCACTTCTGAGACAACCACTCCCCTTTCTTTCCATTTATGCATTGGCTGTGTCTCTGGAGTTGGTGGGGGTGTAATTTGTCAATTTGGCCTATAGAGAAGTAAGATTACAGAAAGACTTTTAGCAGAATAAATACAAATGGGGGAAATACACATGACAAACAGATCCCCTGTATCCAAAGCCAGTCCATACAGTTGCTGCTTTTCTATATTCTGATCAGTCCCTAGATACCTAAGGGGAACAGAGACCAAGAACTATGTGTGTGCAAAGCATGCCCATCCCTTTTCAAGGAAGGGAACATTCCCCAACAAAGGGCAGCATCTCTCAAGTATAGATAGATAGATAGATAAATAGATACACATATCAGACAATATTAGGAAGCACTTTTGTAATCCACTGGTCAGTGTGTGTTACAGGAACCTCTGTGAACTAATCCACAGAGGATGTGAGTGTTACAGCCACCAGCTACAGGAAGTTGACTTTTTAGCTCAAGCTGTAGCAACTTGTGCTTTTAATAATGGAGATCCCTGATTCAGTCTCAGTGTGTCATCCAAGAGGGCAGCCCTCACATTTCTACCATCCCTGTATGGGTATATTATTGGTAAACTGTGATCTCCTCTGTATAGGTCAGGATGTCTTTTCTGTATGAATTGTGTAAGCTACAAAGTTGATGCTAGGAAGTTGCACCTTCCAGCAAACTTCTTCCTTTGACTATTAGACAGGATTTAGTTATTATGAAATACAAACACAAACAGCAGCCAGGTGGCACCTCAGTTAATATGCCAAATTACACACAAGTCACTGTATGCACCTTGGTGCCACTCACATGGTCATAGACATCTCACTGTTGCTTTGTGCTCCCCCTCCACATCTATTTGTTGTAGCCATCTGATAGCTCTTGTCTTATACTTAGGTTGCTAGCTCTTATGGGAAGCATTTTTTTTGCTGTATATTTGACATACCTGGCACAATGGGCCCTGATCCCTGATGTGGCCTCTATGCCCTATGCAATACTAATATCAAAACTGTCAATTTGCCCTCTATTGTTGAATATTATTGTCACTGGAATGGTGGCTGAGCTAGGTGAGGCTCAGAGGGGCAGAGTTAAGGTTGCTCAGGAGATCTTAATGGTCAGTTCCTATACTTTCAAACAATTTTTAAATTTTAATATTATCTTGAATTTCCTGGCTCTTAAATATTTCAATTTTGAGAACCATGATGTTATCTTACATGTTTCCTTAAGTTATGGATTTTTTTTCTTGGCTACAACTACATTTTACCAAAATGTTTTGTCTGGAACTCTCTCCAGGTAGGTATAAAAATGTAAATAATCAATACCAATTACAAAATATGGTCACAAGAACCATATAGGAGCTGACTCTCTTTCATCTTCACACTATTGGCAAAACTCATTTGGAGGCTAAAGGACAGATTGGCCAGATGTGTCTTGCACTCTGTTAAAAATTGAAGAATATGAGCAATAGTAAAAAGTACTAGTACTAGCACTCAGAGCCCTCCATTAAAATGCCACCTCCCTCCCCTCCTAGAGTTCAACCATGGAGGCAGACAACAAGAGCATTTAAAGGTATATGGGAAGAAGAGATATCCGAGATAGCGAAGTCCCGTCCACTTGAATTGCAGCTGAGCGAGGAAGGGAAAACTGCGTAAGGTACAGAACACAGGTATTATGTGTTCACATCAGTCTGTCATTTAGACAGGTAAACAAGTTCTGCTCTAGCTGAAGGATTTGAGTTGTTTTCAAGCATAATCCAATGCACAGTTGTCCACCCTGGAGATGACAAAGGCAGTAACGGTGGTATGGATAATCTTTTTGAATGCCACCCAGTGGGATTTATATGGGCCTTGCCTGAGGCAGTGAGATTTAATTACAAAGATCCCAGAGAATGTAAATTCCACTTGAGAAATAACAAATACTGTTTGATACTCACAATATACAATGAACAGGGACATTCCGACAAGTTTAATGGCCAAGATGATCAAGCCAGGAATCACCAGCTGTGAGTTCATGTTATTCTGAATTTTAGCCCTGAAAAGTTTAAAATGACACAATTTACCACTTTGCAACTGTTCTCCATTGCCTCCTGGGATCAATATGAAGTTTTTAGTCTGCACTCATCTCCATGATATCTGAGCACACAGGGATCTATGTCAGCTTGTCATGAAATAGAATGGCTGTCATCTTTTACTAGTAAAGTTTGTACTAATAAAGTATCAGAGGAGTAGCCATGTTAGTCTGGATCTGTAAAAGCAGCAAGGAATCCTGTGGCACCTTATAGACTAACAGACATTTTGGAGCATGAGCTTTCGTGGGTGAATACATGCATCTGACGAAGTGGGTATTCACCCACGAAAGCTCATGCTCCAAAACGTCTGTTAGTCTATAAGGTGCCACAGGATTCTTTGCTGCTTTTAAAGTGTTTTATTTTCAATTAGTCCCTTCATTCCTTCTTCCAGTTGGACAAAGCTATCTGTTTAGCTGCTGTCTGGATAACAAACTACTGTCCATGGAAGAAGATTCTAACATTCAACTGATTATTAGGTAGGAAGCACCTGCGGGCATAGCGGCATTGCCAAAGTAGTATGCAATAATAGAATGGATCACAACTGAAATCAAGTCTCCCCAAGATTGATGAATTTAGATTCTATGAAAACGATTACCTCATACAGTAATTTCAGTCACCATTATAAAACCAATACTTGCCAACAATGGTGGTGGACTTAGAATTGGAAATAACTGCAATAACTGACATACTATGGTAAATTAATAGATGGTATCAGTTGACATTCCAATGGAGATCTCTAGTGAACTATTTGCTTCCTATATTAACAACTCCACTCTTGAGGGCATCTAACCTCAGATTCTTAAGAGCTCTGTGTAGCTCATAAGCTTGTCTCTCTCACCAGCGGAAGTTGGTCCAATAAAAGATATTACCTCACTCACCTTGTCTCTCCAATATCCTGGACCAAACCTGACTATAACAACACTACGAACTCAGGTTTCAGAGTAGCAGCTGTGTTAGTCTGTATCCGCAAAAAGAACAGGAGTACTTGTGGCACCGTAGAGACTAACAAATTTATTTCAGCATACGCTTTCATGGGCTACTGCTCATTTCTTTGGACACATAGAATGGAACACACAGACAGGAGATACACAGACAGAGAACTTGAAAAGGTGGAAGTATGCATACCAACTGGAAGAGTCCAATCAATTGACATAAGCTATCATCAGCAGGAGAAAAAAAAAACTTTGAAGTGATAATTGAGATGACCCACAGAAGGTCTGAGGACAACTTAACATAGGGAAATAGATTCAATTAGTGTAATGACCCAATCATTCCCAGTCTCTGTTTAAATCTAAGTTAATTGTATCTAATTTGCATATTAATTCGAGTTCAGCAGTCTCTCTTTGGAGTCTGTTTTTGAAGTTTTTCTGTTGCAAAATTGCCATCTTCAAGTCTGTCACTGAGGGGTTAGAGAGGTTGAAGTGTTCTCCCACTGGTTTTTGAATGTTATGATTCCTGATGTCAGATTTGTGTCCATTTATTCTTTTGCGTAGAGACTGTCCGATTTGGCCAATGTAAATGGCAGAGGGGCATTGCTGGCACATGATGGCATATATCACGTTGGCAGATGTGTTTATGTGGTTGTTAAAACTACAATATTTGTTGGGCCTTTCCTGTAGTAGGTGGTTTCTGGGTACTCTTCTGGCTCTGTCAATCTGTTTTTTCACTTCAGCAAGTGGGTATTGTAGTTTTAAGAAACCACATAGACACCACCCTAAACCGGAAACCCACTGACAGCTCTACTTACCTACATGCCTCCAGCTTCCATCCAGGACACGTCACATGATCCATTGACTACAGCCAAGCTCTAATATACAACCATATTTGCTCCAATCCCTCAGACAGAGATAAACATCTACAAGATCTCTATCAAGCATTCTTAAAACTACAGTACCCACCTGCTGAAGGAAAAAACAGATTGACAGAGCCAGAAGAGTACCCAGAGCCACCTACTACAGAACAGGCCCAACAAAGAAAATAACAAACACCACTACCGGTCACCTGGAGCCCCCATCTAAAACCTGTCTAGCGCATCATCAGAGGTCTACAACCTATCCTGAAAGATGATCCCTCACTCTCACAGATCTTGAGAGACAGGGCAGTCCTTGCTTACAGACAGCCTCCCAACCTGAAGCAAATACTCACCAGCAACCGCACATCATGCAACATAAACACTAAGCCAGGAACCTATTCTTGCAACAAAGCCCGATGCCAGCTCTGTCCACATATCTATTCAAGTGACACCATCATAGGACCTAATCACATTAGCCACACCATCAGGGGCTCATTCACCTGCACGTCTAGCTATCGGATCAGACAAGCACCTGCATACATAAAACATCACTAAATACCAGTACAGTTGCTCATTAACATAAAGTTCAAAAACGACAAAGGACCACATAAAGGATCCAAACAGTTTCCCCGTCCCATGCATTGCTTCATCATTTACTGCAATTTAGGCGGCTGACATAACCTTACCGTTGCAACATCCTTCTGTTCTCTATTTGAGATTAGCTATGGGATATATATAGAGAGAAAGAGAGTATTGATTTTAAACAGTTTTCTACATAGGTGATAAAGATTTCAGGCAAACATGCAATTCTACCGGCAAAGTATACCCATAACGATAGGGTCCAAAGTTAAGCCTCCCCTGCTGAAGGACATACAGAAAGTCCTGCAGTATTCTTCTCCTCTTTCTCTCCAGGAGCACTCTGCTTCTGCTTTCACCTCCAGAGTGCAGACAGAAACTGTTGGGCAGAAGTGAAAAAGGAAGAAAATCTATTTATCTCTCTGTGATGCAGTAGGGACTGTGTGGGGGATGGGAGAGCCGGGGATGACATTAGGTGAAGGACAGGACCTGAGGCAGTCACTTGAGCCAGGCAGGGAGTAGGGTGTCGACACCTTTGCCTGGGAAGCTGGACCCAAGAAGAGAGCCTGCTGGAGGGAGTTAGTTCAGTTTCGGTTTTGGGCTGGGTGGGAGGAATTTAGGGAATCCCTAGCTGGAAACTAAGCTTCCTGAAGCCCCAGAAGGACTTGATTGAGGGGTCCTGGTTGTGGCTACAGGCTCTGCTGTAGACTGCGTTCCTGTTGTGCAATAAGCTTGCTGTTTTACTGGCTGGCTGAGATTCACTGAGAGTCGCAGGAAGAGGGGTGCACGGCCTGACTCCCCTTAGTCTGTGACACTGTCATCTATCTATCTGTCTGTCTAGATAGCTAACTATCTTTTCTGTTTTTTCTTTACTTACCTTTTCAGACATTCTTTAATAAACTTATTGAATATCTTCAGTTTGATTCAACTTATTTTGTGAAGAATAAATTCTAGTTCGAAAATTGAGAGCTTTAATTAATATATTTTTAAGCATTTCCATTGTAAGTGCCCCTATTTTTCTGACCGCTTTACCAAACTTTTCTACAGCTAGTCTAGCTAGCTAGCTACCGGATCAGACAAGCACCTGCATACAGAAAACATCATTAAATATCAGTAAAGTTGCTCGTTAACATAAAGTCCAAAAACGACAAAGGGCCACATAAAGGGGCCAAACAGATTCCCAGTCCCATGCATTGTTTCATCATTTACTGCAATTTAGGCGGCTGACACAAGCTTACCTTTGCAACATCCTTCTGTTCTCTATTTGAGATAAGCTATGGGATATATATAGAGAGAGAAAGAGAGTATTGATTTTAAATAGTTTTCTACATAAGTGATAAAGATTTCAGGCAAACATGCAATTCCACCTGCAAGGTATACCCATAACGATAGGGTCCAAAGTTAAGCCTCCCCTGCCGAAGGACCTACAGAAAAATCCTATAATGGTCTTCTCCCTTTTCTCTCCAGGAGCACTCTACTGCCCCTCGCACCTCCCGAGTACAGGTAGAAACATTAATTCTTATGGGACATTATAAAATCCTGCTCCTACATAGCTCCCTTTTGACACTAAGATTATTAATCGCCAGTGTCACTTCTTACTTAGTTAACGTAATAGAAAATACTTGGAGGTGACTTGGGCCTGTGGCTCTAGCTTTGCATACATTTGTTTTATCCAACAGCACATTCCAAACATTTTAATTAAACACATACAAATTTAAAACCAAAAAAGAATTAGCGGTAGTAACATTAGTATGCCAGTAGTTGTGGGAGACCATCCAGAAAATATGTTATACTGTTGGTAAGCTGTTACGTCTTTCTGCAGTTGCAATTCTTAACATGTCCCCATTTGCATGTATAATATGAACTATGTTAACTTTTTACCTTTTAACAGATGATTGGTAACTGTTTGCCATTCTATCCCAAGACTGATCGAGAACTCAGCTAAATCACTGCTCACAGTAGGCTGAGACTTTTTGGTGGTGGCAAATAGTAAATGTGATTATTGGTAAACACAGTACTTACATTACATGTACATTTGTCTGCTGGTGGGTTGCTAACACTTTCATTCTTTAAAACATTTCTTTTTAAGAATTAACACACACAGATCACCCATTATACAATATTTTTGTCTAATCATTAATTTTATTTCTCATACAGGAGTCTAGTGAAATGTCTTTACTACAGGGCTTTGGAGCAATAGGCATGGATAAGCATACCCACTTTTGAGGAGTTTACTTGGTACAACCTCTAGTATCCAATAGTTTCCCTCCCTCCCCAGCCCACTGGTTCGAGGTCCAGGGTAGCCAGAAGGATCCCAGGTGCAATCTGGGGAGTGGGCTAACTTTCCATAGCTTTGCTTCCAGAGCCTGTTGGTGTGCGATTTTAACAACACTTTATTTACTTAACAAATTTGGTCTCACTCTAAGGGAGATATATTGCATTCATTTATACTGCTAGGTATTAAACAATGATCTTTTCCTTTGTTTTAACAGATGCATCAAAACCTTAATATTTTCTGATATTTAGAACATAAGATGTTTTGGGTAATATCTGCTTTTCAGTACATTCTATAGCTATCGCAGTTGGGTTTTTTTAACTTTCATTTGTTTTTGTAATAGGTTGTTCTGTAGCTGGCGTTAGCTTTTTCTGATTTTCTGAAAGACAAAAATAACATTTTCCAACCCCTTTCGGAGTGGCATTGATTATTGCTTAAAAGATTCCTTTCTTTTACAAATACCTTTGCTGATTGCAGGCAAAAGAGAGGACTGACCCCCATATTTTCCTGTGTTTTTTTGTTCTATAGGCAGGCCAGGTTTTAATGGCTTCTACTTTTTAAGGGTTATGGGGAAATTATCCCACTGTTTAGTCATTAAATCCATGAGGTGGTGTACCTCAGTTTTTCCTCTTATATCGCAGACTAAGTTTGTAATGTTTTTCCTGCTGTGTTAAGTGTTGGGATTAGGTGGTTCCCAGTGAGTCTGATGCTGGGTAGAAATCATGGGGCTTCGATCCAATGCAATTCAATTCAATTCAACAAAGCTTTATTCAACATGTGCACAAAGAGAGCCCCTGGTACCAAGAATCAGGCAGAGTCCCTCCAGCAAGGAGCCCCTCCCCTTGCTACTTTATAGCACATGGTGCTCATATAACACGTTATATAACAACTTACATATCATAAACCTCTAACCCATATATGGGTTTGTTTATCACATGCTCATAGAGCTCCAGTCCACATGCTGAGCTCACACCCCTCCCCGTGGCCTTCTCCAGAATGTTCCGAGGCTGGTGAGCCACAGCATGCTTCCCTATGCATAAGCACCCTGCAAACCACATTTTATCTAAAATAAACACAACCATACCCTTCATAAGCTTTAAGTTTATTCACAGGTAATAGCTGGGAGGCAGCATTACCATATTACCTTAAAGGATTTTTTTCAAAAAATCATACACAGTATACATTGTTACAGGGGTACTTACTAACATTACATTTATTTCAGTGTTTAATTTTAACAACAACATTAGCGTCCACTCTATTAAAGATATCTTGTTATACCATGCCTTTTATTTAGGCAGCTTGTTTGCTGACCAGGTATGTCCTTTATTTGCAGCTTCTTTTGTGCTTCTCCTTTCTTTATCAGCAGCAAAGAAACTGGTTCTCCTCTCTTGGTTTTCACACCTCAACTGCTAGAACAGGGCCTCATCCTCCCTGATTGAACTGACCTCGTTATCTCTAGCTTGCTTGCTAGCATATATATACCTGCCCCTGGAAATTTCCACCACATGCATCTGAAGAAGTGGGTATTCACCCACGAAAGCTCATGCTCCAAAACGTCTGTTAGTCTATAAGTGCCACAGGATTCTTTGCTGCTTTTACAGATCCAGACTAACACGGCTACCCCTCTGATACTTTCTTTATCAGTTAGGTAATTTGCATCAACATAGGCTTGGCTTTTGGAGTCAAAGCCATCAGCAGAACTCAGAGACTCTATCTTAAAAGGGACACAATCAACTTCCACCAGAGCTGATTTCTTTCCACTTTCAACTCCTGCTTACAAAGCACACAGAGATCTGAAAAAGAAAACACAGTCTATTGCGGCTCTTTTTGGAGCCCTAATAGGATTTTAATTCAGTAGCATGTTTCATTTGTATTTCTTTTACTCATTTACTACAATAGACACTGGACATGTCCTAGGGAAAATGCACATTCCTTCTATACTATAATTTTTAAAACATTAGTCATATCAATTTTTACATAAGGTGTACTGTTTCTTTTGTTTTTACAGAGTTTTCATGTACCCTTATGAAAGTGACAGTCTGATTACACGGAGCCATTTTAAGGCTCAGTGTTTTTAACATTGCTTCTTTTTGTTTTGTGCACCTCACCTCTGCTGTTGCTTCAGAGGGGCACTGTTAATTTCTTATTCTTTCAATACAGTTCTTATCTGCTATTGTTACCAAAAAAAAAACCAACCAACCAAAAAGACTCCAGAATCTCTCCCTATTCTCCTGATTTTGACTGCTCTATTGCAGCCATGACTTGGTCTTTATTTAAAAACATTTTAAATTTTGCAAAGAATTAGCATTTAACCCTTAAGGGGTAACTTGAATCCCAAAGCCAAACAGCACTACCTGTGTCTTGCAAAAAGGTCTGTCAGTTTTGCAACTTTGAATTCAAGAGTCAAATGAATTTGTAGTGGCATTAAAAAACAAAAACAAAACCAATTTATCTTACACCTACAAAACAGGAGTTTTACAAACCAGATGTGCTGGTTTAGATTCTTAGAACTTTACATATTTCCACAGACAAATAGATACATACACATTTTCTTTTCCTTAACATTCCTTTACACTGCTTTGTTTTTACATAGCTGTACATATATTTGGGTTATTTACAGGCACTCTTCTGGAAAGGGGCCCATTTTTCCTTCAGAATGGCTGCAAAGAAACCAAGAATTTTCTCTCTTTAACATGGTCCTTTTTAACATTTTCACAAAGTTTAACTGCTTAATTCTCTCCATCCTCTGTAGAGTTAACTTTTCACTCTTCCCTTAAATCACTTGTTTATCTATCAAAATGACACCTTCATGAACTCAAATTTAACTATTTTAAGTATTGCTCCAGGGGTTCAGGCCTGCACTTATTGCTTTTCTTACTCCTGACACTACGCCCTTCCAGGGCTTCCAACCTGTTTTTCAGTTTCTTTATCTGTTGATTACCTACTTGTCTGGGACCGATCCTGCTTTTTCCAATGAACCGTTTGTGAGGGATATTGTGGTCATGTCACAATTTTGAAAAAAAAAAAAAGTTTAAGGAAAGGGACTAGGAAGGGTGGAGGCTAGTTGAGGAACCCACCCTCCTTGCTGAATTGGTAGTGGAATACTAAAGAATCAGTTTTTGAGGCAGACAAAGGGGAACAGAACAAGGGGCTTTTTGTCCTTTTTACAATGAGATGAGAGTATGAAGGGAGTTGGATCGATCCGGGGTGTTTTTTTGAGAATGGGGAAAAGGGGAGCGCTCGGCCTGGTGGTGAGAGAGGAGGCTTTTAATAAAACTTTTAACTTATTATTTGAATATTTGAGAGAGGCGGGTTTTGATTTTGTCCACCTACGATTTGCTTCTTCCCACCACTGCATGAAACAGTCAACCTCTCCTTTAGTCAATTTAGTTTTAGGTTGGCCGAGTTTGTCCTTGAAGACGTCCACTCAGTCTTTGTTCCAAGATTTTAACAGTGGCCACTGAGTTTTGGGATCCCACTGAGTTAGCCTAGACCATTTTTCCAGAAATTTACAGGAGTCTGGACCCTTTTTACAGGAATCCGGACCCATCCTAAAATACATAAAACAAGCCAGCGTTCGTTTAGAGAACTGTCACGATTTAGATGGCTGGTTACCCATACAGGAGGACTTCACACACCAATCACACAGGAAGGAAATTCGGGTTCGTCAGAGCGATACCCGGTGCAACACACAAAAGGAGCCCACAGATTACTGACTCAGTCGCCCTTGCTTTCACACCAAGGGTTTTATCCAAAGTGCGGTGCGGCTGTGATTGTGCAGATTCCATTCACTCAGACCTTGGGGACAGGAACCCCTTGGTCGGCCGATTCCCGGACGGAGATGGCACCCAGATTCAAACACTCCACAGGAGGACAGATAGACACAGAGCCAGGACAGTCCTCAGTCTGGACAAAACACAGAAATAATTACCTGACCAGATTCCTGATGTCAGATCCTGGGATCCCTACCAGAACAGAGTGGGAACCAACAGGTTTGATGGCGCAGACTTCACTGTGGTCGTGCGCCTTTCCGTTCTGGTGGAGGACCGCTTGGGCCAAATGCCCAGGTGCCGGCTGCCACGGTCACCCTACAAAAATGGTCAGGAATCACACGGCCCCAATGAAGACGGTTGCCATCTCGGTGGAACCTCCAAATTGTCAAAGTTAGACTCAGGACTCACAGTTTGTCAGACCACTCTGTTTTATTAGCACAGCGCTCTGCTAATAACACCCAAATAATGTGAGCCCCATGCAAGACACAAACTATCTTATTTATACAGATAAAAGAGTGCGAACTAAACAAAGGGACAAAAAGAGCAAAACTGTAAAATTTACCTGGAGCACAGCTCTTTTCCAGACCCAAAGTCCAGTGTATGGTCAAGGGACCAGAGACCTAGCAAATAGGGATCAGCTAAGAGAAAGGTGGGCTAAACAGAAAGCCTTGCTTGCTAAGATAGAGCTGGTCAGCAAATTGCCAGGTGTTTCATGTTGCACTCTTTATATTTGGCACCACCATCTTTCCCTTTAGTCTTGTAGTTTACCAAGGGTAAAACTAAACATCTCTTCAGATACAAGGGAGTGTTTGCGTTTATTCCTGTTAGCTACAGACGGATTTGACGTAGCTGCTGCGAGATTAGACCACCCCATATGCCTAGCCAATTTGCTGTTAGTGCTCCTGGAATAAACACTCAACATTTGGATGGGGTTAGGGAGTCAATGGACATTTTGGCTGTTAGAATCCCGCCAGCTTCAGTGTATACGTAAATTGAAGCCAGAGAAAGTTGTCACTGTTCATAACATTTCCTGGGAGGGTAGAGGACAAGGAACTACCCTGACAGGATACCTACTTTTTCAAGCTAATGATAAGCTATGTGTATGTTAAAAACCACCATGTTGTGAGATATATATTTTCATCTCACTACTGCTGCAGGCAATCATATTATTTACTGGCCTGCAGATAGAATTTTACAAGTAGCCCTTAGGTTCCAAATAGCCTTTAATTGGACTAGTTTACTACCTGATCGGTTTCAAGATTTGCTTTAATTGTTACCAGGGGTTCAAAGAATCTCTAAGGGTACAAGGGCAAATTCATATGCTTCAAAGTATACATCAAGTTGAAAAGTATGCATTTCATACAGCTTATAGAGTGTCTACTTTATGTATTAAGTATCATGTATTGTGCTCTATGATTAAAACTGTGCAACTACCCCATCATATTACTTTAAGACTGTTACTGCTTGTATGGTTGTTATTTAGTTTAGGATTATGTTGTTGTAAAGGATGTGATAAGAGTAATAGCTTTCATGTCTAGGCTAATCATGCATTGTCATTACATCCAATTAAAACCCCTAAGGTTGAAACATCTGATGTAGAATCTGAAATCCATGGCTTAACGCAAATAGAGGTTTGAGAATATTTTTTGTACTATAAGTACAAAAGGGGGGAGATGTGGAAGTAGAGCAAGAACTGACAAGGATTTGAAGGGGATTTCAATGCATGACAGTCGGTGAGCAAGAGTCAGGCTAGCTGTAACCCTAATAACACAAGATTTGTAGAAGTGAAAATTGTGTGAGGCGAATGGGAAAGAACTGTGTGAAGTTGTTGCAACCTTGTGTTAGATATGGAATGTAGACTCCAGTCTAAATAGAAGTGAGAAAAATAAGACATCAAGATGGACTATGTATAAACAAAATGAAGCTGTTGCTTATTATTGTATGTAACAAAAGGTATAAACACTTGCTGTAATTGTTTACCTCTAGAGAGACCTGCCTAGTTGTGTCAAAAGGGAGCTCTGTAGGAGCCGGATTTTATAATATCCCATAAGAATTAATGTTTCTACCTGTACTCGGGAGGTGCAAGGGGCAGTAGAGTGCTCCTGGAGAGAAAGGGCAGAAGACCATTATAGGATTTTTCTGTAGGTCCTTCAGCAGGGGAGCTTTAACTTTGGACCCTATCGTTATGGGTATACCTTGCAGGTTGAATTGCATGTTTGCCTGAAATCTTTATCACCTATGTAGAAAACTATGTAAAATCAATACTCTCTTTCTCTCTATATATATCCCATAGCTTATCTCAAATAGAGAACAGAAGGATGTTGCAAAGGTAAGCTTGTGTCAGCCGCCTAAATTGCAGTAAATGATGAAACAATGCATGGGACTGGGAATCTGTTTGGCCCCTTTATGTGGCCCTTTGTCGTTTTTGGACTTTATGTAAACGAGCAACTTTACTGATATTTAATGATGTTTTCTGTATGCAGGTGCTTGTCTGATCCGATAGCTAGCTAGCTAGACTAGCTGTAGAAATGTTTGGTAAAGCGGTCAGAAAAATAGGGGCACTTACAATGGAAATGCTTAAAAATATATTTATTAAAGCTCTCAATTTTTGAACTAGAATTTATTCTTCACAAAATAAGTTGAATCAAACTGAAGATATTCAATAAGTTTATTAAAGAATGTCTGAAAAGGTAAGTAAAGAGAAAACAGAAAAGATAGTTAGCTATCTAGACAGACAGATAGATGACAGTGTCACAGACTAAGGGGAGTCAGGCCATGCACCCCTCTTCCTGGGACTCTCAGTGAATCTCAGCCAGCCAGTAAAACAGCAAGCTTATTGCGCAACAGGAACGCAGTCTACAGCAGAGCCTGTAGCCACAACCAGGCCCCCTCAATCAAGTCCTTCTGGGGCTTCAGGAAGCTTAGTTTCCAGCTAGGGATTCCCTAAATTCCTCCCGCCCAGCCCAAAACCGAAACGGAACTAACTCCCTCCAGCAGGCTCTCTTTTTGGGTCCAGCTTCTCAGGCAAAGGTGTCGATATCCTACTCCCTGCCTGGCTCAGCTGACTGCCTCAGGTCCTGTCCTTCACCTAATGTCATCCCCGGCTCTCTCATCCCCCACATAGTCCCTACTGCATCACAGAGAGATAAATAGATTTTCTTCCTTTTTCTCTTCTGCCCAATAGTTTCTGCCTGCACCCTGGAGGTGCAAGTGGAAGCAGAGTGCTCCTGGAGAGAAAGGGGAGAAGAACATTAAAAGATTTTCTGTATGTCTTTCAAGAGAGGCGGCTGAACTTTGGAACCTATCGGTATATACATACTTTCATTGTGTGTAGAACTACATGTGTGGTCGAAATCTTTATCATCTGTGTAGAAAACTATAAATCTCTATAGATCCCATAGTGTAGCTCACTTGGAGAAGAGAAGGCTGTTGCAAAGGTAAGGTTGTGTCAGTCACATAAATTGAAGTTAATGATGAGGCAGTGCATGATAGGGGGAAACTGTTTGCATCCTTTATGTGTTCATTTCTCTTTTTCTAGTGTAGGTTAATGAGTATTTTTCTTGATATTTAATGATGGCTTATGTAGGCAGGTGCCTGTTGGCTCCGATAGCTAGCTAGCTTGCTTGCTTGCTAGAGTAATTGTATAGATCTTGAGTAATGCTATCAGGAAAACAGGGGCAGTTACAATGGAGCTGCTTAAACAAGAAAAATTAAAGCTTCTTATTAGTGTCCGTGATTAGTTAGCTCTATCGCTCGAGCGATCGTTCGATAGATCTCTAGCACTCTGCATATGTATACCCTTAACTTCAGGTAGGTGACTAATTGACACCGTAGCTGGAGGTGCCATTTGCAGTTGATCTCTATCTCTAGAGCGGCACAAAACCAACCCCCTGAGTCCAATACCTGTGAGCATCTGTAGGCTTTGAAACCATTTCTAGTTCCTTTTCTGAAAGAGCGTACATTTCAAAGGGAGTGTGTCCCCTTGTAGCTAGACATGATCCGAGCGTGGGTGTCTTTAAAATCAGTGGCCGACTAGCAAGTTATTTCTACAGCAAATTTGCTCAACTGTTTCAAAGACTCCTGTCCCGACCAAGACTACGTCCCTCAAGAGCTTACAATAGCAGACTAGGCTGTTGTTAGAGAAGTCAACTACAGAAAGTACCTGAAAGAATGTAGGAAGCCGTAGTTTTTGCACTAGGAAGGGGGGACTCAAAAAGGCAGACACATTTTCCATCAATGAATTAAAGTCAGGAACGACAATGAGCCTAGGAAACTTTGTTCCAGAGAGAAATGATTTCAATAGCCTGGATAGAGAGGCTAATATTACAAGCTGCAGCTTCTTCATAGCTTGATTAAAATTGTTCTATTGCTGTGATTATAGGATAGATGTTACAGATCAAACTCAAAGTTCACTACCTCGGTACCTAAGTGAAAGCCAGAATGTAAACCTAGCAAACTGGGCACTTCGGACTGTATGAAGTACAATTAGAGTCCATTGTCCTCTAGATAGTCTTATTGTATGACAGACAGAGAGTTTTGCCTCGGAACCAGCAGAGGGTGTGGTTGCCTTCTCAAAGCTCTTTCATTGAGGCTTTTGAAAAGCTCCGGTGAAGTAGTTTATGTTTCAAGAGCGCTATAAAAAAAAGGACTAGAAAATGCGCAGAAATTGAGCCAAGGTTCAGTTGTTGGCAATGGAGATTAGAAGAAAACCAACATATATGACACGGATTTTTTCTTTGACTCCTTGCTGTTACCGGTTAAAATGAAATTATAGGTGAAATTCTTGGTTTAGAGCAAGAGACTACTTGAGTGATGATCTGAATTACTTTGGAAATAATTCAGGAAATGATGACTAATCTTGAAAAGTTAATTTTGATTTAATCTATTCCCTGTAGTGTAAGGCATTCTGATAGAAAACCTCCCTTCAAAGATTGGGGTGGTAGAATGTGTGTGAGAATGAGTGTATAAGAGAATATTGGCCCAGTATTAACTTTAGTTGTGTTGTATTTCAGATAAAACTTATTTTGCTTAGCTTTAAAGTCAATTCCTACTAAAAGGAAAACTACTCAAGGAGACAAGTTTTATTACTTTTTACCCATTTAGACTGTGAGTGTCACCGACTTTCCCCACTTCTCTAATTTGCAAAGGAAAGGCATGAGATCTGTCATAGGATGTGTCTAGCAGGTAAGAAAGTTGCAATTGTCAACCATCAATATAAAGGAAAAAGCTGAGTACTCCATTTCCTTTCATGTCAAAAAGCCACCTACAAGCTGGTCTACAGTGAAAAGCTGTGGTGACATAGCCACATCTCTCAGTGGTATGAAAAATCCACGCCACTGAGAGGAGATGGTGAAACAGGGAGCAGCTTTTCAAGAGAAAATGCAGGGCCCCAGGCTGCAGTGACAGGGGTACAGCCCAACCCCCAGCTCCAGGGGGGCCTCACTCACATCCCAAGCAGCCAACTTCAGACTCTCCCCCACTTTCCCCAGCTCCAGCCCCCAAAGTTCCCACAGGGCCAGATCTGAACATGGAGCCCAGCAAACATCCCCAATCCCCAGCCCTGATCCCCCAGCACACCCCAAACTCCCAGTCCCAGCAACCCCACAGTCCCCATCCCCCCACCTCCTCCCCAGCCCCTCTGACATCCCAGATCCCTCCCGCGCTCCGGGCCCTTCCTGCAGCTCGCGGCCCAGCCGCTCCCGGGCTCCGTTGCTCCGTCCCCGCAACACTCGCCCCCCGCAGCCCCGCTCCAGCCGCGGGGAGCTCTGGGACCCCCCTCCCCCGTGGCAGGGGACGAACCAGGAAGCCGGGCCCGGCTCCTCCCGGCAGGAGCGTGTCCGCCCCACGCGTATCCCCGCCCCCCCCCCGGGCCGTGCGCTGCCCCGCCCCGCGGGCTGCAGTGCTGGAGGAGCTTCCGCGCTGCGCTCCCGGCCTCGGTCATGGCCCCGCTGCTGCACACAGGGGCGGGGCCCGGGGGGGGGCAGGAAGGGGCGGCTCCTCCCCGGGCCTGGTTCTGCCTCCGGGGCCCCTCGCAGGAGGGGTGGGACCCGCGGGGAAGTGGGGACCCGCCTCAGCCGGGAGTGGGGCAGGAAAGGGGCTGGGTCTCGCCAGGAGAAAAGCAAGGGCAGGGGTTAGTTCTGCTGAATCATCAGACTAAGGAGTTCCCAGCTGTCCCAGCCACTGCAGCCAGCCCCGGCGAGCGCTGCAGCCCGGGGGCGTTGCGGGGCACAGGAAGGGGCTGGAGCAGCTGGGTGGAAGGGGAGGCAGGAGCCGGGAGAACAAAGAACCAGGAGCATCAGCCCCGGGCAGCTCTTGAGAGACCAGACACTGCTGCCTCCAGCGGGAGCTGAGCAGCTGCTGCTTCCCCAGCGGGGTCTGTGGGAGGGGGAGCCCGGCATTAACTCCTCCAGGCCCGGCCTGGGGGGGGCTGCTCTGGCTGCAGTGGAGCCAGCTCAGGTAGGAGTTATTGGGGGTCTGCTGGTGGGTTCCTACTGGAGAGGGAGGGGCAGGAAATACTGAAGAGGTGGCAACTTCTGAGGAGTTAGGTCTGGAGGGGGCAGGGAATACCCTGAGTGAGGAGAGGGGGACAGAGTGTGACAAACCTGCTGGGACTTGTTTAAGGTGGGCCTAATCCTCAGAACAAACGCTTGGGTGTTGGGAGAGAAAGCCCCTAATTTGTGAAACAGGAAACAGACAGAGCAACCCCCTGGGAAGAGCTGGGAAAACTGACCAGACTTCCAATGTAGAACCCTCAGCCTGCTAGCCAGAGGCTGATATGACGTGGAAAGGGGGCACCCACCAGGGAGGTGTAGGGAAGATGTCCCAGCCCCTCACATCCAGCTGCTGGCAGTGGGGAGGGTGTTAGGGTTCTTATCATAGGGCTGTTCCTGGACTCTACTGAGGGCTCTGTCTCCTGTATCAGCCTCTGGCTAGTAGGTCTGTGGTGGATCTGCTGGGAGAGATAAAGGGCTCTCACTTTGTCTCCTCACCCAGATGTCTCCTGGATGCTCTCAGCAGTGTGGAGATAGGACTCTGCTGACTGTCTCGCTTTCAGGTGTTCCATTTGATTGGCTCCTTTCCCCCATGACTAGTGGGGCTGTGAGTGGGGCAGCTGGTCCTGAGTGTTGGGCTCTTGCCCTTTCAGGGGCTGGTGACCTTTGAGGAGGTGGCTGTGTATTTCACCAGGGAAGAGGGGGCTCTGCTGGACCCCACTCAGACAGCCCTCTACAGAGACGTCATGCAGGAGAATTATGAGAATGTGACTTGCTGGGTAAGGGTTACTGTCCCCTTGGTTTTTAGAAGGGGAAATGCAGAGTTAAGGTTCATGCCAGCCCCACAATGTCACCTCTGCTCTGCCTTGTTTCATCATCACCCCAATATGTCAGAGACACACATTAGCCCTCTCCCCTTCCCTGTTACAGAGTGCTCTGGAAACAGAGCAGTACAGCAGAAAATCTCACAACTTCTCTTTGCTAAAATAATATTCGGGTTCATCTCTGTCATAGCAAACAGAAGCTTCCTCCCCCTGGCCTGCTCTCCAGTACTGAACCTCCTGCACACAGACCATCTGAGACTTGCACAGTGTTACCACCCCTTTGCCCTCAACCTGAGTTTTCCTTTTGAGTTACTCCCTTCACTTACCCCTCACTAAGCCCCATAGATCACTCGAACATACACCACCAGGGTGCTGACAATCCCCATGGCAAGAGCACACCCTTGAGCACCTTTGCTGACGAAGCCTACAACACTCAGCACAGAAATGAGGCAGAATTGGTCCCCCAAGTTTCACATGCACCTCTCTGCATAGCACAGGCACAGCTCTGCCCAGCTGCTCCAACCAATCCCTCCATCACCCAGTTACAGCTACAGCTGACCCAGTGCACACAGCTGGAGGGCATGTGGATAGATGCTGGGATTCCCATCTGTGAACACAACACAGACAATGTGATGTTCTCTTAGTCTTTCCTCGTGTCGATTATAGGTTCATAGCTTTGAAGGCCAGATGTGACTATTAGGTCATCTACTCTGACGTCCTTTATACAACAGACCACAGAATTTCATCCCATTACTGCTGCATTGAGCTGAATACCTGAGTTCCTGTGGCAGTCTAACCTTTGCATGGCCCACACAGAACCATCCTCAGAGGTTTTTGCCAGCTGCGGGGTTGAGGTTTAGGAACAAAGTTAAAGTTGTATTGGAGGGGTGGCATTTACATTAACTTCTCATTTCCTGGTTTGCAGAGGTTTAAGTTTAGTCACCATCTATACCAGAGGTGGACAAACTATGGCTTGTGGGCCACATCCGGCCTGCAGGACCCTCCTGCCTGGCCCCTGAGCTCCTGGCCTGGGAGGCTAGCCCCTGGCCCTGTCTCCGCTTTTCCCCCTCCCCTGCAGCCTCAATGTGCCGCACCAGCGGTGCAATGCTCTGGATGGCCAGGCAGTGCAGCTACAGAGCTGGGGCTTGACCCAGTGCTCTGGGCAGCACAGTGGCATGGCTGGCTCCAGCCACAGCCGTGCCACCAGCTACTGGTGTTCCAGGCAGCATGGTAAGTGGGCAGGACGGGTTGGATAGAGGGCAGGGGATTTCAGGGTGGTGGTCAGGGGGTAGGGGGTGAATAGGGGTCAGAGCAGTCAGAGGGTAGGGAATGGGGGGTTGAATTTGTGCAGGGGTTCCGGGGGGCAGTCAGGAAGGAGGGGGGGTTGGATGGGTCAGTGCGGGGCAGTCAGGGAGAAGGGGTAGATGGATGGGGCAGGGGTCCTGGAGTGCAGTCAGAAGGATGGGGGGGTTGGATGAGTCAGTGGGGGACAGTCAGGGGCAGGGATTCTGGGGGCGGTCAAGGAGAAGGGGTGGTTGGATGGGGCAGGGGTCTCGGGAGGCAGTCAGGAAGGAGTGGGGGTTGCAAAAGTCAATGGGAGGCAGTCGGGGCAGGGGTTCTGGGAGCAGTCAGAGAAGGGGTGGTTGGATGGGGCAGAGGTCCTGGGGTGGGCATTCAAGAATGAGAGGAAGGGTTGGATGGAGTGGTGGGGGACAGTCAGGGGTGGGTGTTCCAGGGGCGTTCAGGGGACAAGGAGAGGGGGGGTGCATGGGGCAGGGGTCATGTGGGGCCATCAGGGAACAGGGGAGGTTGGATGGGGCAGGAGTCCTGGGGGCGCTGTCAGGGGGCAAGAAGCAGGGGTCAGGGGCCAGGCCATGGCTGGCTGTTTGAGGAGG
Source organism: Gopherus flavomarginatus (assembly GCF_025201925.1). NCBI lineage: Eukaryota > Metazoa > Chordata > Testudines > Testudinidae > Gopherus > Gopherus flavomarginatus. The sequence continues at coordinate 148,319,781 of NC_066617.1, forward strand.
CACAGTCTCCCCTAACCGGCCCTCCATACAATTTCCAAAACCCGATGTGGCCCTCAGGCCAGAAAGTTTGGCAGCCCCGATCTATACGGTGCAAAGAGGAGACAGCACTGGACAACCATAACTCTGCATTAATATAGCTTATGAGCATTTAGTTTCCTGTTTTACAAAATGGAGTTTTTTGCTATGTCCATAATTGAGCTTTTGCCAGCAGAACTATGTTGGATGGTGTGCCTGTGTGTGCACTTTTTCAAAGCCTTAAATAACAGTGCTGGACTGGCAAAGCTTTCAAGAGCTACCTAAGACCTACCTAACTAGTTCCTAGACAGATACCTGACAAGCCACCTTTAGGTGAACTAAGGGCTTGTCTACATCAGAAAGTTGCAGCGCTGGTGAGGGAGTTACAGCGCTGCAACTTAGGAGGTGTACACATCTGCAGGGCACCACCAGCGCTGCAACTCCCTGTTTGCAGCGCTGGCCGTACTCCCGTTTTGTCTCGGGTGTAGAGGATCCAGCGCTGGTGATCCAGCGCTGGTAATCAAGTATAGACACTTACCAGCGCTTTTCTTGACCTCCGTGGAATAAGCAGGTATCCCAGCATACCTGAGGAAGCCTCTGGTAATCAAGCTGGTCTCCTTCCCCGGCTTGCTCTCGCGTTCCCCGAACCCCGAGCAAGCAGGTCTCCTTCCCTGCAGTTTGCAGGGTGGTTCCGGGAACGCGAGAGCAAACCGGGGAAGGAGACCAGCTTCGCCGCGGTTTGCTCTCGCGTTCCGCGAACCACCCTGCAAACCGCAGGGAAGGAGACCTGCTTGCTCGGCGGTTCGGGGAACGCGAGAGCAAACCGGGGAAGGAGACCAGCTTCGCCGCGGTTTGCTCTCGCGTTCCCCGAACAAGCAGGTCTCCTTCCCTGCGGTTTGCAGGGTGGTTCGCGGAACGCGAGAGCAAACCGCGGCGAAGCTGGTCTCCTTTCCCGGTTTGCTCTCGCGTTCCCCGAACCCGAGCAAGCAGGTCTCCTTCCCTGCGGTTTGCAGGGTGGTTCGCGGAACGCGAGAGCAAACCGCGGCGAAGCTGGTCTCCTTTCCCGGTTTGCTCTCGCGTTCCCCGAACCCGAGCAAGCAGGTCTCCTTCCCTGCGGTTTGCAGGGTGGTTCGTGGAACGCGAGAGCAAACCACGGCGAAGCTGGTCTCCTTTCCCGGTTTGCTCTCGCGTTCCCCGAACCCGAGCAAGCAGGTCTCCTTCCCTGCGGTTTGCAGGGTGGTTCGCGGAACGCGAGAGCAAACCGCGGCGAAGCTGGTCTCCTTTCCCGGTTTGCTCTCGCGTTCCCCGAAACCCCTTGAAGCCGCCCAACAGCGCTGCAGTGTGGCCACATCTAACACCACTTGCAGCGCTGGTTGCTGTAAGTGTGGCCACTCTGCAGCGCTGGCCCTATACAGCTGTACTAATACAGCTGTAACAACCAGCGCTGCAAAATTTTAGATGTAGACATGGCCTAATATGCTTATACCTGGCCTGTGGGATCCCAGTAAAACATTAGGCAACCTGTGCCCTCTGCCAGGTGGTATCAAGAGGTCTATGATGAGTCACATCCTCCTCCTTCTCTAATCACTGCATTAGAGTGTCCTGAGAATGATCCCACTCACCCCCGTTCCAGCCTTCTGTTTGGGATCCATGGAACTCTGTCCTTGTTCCCCATCTTTTCTTCCTCTGCACCTTATTTCTGGGTAATCTCATCCGCACACACACATTCAACTACCATTTCTGTGTTCCTAACTCACAGTTCTACCTCTCTGCTCCTGAACCTGTCGTCTTCTGTCCCAACTGAAATCTCAGACTCTCCCTCATCTCCTCGCTGATGTCCAGCCATCAGTTAAAGATCAACAGCTGAAGCAAAGCTCTTAATATTTCCCCCAAATCCTCCCCCCACCTTCTTTCTCTACTACCGCAAACAGCACCATTGTCCTGCCTGTCATTCAGGCCCATATCTGGGCAATATCTTTGTCACAGAGCCAGGGCCGGCCTTAGGATTTATGGTGCCCTAGGCGAGATTATTAAACTGGTGCCCCTGTGCCTGATCTGCTCTTAGCAACACAAACATAAGCTTACAGTATTGGAAAACTTGCCACATTCACATTATTAAAACCAGTTTAACTTAATTAAGCACACTGTAAGGCTGATGGACTAGCACTAAAGAAGCAGCACTATAGAAAAAATTCTGATATGACAGAATGAAGCAAATAATATATTTTTTTTAATTTATCAAAATTTTATTGGAAATTTATATGAAGAGGTATTGAAACAAAGATTTGTTTTTAATTAAAAGCAATCTTTCTGGCTTTTTTGGCTGCAAAATCAGTAATAATATCATCGTATGACAAAGACAAAGTCGTGTCTTGTTCGATTGCAAGAATAGCAAGACCAGTTAAGCTTTCCTGACTCATTGTAGAGCGGAGATAGTTTTTAATGAGCTTTAGTTTTGAGAAACTCCGTTCTCCTGATGCTACTGTTACAGGAATTGTCAGTAGAATACGAGTGGCAATGTACACATTAGTATATATGTCAACAAGTTTGCGGGTATGAATAAACTGTACAATATCCATCACCGATTTTGCATGTGGCAACATTGATGACAGTGTACTCAATTCTTCGTACAGTTCAAGTCCATTTAAATCAAAACTATCACCGTGCTTTAGGAGGCTCTCTAGGTTCTTGCACTTTGTCATTAGTTGCTCTTGTTTTCCTATTTCGTTGAATTTAGTTATGTCATACAACAATCCAAACTGTTCATGGTGTACTTGCAAGGTATTAAACCTTTCATCAACCGCAGATACTGCTTTATCCATCACAACATTAAAAAATTCAACCTCAAATTTCTTTTCTGGATCGTCTATGGGCATGATCTGCTGTACAGATTCTTCTCAAAGAAGTGTCCCTGGCCTTTTAAACTCATATTAACTGTGTATTTACTTTATGAAAGTTGGAGAAAACATTGTGAAAACGTAAAACATTGGCTGCCCAACTTCTGGGCTAGCAAAAGTTATACTGACTCACAGGGGAAAAAAAAAAAGCAGGAGAATCTTAGTACAACATATAGTCACTCTATACCAGGGGTCGGCAACCTTTCAGAAGTGGTGTGCCAAGTTCACTGTAATTTAAGGTTTCTCGTGCCAGTAATACATTTTAATGTTTGTTGGAAGTTTCTCTCTATGTCTATATTATATAAATAAACTATTGTTATTATCTGAGGTCTTGGCCACTGTGACGAACTGGGAATGTTTTAAATGTTTTTTTTGAATACTGTGTTGGTGCCTTAGTGTTCCCTAGGCAGTTTATAAGTATTTGGCAGAGCAAGGGCCAGTGCACCTAAATGCCTGGCACTCTGTCTCCTAGCAACTGATGGCCTGGGCCCCTTCCCTGCAAAGGTGCCAGCTGAAGGTGTTGGAGACAAAGGGATCAGGTGACCTCCTGGCCCGGAAAAGGAGCTGAGCAGAGAGGAGGGACTGGGAGGGGTTGTTAGTCTGGAGCTGGCTGGGGACGAGGAGTGAAGTGGAGACGTAGGGGGTTTGGCTTACTGCCCCCCAGAATGGACCCGGCCGAGGGGTCCGGTTTGCTGTATCTACAAGCTCTGTTTTAGACCCTGTTTCTGTTATTGAATAAACCTTTGTTTTATTGGCTGGCTAAGAGTTACGTCTGACTGCAAAGTGAGGGTGCAGGACCCTGTGGCTTCCCCAAGACCCCGCTGGGGCAGGCTCCCTTTGGGAAGCGCACGGAGGGGCAGAGGATGCTGAATGCTCCAAGGAAAGACCCAGGAAGTGAAAATGTGAGCTTCTTGCCCTAAACAAGTCTGCTCCAAGGGAGAAGAGGCTCCCCAAAGTCCTAACTGGCTTGGTGGGGAGCAGTTCCAGAGCATCGCCCGGTGACTTCGTAACAACTGGTGGCAGCGGCGAGACGTACTGCACCCCGTAAATGGCGCTGCTTGCAGTAAGTGACTGGGGAGCAGTAAAACAAAGGAGGGATAATGAGGACCAGGTGTGCTGAAGGCTCAGAGAGGGACGGTTTCAGGGGGCGGTTAACCTCTGGGAGTGTGTGACCAGCGAGAAGGACTGTTGGAGTAACGGGGTCCCCCTGAGGACTGCAGCGAGCAGTCTCAGGGGCGGAGGAGCTTGCCGCTCGACCCTGGGAGAGAGAAGGATTTTTGCAGTAGCAGGGTTCCCCCTGGGGATTGCAGGAGCAGTCCCGGGGCGGAGGAGTCTGCAGCTCGACCCTGGCAAAGAGGTGGTGATCACGAGAAGGGCTGGCACACCAGGGGTTCGGTTCTTCCTGGAAACCATGGAGGAGCCAAGAGCACACAGGCCTGTGAGTCCAGAGCCACTTGGGAACGGTGAAGTAATGGCCTATCACCATCTCCTTAAGAAGAACATTGTGATCCTGTGCACAAAGAGAGGGTTACACATGGGGAAATTCACCAAGGCACAGTTAATCGTGCAGTTGGAGGAGAAGGACCGCTCTAAAGAGCAGATTCCTGGCCCAAATGGGGCTACAAAAGGATCTAAGAGCAGCTGGAGCAGCAGCCAGGCATCCCCAGGAGTCTAGTCCCCAATCAAACGAGGGTCTTCACAATTGGGTTCCCCATCAGGAGATTGGAGACGGATGGGATGGGAGCAGAGCCCGAGAAAGCGAGAGGACCGTGAGAGAAAGCAAGAGCCCGAGGAAAAGCTGCAGAAGAAGCAGCAGCAGCATGGACTGGTGATGGTGGAGCAGAGAGACATAGGGGGCTGCCCAGGGGTCAGTGGGGAAACACGCCTGCGGGGGCAAGACCCTTTGACAAAGAGAACTGTGGTGGTGCAGCCCCAGATGCTGAGGAACTGTGGGACCTGGGTGAAGTTCCCTGGGGTGAAGCCCCTCGCCCCGCCTATGGCCCAGATCCCTGTGCAGACCCAGGAGGGGTCGGGCTGGCTGGTAGTTGGGGTTCTCCAGGATATCGGCTCGGAGGCCCTGTTGGGGGGTGACTGTCTTCCCATGGGACAGGATCCAGGCCCCGCTCCTGTAACGGCCGAGGGTTTGAATTCAAATCCAGGGAACCAATTGGCTAGGATGGAAATGGTCAGTGAAAATGCAAATGACCTGGCTGGCAGCGGGGAGGGGCTGCTGGGCTCAGGATACCTGCCTGCCTGTAACCAGCCCCCTGGGGCTGAGTGGGAGGAAGAGATGCTCCCCGCCCCCCTGCACACCGGAGACGGGGCTCACGCTGGCTCTGATGCTGTGACCAGAGAGCTCGCTGCCTGCCCCCACTGGGACAGCAAGGGCAGCGCTGAGCACGGGGGGAGCTGAGACCCCAGCTGAGTGGGGGGACACCCAGGCAGGGCAGGTCAGCTGCCAAACAGGTTTGCCTGGTCCAGACGTGCTGCTGGGAAGTGATTACACAGCAGGGAGGGAGCTACCAGGGACAGGGCTCAGGGGGGCTGTGACCCCAGCCCAGCCAGTGAGAGGGAGCAGGTCCCACTCCCTGCCCCAGCCGCTGAATCCCAGACCGAGCTGCAGAGGGATCCCTCCTTGGAGAAGCTGAGGGAACTTGCTGGCCACAGCGCTGCAAACCCCCTTGGGGAAGGCTGCAGGGACAGAGTCCTGCAGGAAAAGGGATCCCTGTACCGGTGCTCCCCAAGGGGCTCCCCAAGTGGAAGTAAAACTGGGGGGAATCGGGAGGCAGCTGGTGGTGCCCCAGAAATTCACAGGGTTCTTCCCTCTCAAGCTGCTAAATGGGAGGAGAGTGAGGGAACCCCTGAACCTAAAGGGGGAGGATTGAATGGAGAAGGGGGAAGACCCCCTGGGAAATCTCTTCCCTGAGGTGGGAGACAATCTCCCCATCAGGTGTTCCCCATTCAAAGTCACTAAAAAAGCAACCCAAATCCTGAAAAAAGAGGTAAAAAACATGCTGGCTTTAAATGGGATCCAGCCATTTTACAGCCCATGGGCCTCACCCGTGGGGCTGATCGCCAAGGGAGATAGGATGATCTGGTTTTATGGGGGCTATCAGAAGCTTAAAGTCATCACAGTGTCCAATGCCGACCCCATGCCTAGGCCTGGGAAAATTCTAGACAAGCAAAGGGCAATGAAAAACTTGGCCCTGGCAGACACTGATAACATGTGCATCTTTAGCCAGACCTGGAAAAAACAAGTGTCCCAGGTAAAGAAGGTGCTGGGCTGCCTCAAAAAGGTGGAACTAATGGTAAAAGCTGGAGAGTGTAAGGTGGGGATGGCAGAGGTGATTTATCTGGGCCACAAGGTGGGGAGCGGCTGCCCAAGCCCAAAGCTGGCCAAGGCCAAGCTGAGGGCTCTTAACCAAGGAAGCCCGAATCACAGACCAAAGGGCTGGGAAAAGACCCAATCCCAGCTTAAACCCCAGGGGTACTGGGGTGGCAAAGGGTGTGGGCTGCATAAACCTTCCCACATGCGGTCTGCAAGTGCCATCAAGCACACCCAACCTAAGGGAGGGTGTGAAACTGTACTGCCCTGGTGTAACTCACACCAAGAAATGGGAGAGGTGCTGGGGCATCCATGGGAACAGTGGTGGGTTCGAACTTCCCCAGGTCACTGGCTGAAGTGACCTTGCTCAGTTCGGTCTCGAAGGGGGGAGAGATGTGATGAACTGGGAATGTTCTTAATGTTTTCTCTGAATACTGTGTTGGTGCCTCAGTGTCCCCTAGGCAGTTCATAAGTATCTGGCAGAGCAAGGGCCAGTGCACCTAAATGCCTGGCACTCTGTCTCCTAGCAACTGATGGCCTGGGCCCCTTCCCTGCAAAGGTGCCAGCTGAAGGTGTTGGAGACAAAGGGATCAGGTGACCTCCTGGCCCGGAAAAGGAGCTGAGCAGAGAGGAGGGGCTGGGAGGGGTTGTTAGTCTGGAGCTGGCTGGGGACAAGGAGTGAAGTGGAGACGTAGGGGGTCTGGCTTACTGCCCCCCAGAATGGACCCGGCCGAGGGGTCCGGTTCGCTGTATCTACAAGCTCTGTTTTAGACCCTGTTCATGTCATCGAATAAACCTCTGTTTTACTGACTGGCTAAGAATCACGTCCGACTGCAAAGTGAGAGTGCAGGACCCTGTGGCTTCCCCAGGACCCCGCTGGGACAGGCTCGCTGTGGGAAGCGCACGGAGGGGCAGAGGATGCTGAATGCTCCAAGGAAAGACCCAGGAGGTGAAAACTTGTGAGCTTCTTGCCCTAAACAACTCTGCTCCAAGGGAGAGGAGGCTCCCCAAAGTCCTAACTGGCTTGGTGGGGAGCAGTTCCAGAGCATCGCCCGGTGACTTCGTGACAGCCACCGGTCCTGCTCAGGCCACTGCCAGCTGAGTAAATGAAACCCCAAACCGGCAGCGGGCTGGTGGCTGAAACCCTAGACAAGGATCCCAGGCCCTGCTCAGCCCGCTACTGGCCTGGGGTTCTGACCACCAACTCCTGCCAGCCAGGATCCTGGCCGCAACCCCCCCCCTCAGCTCACTACCAGCCTGGGATTCTGCTTACCCAGGCTGGCAGGAGGCAGAGTGGGGCTGGCGGCTGAGCTCTTGACTGGCAAGGGGCTGACAGCTGGAACCCCGGAGTAGCAGTAGGCTGAGTGCTGCTGGCACCCCAGACTGGCAGCAGATTGAGCCACTCAACCCCCCACCGACCCTGCTCAGCCCGCCACCAGCCCGCTCAGCCCGCTGCCAGCTGAGTGAATGGAACCCCAGGCTGACAGCAGGTTGTGTGGTTCAGCTGGCCTGCTCAGCCCACTGCCAGCCTGGAGTTCCTTGGGGGTCCCCAGGCCAGCAGCAGGTGCTGAGTGGGGCCGATGGCTGGTATCCCAGCTGGCAATAGGGCAGCAGCCGGAACCCCAGAGCAGTGATGGGCTGAGCCGCTCAGCCTGCTGCTGCATACCATCAAAAATCAGCTCACCTGCCACCTTTGACATGTGTGCCGTAGGTTGCCGACCCCTTCTTTATACACTAGTAAGGAGATGAGCATATTACAGTTGTTGGAGGGCTCTTATCAGGAGTAACAGGCTATAGGAAAGCCAGTCAACATTTTTTGTTTCTCTGATGAGAACTGGCCCACTCCCTGCCTCAAACCAAACCTGTCACTAATAATTGTCAACAACTTAATTTTCTGTTTTTGGCTAAGATATTGATTAAAAAAAAGATATTGAAATTGGATTCAGGATTGTTAGCAAGAATTTTTGGAAAACAAAGTTGTTAAATGACAATCTAAATGGCAACACAGTACTGCTTTCATGCTTGGCTCACCCCCCAGCCTGCTGGTCCAACAGCTGCAGTAGAAGAGGAGATAGGTGGAAAACTGCAGGACCCCAAAATCCACCTCTTGGGGTGCAGAGTGGCAACAGCAGCAGCAAACCCTCAGGTCCAATCACACGCCAATGGGCACCACTACCAGCCTTACGGACCATGGTGAAGTTAGCACAGCATCTGATCTCAGGGACGGGGCACCCACGGAGCCACAGCAGCTCATCCTGCCCTGTGCAGCTCCCCCCGGATGAGATGGATTGCTGGCAGCTGCCAGCCCGGGGGAGAGGCGCTCCCCAGCTAGGGTGGCCAGATCCAGATGTCCTGACTTTATAGGGCCAGTCCCGATATTTGGGGCTTTGTCTTATATAGGCATCAATTACCCCCACCTAGAGTGACCAGACAGAAAGTGTGAAAAATCAGGACAGGGATGGGGGGGGGGGTGTAAAAGGAGCCTATATAAGAAAAAGACCCCAAAATTGGGACTGTCCCTATAAAATAGGGATATCTGATCACTGTACCCCAATCCCCTATCCTGATTTTTCACACATTTGGCTAACCCTAGCCAAGCCCTGTGTGACATTGCAATCCTGGCTGCCTGCCGAGGAAGTGAGTTACTTTCACTTTCATTCCTCAGCAGGCAGCCAGCCAGCCCTCCCCCCACCTATCCCCCAGCACCTCACCCAACCCAGCCCTGACGGAGGGGAGGGAGGAGAGAGAGAGGGGTGCTCCTGGGGAGGAGGGAGAAAGGAGGGGGTGCTCCATGGGGTGGGGCGGAGAAGAATGGATGTTATGGGGGACAACAAAGGATACTGGTTCCAGAGCCACAGAGCCTGCCTCACCTCACCTCAGCCGGGGGGAAAGAGTCACACTCACAGGTGAGCTCCTTCCCCAACCCCTACCCCCTCATCTTCCCAGAGACCCCAGCAGCTAATCCCATTCCTCAGACTGTGCTGCATTCGTCTCTCTGTAGGACCCAGCAGCCCTGCTTCTACACTGTCTGGGCTGCCTGCAGAGTGGTGCCTCCAGGCAGAGTGAGGCCCAATGCGGCTGCCTATTCTGCCTATGCCTAAGGACGGCCCTGCACAGAGAACCCTCTGGGCCCTCCTATCCAGGCTGTGCCTACATCTGGCATTTTCTTTTTGTGTAACTTCCCTAACATCTGGCCTTTCCTATCCATCCATGCAGCTACAGCTCTTGTCATCCTCTCCTGTCTCAGTTACTCCAACATCCTTTTCTCTGACCTCACCTTGCACATCTCCATTCTGAAGGAAAAAGCTACCTCCTGGTCCTCGAACATGACCTATGAGGGAAGGTTGAAAGAACTGGGCATGTTTAGTTTTGAGAAAAGAGTGAGGGGGGACCTGAGAACAGTCTTCAGATATGTCAAGGGTTGTTATAAGAGGATGGTGATTAATTGTTCGTCATGTCCACTGAAGGTAGGAGGAGAAGTAATTGGCTTCATCTGCTGCAAGGGAGGTTGAGGGTGAGTAATACAAAAGCTTTCCAGCAATAAGGATAAGGAAGTGCTGGAATGGATTACAAAGAGAGGTTGTGGAATTCCTGTCCCCAGAGGGTTTTAAGAACAGGTCAGACAAACGTATGGCATATTTATACCATATCCTGCCGCAGGGCTATGGGGAATGGAGCAGATGATCTCTTGAGGTCCCTTCCAGCCCTATATTTGAAGATTTTACAATTCATTGCCTTAGCCCTTTGCTTTGATCACATCTCCGGTGGAGCATGCGGATCATGTTTGCGGATGAGCTGCGGGTATAAATTTTGAACCTAGAGCCCTGCAAATCTGCAGATATCCATGGACCATTTTTGCAGATCGCAGCTTGGACGTGGATATAAATTTTGTATCCATGCAGGGCTCTATCTGTCTTACTTCTATCTATACCTACAACTTAAATGTATTAAATACACATTGATTACATTTGAAATAACATATGGGATGACCATAACAATGATCAATGAATGATAAAATGAACTAATTGGCTCCATGAACCACGGAGACTCTTCCTTTTCCATCCCCACCTCCAAGAGCTGCCTTCTCTTCCCTGCATGTTCTTTGGATCTTCGAATCTGTCCCCCCTGAAGTCAGATGGCCTGATTCTTATTCTTCACATTCTCCTTTGGCAGAAGAATTAGTCTGTGGCTCCTGAACTACACCATCTAATTTGCCAGCGTTCTCCATGCACAATGTTTTTTATGCTCCCTCCCTTTACACCTGAGTCCATAGATTCCCGAATGCTGCAGGATGTGTTTTCCTGACATCTAATGCTGCTTGGATCCCTGCATTCAGTCAGCGACATATTATCGCCTAGGCCAGCAAATTTGCAGGGGCAGCAAATTTGCTCATGCCCCCTCCCCAACTCCTCCCCTTCCCCAAATCCTCAGCTTGCCTCCTCCCCTAGGTGCACCGCACTTCCCTCCTTCCACCTCCCTCCCAGGTTTGCTGCACGAAAGCGCTAGGAGGAAGGGAGAAGCGAGTAGCGGTGCGCTCGGAGGAGGCAGAGCAGAGGTGAGCTGTGGCCCGCGGGTGTGGGGAGCAAGCTGGGGAGGGGGCGGGAACTACTCTCCACCCCAGCTCACCTCCGCTCCACTGCTGCTATCCCCCGAGTGCGCCACAACTCTCCTTCTCCACCGTCCCTCCCAGGCTCACTGTGTGAAAGCGCTGGGAGGGAGAGAGGAGAAGCGAGTAGCAGCGTGCTTGGGGAATAGCGGAGATGACGCGGGGCTGTGACAGTGCAGTTCTGGTGGGACCCAACTGAGAGTGCCAATTCAGGACTGCTTAAACAGGGCAGTTACAGCCCTAGGTTGGGGTTTTTCCACCTCTATGGCAAACCAAACCAGCCAGACAAAAAGGACTTTGGTTTCACCCCACTGGCTAACCACAAGTCACACATGCAATTTCCTTAGACACTGTAGTCTCCCAGTATCACCACCAGTCCCACTCGTCCTGAGGATGAATGGTTATGAAAACCAACACCCCAATAAAAGAAAACAGTTCTCTCAATTGCAAAGAATCAAGCCCCAGACCCAGGTCAATATACACATCAGATCTTACTCACAAATCACGCTGTTGCCAATCCTTTTAGAATCTAAAATCTAAAGGTTTATTCATAAAAGAAAAAAGATAGAGATGAGAGCTAGAATTGGTTAAATTGAATCAATTACATACAGTAATGGCAAAGTTCTTAGTTAAGGTTTGTAGCAGTGATAGAGTAAACTGCAGGTTTAAATCAAGTTTCTGGAGAACATCTCCCGCTGGGATGGGTCATCAGTCCTTTGTGCAGAGCTTCAGTTTGTAGCAAAGTTCCTCCAGAGGTAAGATGCAGGACTGAAGACAAGATGGAGATGAGGCATCAGCCTTTTATAGGCTTTACAGCAAAATGAGTCTGGAGTCACCTGGGCAAGTCCTTGCATACTTTGCTTAGGCCTGGTCCACACTACAGCATTAAATCGATTTAAACAGCGTTAAATCGATTTAACGCTGTACCCGTCCACACTACAAGACACTTTAAATCGATTTTAAGGGCTCTTAAAATCGATTTCTGTACTCCTCCCCAACGAGAGGAGTAACCCTAAAATCGATATTACTATATCGATTTAGGGTTAGTGTGGACGGAAATCTAAGTTATTGGTCTCATTCTTTTACTGAGCTACCCAGAGTGCACCACTCCAGAAATCGATATTACTATATCGATTTAGGGTTAGTGTGGACGGAAATTGAAGTTATTGGTCTCATTCTTTTACTGAGCTACCCAGAGTGCACCACTCCGGAAATCGGTGGTAGCCTAGGACCATGGACGCACACCACCGAATTAATGTGCCCTAGTGTGGACGCATAAAATCGATTTTATAAAACCAGTTTTATAAAACTGGTTTTAATAATTTCGATTTTATGCTGTAGTGTAGACGTGGCCTTAGTTACAAGGCGTATCTGCCTTCTCTCCATGGGTCAGTTGTGTAGCTGATGGTCCTTAATGGGCCATCAATCAGGCTAGGCAGAGCTAACACCAACTTGTCTGGGATGTTTCCCAGAAACACAGCACAAATTTGAAATACAGACAGTACAGAGCCAATACTCATAAGTTCAACTACAAAATGATACATACATATAGACAGCATAATCATAACCAGCAACCCATAACCTGGTCTTAGACATAAGATTTGGTGCCTCTACAGGACCTTGGTCCCAGATTATATCAATAACATCACAGGGGCTGGCGAGCGCGGGGAGTAGCTCTTCCTGGGGCGGGGGCAGGGAACCAGTCCCTGCCCAAGCTCACCATCACTCCACCTCCGCAATCCTCTGAGCGTGCCACAACTCCCCTTCTCCCTCCTCCCTCCCAGGCTTGCCATGGGGGAGCAGAGGTGAGCTTGGGGGTGGGGGAGGATTGTAATTTTTTGAGGGCCTAGAGGCAGCAAATTTGTTAATCCACCACTGCCTTCAGTGATATCCCTGCCCTTTCTATTCCTCATTGCACTGAACCCCACCAGCCCATGCTTACTGTTCCCAGTTGCCCCAGGACTCTCATTGTCTCTGGACCTCTCTGTCAGCAAGAAGCAGTGCCAGAGAGACTTGCCTTCTGTCTGGAGTCTTCACTTTCTGGGACATGCAGTTCCATTCTCTGTGTTTTAGGAGCCTTTTTGATAATGAGTGTCTGGCTGTGTGTGTTCCCAGCAAAGATGGGGATGGTTAAGTCCCTCATAAACAGAATGTTCTGCACCTCTGAGCACCTAGGGAGCTGCCCCTGTGATTTTATTGGTTTTAAATGGACTGGGGATAAACTAATAGAATGTTTTATTTTATGACAAATGGCTTATGAATTCCTCTGATCTCCCTTGTTTTCTTTCCCTTGAGCAAGGTTTCCAGTTTCCATACCCCCTGCACCTCCCTCCTGCACCCTGGTCCACTGCATGGTGCATACCCCTTTCACACCAACCTCTGCCCCCCTGCACCTCAACACCTGCCCCTTCCTGTGTCCCCTTTGCCCCCAACCCTCAACCTGACCTGGATGCATGAAGCAGCTGGCGTTGCTGCGTGCTCCCCCACTGGAGTGCTGCTCCTCCGCCCCACGCAGCCCTGGGGGCTGGGAGAGGGGAACAAGGAGCCACGTCAGGGCTTCCTGCACCCAGGTCACTTTCCCTGCAGGCTGTGTAAGGGGAGGGCAGGAGAGCAGCAGCTCCTGATGCCTCAGTACAGCCCAGGTGGGGAAATGACGTGGATGCAGGGAGCCCTGGTGTGTGTGTTGGGAGGACTGTGTGTGTATGTGTGTGTGTATTGGGGTGGGGGGAGGATATGAAGGACTGTATGTGTTGAAGGGAGTATGTGAAGGAGAGTGTGTGTGCCTGAGTGAGTGAGTGTGCTGTCTCTTTAAGAAAGCTCTCAGAGTCAGGAGCCTGAACTAGGCTTGTTCAGACACAAGCAGCTGCCAGCAGCTCCGGCCCCAGAGAGACAGTAGCACACGCAGTTTCCCCCCTGTCCTGTCACCCCAGCTCAGTGGAAATCGGGTACCCGGGTGGGGGGGTGGGGGACAGGAACAATCAATCAGCACCTCCCTCCCGCAGAGCAGTCAGGAGGATGCTCCCAGTTGGGAGTGGACAGGGGCGACTCCAGGGGTGAACAGAGAGTGGGGGGTGGGGGGACAGGAACAGCAGCAGCTGCACACGTGGAGCAGGGCGGAGGAGAGGCCTCTCTGCTCCAGAGCAGTCACCTGGCTCTGACGGCTGGTTGTCCAATTGCCCCCTGCAGCTCAGGTCTCTCCCACTCCCCCACGCTGCTGCTTATCTACTTCCTATGCTGTTTTCATCAGCCCAGTGAGCCTCTCGGTAGCAGGTCAGGTGGGAATCCAAACCCTGTGCCCGGCACCCCCTTGAGTGGGGAACCCGTACGGCCCACCCTAAGGGCCAGTCCTGGGTAGGGAGCAGAACTGATCCCCTCCACTGTCTCCTATGGGGAAGAGTTTTGGGGGAATTCAGTCCCTGATTTTTATTTTCTGTCTCTCCAGCACTTACTTGGGTTTGCTCTCTGCCTTTCCATCCCCAATTCTGAAATTTCTCTTCTATTCTAGCCAAGAAGCCAGAAGGCAGCAAAGCAGTTGGTCGGTCCCTTCAAAAGAAGATGGAGGAGAAGCGAGGGGAGAAACGGAAAGCAGCTGAGCTGGATGACAACAGAAAGAAGGTACTGACGGCTGGGTAGGGATGGCTTCAGACCACTGGGGGAACTGCGGGGCAGTTAAGAGACAAGGAAAACTAAGGCGCATTAGTGTTCCAGAACAAATCTGAAGCAGAGGCCATGTGCTGTGCAGGGGGCAGCTAGGCTGCTACGGTGTCTGCCATACTGGAGTCTATAGGCCTGATGTAACCTTCCCATGAACCTTGCGCAGCAGTAGTATTCTCAGGTGACCAGTAAAGCAGCTGTTCCCAGCAGCAAGCAATAGCCAGCCATGCCCTGGGGAGAAGGGCTAAGGGTTGGCCTGGAGCATGCCATTGCCAAGTGGGGCACCATCATTATCGGTTCACTTCCAGCTTTTTCACCTTCCATCCGGCCAAGGAGCTGTGGAGACCCAGATCCCCACCCTATGGAGATTAAGCTCCAGAGCTGCCTCCTGGGCAGTTGATCCAGCAATTGGGAGGGAAGGGAGGTGCTTCCTCTCACTCAGCATTGTGGGATGTGCTTGCTGTCCGCACAGTACAGTGGGCTCCAGGGACATAGGTTAGGGGTTTGTTACAGGAGTGGATGGGTGAGATTCTGTGGCCTGCGTTGTGCAGGTCAGACTAGATGATCATAATGGTCCCTTCTGACCTTAGTCTATGAGGTGATGGGGTGGTGAGGGAGAACGAGGAGCAGAATCCTCACCAGGAAGATGCTGAGCTAGCCGAGGCGCATGGGGAATTACTGCCAAGATCCAAAGGGAATGTGTCCAGCCCCCATGAGCAGGGAAAAGCTGGTGAAAGTTACCACAGACCAGAGAGAGAGCAGGGAAACCACTCAGAGGAGAAAGTGGATGAACCCATTAATTGTCAGAGAACTCGCAGGGACCTCAAGGAAACTACATCCCAGGAGAAAATCCTCAGGGAAAAGAGAGAGAATACATGCAGTGAGTGTGGGAAAAACTTCCATTACTGTTCAGTCCTTATTTGACATGAGATAATCCACACGAAAGAGAGACCCTACGAATGCTGTGAATGTGGGAAAAGCTTCAATCATACCTCAGCCCTTATTAGACATCAGCGAATACACAGAGGAGACAAACTCTATATAATGCTATGAGTAAAACATTTCCTGCACTCAGAGATATGCCCTTATCTCTCATCAGAGAATCCACACAGAAGAGCGACCCTACAAATGCTGTGAGTGTGGGAAAAGCTTTGCTCAGAGCTCAAATCTTACTGCACATCAGAGGATCCACACAGGAGAGAGACCCTATGAATGCTGTGAGTGCGGGAAAAGTTTCACTCACCTCTCCTCCCTTATCTCTCATCAGAGAGTCCACACAGGAGAGAGACCCTATGAATGTTGCGAGTGTGGGAAAAGCTTCACTCATAGCTCAGGCCTTCTCAATCATCAGAGAATCCGTAAAGGAGATAAACTCCATAAAAACCTTCTCTAGAGCTGTCAAAAGACTTTTTTCTTTAATTCTTTTGACAATTCCGAGGTAGTGAGCATTAAGGCTGTCTGCATCTTTTGCACACTGTAGTCCCTCAGCTCCCACACATGAGTTGCCCACTTTTGAAGCTCGCCCGTCATTTGGGTGAATCCTGTGATCCTTTCTATCAACTCCATTGTCTTGCAAGTCATGGGAGCATGTGTCCTTTCTACCAGGAATGTCCATCACCCAGGGTGAGGGAGATGGGGGGTGTCTTCAACCAATTATGTTGAGATAAAATCTACCTGGGCCTCATCACTGTGGCTGCCATGGAGTTCGCTAGCTTGAGTCTTGCACTAAAGACATGGGCCATGGAAACTAGGTGAAGTTATCTAACACATTTCCTCCTGATCTGACGTAACCACCATCACATTTCCTTGTCTAAACAAACCTGGAGAATCACATTTATACTCCTTCTCCCAGTGCAAAGTTATTGTTAGAGACGTCAAGTTCCTCTCTGAGGACAGATTGGCTCATTCCCTGTTGTTCTCACATTACCCTGGATCATGCAGAACAGCAGCTGTTTTGTTGACCATTTTTCTCAATTAAAATATATTTAAATATAGCGAAGAGCCACAGCAGTGTCAGGGACATAAGGGTCATTTCAGGCTCTGTGATACTGGAAGGAGATGTGGTGACTCAGGCATTCTGTCCTTCCCCATCACCCCAGAATTGTTACCTTGTGTCTGAGCCATGCACAGTTCACCCCTTCATATTCCTTCACTTCCCAAAGTGTCTGGTGAGGTAGTATTCTTAGCTATCTGTGCTTGGGAATGGTGCTTGGATGTCTTTGTTCCAAAATCAGAGTCAGTCTGGCAGGAGATGAAAGTGTCACAGACCTGGAAGGGGATTTCAAATGGAACCCAAGCACTGTTCAAATCCCATTTTCCCTCAGTTGGCAAAGCCACTTCTGGGAAGGTCAGCTGTTTTTTCCCCCTCTTTATGAAGATGCTAAAACTTTTGTAAATAACACTAATGAGACAGCACTGAGTGAAGCAGGTTTTATGGGAGAATCTCTCATCCTGATTCTGAGTTATCAGATGTAACCTACTCTGGAATTTCCCTTAAAATGAAAATGAAAGTGTCTTCTACTTCTCTGTGATATGGGTTTTCTATCTTTCATGAAGGCTCCTTGGTCATATAACTGCATCTTAGTTTTGTTTGGCAGAATGTAGCTCAGATTTATTGGGACATTTCCGACAAATGACCATCATTCTTTACTACAGGTTTGTTTTCCCCCCTATCCCTGCATGGTGACATGGAGAAAATTCAAATACAGTTCAATCAACAGGAGAGAATACTCTAAGCTGCTGGACATATTATCAAGGAAACAGTCATGTGTTTAAATCTCCACTCTGAAAAGGTGAACAGCAGCAGACCCCAAACCATGTAACTGACGGAAGTAAGTGCACATAGTCACAGGGTAATTCAATTGTTTAAGTCAGTATTGCCTCAGATGATCCAGGGATAGAATTCCACAGCAAGTGACTTGGAACTAGGCAAAATGCCCAGGTATTTGGTTCCCAAAGCATTTGTGACCCAGTCCCTAAAGGAGGTTACTCCTGAAGAGATCTAGCTAATCCCAAAATTTGAGAAATGCTGTCTGTGATGAGATGTATCAACCCTGAACTGGCACTGCTAGGGTTAACTGCACTGTGTGGGCTGAAGAGACCACACCACCTCACTCTCTCTGGGCATGCTCCGACTGGAGACAGAGTATAAAAGGGAGCTGCTCAGCTCAGCTCAGCCTGGGCAGACTGAAAAGGAGAGAAAACCTACGTTGTTGATTCCTGCCAGGAAGCTGCTAGACCCCCAGGCTGCAGAGGCCAGCCATGCTGAGGCCCCTGCAGACACCCAGTTGGCTGCCAAGGACGGCCAGGAAGAGACGCTGGATGCCGGGAGATTGCTGACGCTGGAAGTAAGGGTGGGAAGTTACTCAGGGAACGGGACTGTTGCAGTGAGAGATCAAGCCTGGACACAGGAGTATTGGTTCCTCAAGGCCCTGTGTCAGGACCTGGTGGAGTAGGGTGGTCCCAGGTCCCTCTACCCTGCACTGCACCCACCACTGGATGGAGTCACCACCTGAAGACAAGCTGTCTTGACCCAGGGGAGATTTCTTCCCCCACAAACCCCTGCCACAGGATGTATCAACCCCATGACACTGTCCATAATGATGTAGATGTGGAGGAAACAGAAGTGGTGTTTTTGCTGAACTCACCATTTGTGGATGATATAACTGTTTGTAGGATTAAATCAGTGTTGAATGTGAGATGGCTGCGGAAAAATAACTATTTTTTAATAGAAACCTCATCTCTGTTATCTTACAGAGATTCTGATCCAGGCCTGGATCTAATCCCTAACCACAGTTGCACTCAGGGGTTCACTGGTGGAAAGGGGGATTAAAAGAAAACTAACATATATAAGAAGATTCTTTAAGCGTTGAGTATTTATCATTATCAATGAGAATGAAATTAACACACAGTTACTCTTTAATGAAGCAGAGACTTAATTATGTGATCAACTGAATTATATTTTTCTTTTTGTTAGTAATATAGGAAATGGGGACTAATCCTGAGAAGCTTCTTTGATGTAACTTACCCCCTTTGGCCTAAAATGTCCTGATGTAAAACCTCACTCCAAAGGTTGGGGTGGGGGAATATGTGTGAGAAATACTGTAGAGGAGAAAACTGACCCAGTATCGATTTTCATGATTTGTATTTCAAAAGGAACTTATTTTGATTAGGTTCAAAGTCGATTTCTGTGTAGGCATGTTAGCAAAAAGAAGGTGGTCAGGGAAAGTGTGGGACCCTTATTGAATGGGGGAGGCAACCTAGTGACAGGTGATGTGGAAAAAGCTGAAGTTCCCAATGCTTTTTTTCCATCGGTCTTCACAGACAAGGTCAGCTCCCAGACTGCTGCACTGGGCAGCACAGTATGGGGAGGAGGTTAGGAGCCCTCAGTGGTGAAAGAACAGGTTAAGAACTATTTAGAAAAGCTGGACGAGCACAAGTCCATGGGGCTGGAGCTAATGCATCTGAGGGTGCTGAGGGATTTGGCGGAGGTGATCACAGAGCCACTGGCCATTATCTTTGAAAACTTGTGGCGCTCCTGGATGATTGGAAAAAGGCAAATCTAGTACCCATCTTTTAAAAAGGGAAGATGATTTAAAGGGCCTGGGGATGTAAAGTCCCTGGCCCCTTCCGGTTGAGACCCCAGCCTCTGCTCAGTACCCGGCCTTGCATTCCAGTAAGTCCCTTAAATTACTTTCACCCCTGTCTGTCCCATGCTGTATCTGATCTCTGATCTTTGTTCGCCCCCATTCCTGTGCCCCAGCACCCACCACTTTCAGCTGCTCCAGTCCAACCTCTTCCTGAATCCTTCACTTCACTGCCACTCTGGGCTGCAGCGCTCACAGGGACTAGGGGGGTGGGGCTTTCTCCTGCTGGAACTAGCCCCTAGTTTTCCATTTGTGCATCAAGTGTCCACATGTGCCACGGTTGGTTCAGATTTGGTTCAGAGCTGACCAAGATGGAAGGTCGAACCCAGGAACCTTCTGCAGAGGATCCGGCACAAGGTGCTTACTGCAGAAGCCTGGCGGAAGTTACCCCTTGCTGGCCCCCGCCCTGTGCTGCTGCACACACATCTCAATTGAGCAGCTTACTAGAAGTATGTCTGCTACCTTGCCGATGTAGCCCAAACTGCCCACTGAGCTGTGCCTCTCCTTCCCATTTCTAGCTGGGTCTCAAGCCCCTGCTTCAGACATGCCCTAGCCCTACCCAGTCTACCCCCTCCACACCAGCCCCTCCCCCACATATTCGGACCAATTCTCCTCCCCCACCCCACACACTCATGTATCTGAATTATTCCTTTCCTGGATTTCAGATTATGAAATTTGTTACCTTGAACCCCCCTTTCTTCCAGATCTCAGCTCACATGGGGGACCAATGCTAGGGTCCTCCAAATCCCAGGATATATAGGGGGCAGGGAGAGTGGAAGGGGCCCTCCAGATCCAGCACGTATGCAGAAGGGGAGAATACAAGTCTGAAAGGTCCCTCCTGCCCCTCACCTCAACTTCTTCTGTTCCCCACACATAACCCCTCCAGTCCTCTGCCTTCCCCATTAAACCTCCCATCCCTACCTGCAAACACAACCTCCTCTTGGCCCTATTCCCACCCATGCTTGCACCCCTAATCACCCCCTCCCAGTGAGGTACAATTTACTTTCAAATTTGTTTGAGACCCTTCCAGTTGATCTGCTAAATACTCCGACTACATTTCTGAAAACAGCCTTGGTGGAGACAGGTTTTTTTCCAGCTCAGTTTGCCCTCAGATGTCTCATCAAGGGGGGAGTTCAAATGTCAACGGTTCTAGAATTTTTGAACTTTAGGAAATACTGTTGTTTACAGGGGGGGCTGTATCTTGGGAACCCCTTGGTCAATTGGCCCAAAATCTGAGTTGCTCACCCAACCTGGAACCCTCATGAGGCACACCACATTTCAAGGCAATTCAAATAAATGTGTGTATTCTAAAGCACTTAAAATGGTCAAGCTGGCTCTGTACCCACCGGCAGCCAAGCTCCCCTCCCCTCCACCTCCTCCTCCCTCCGCTCCTCCGTCTACCTCGCAGTACTTCCTGCCTGGCTACCACCAAACAGCTGTTTGGCAGCGTTAGCATGCCCTGGGGGGGGGGGGGGGGAGGGAGAGGAGCAGGAATGTGGCGCACTCAGGGGAGGACGTGGGGAAGAGACAGGGCCAGGGTGGGGATTTGGAGAAGGAATTGGAATAGGGTCAGGGATGGGGGGAAGTTGGGGTGGGGACTTTTGGGAAGGGGTTGGAATCGGGATGGGGCTTCATGGAAGGGGTGGAGTGGGGGTGGGGTTGAGCACCCATGACAAAGTCAGCATCTATGGGCATAAGATTCTTTTTCTGAGACTGACCCGCGGCTTTCCCTCTCAAAAAGTTTTGCTGAGAAACATGACAGGATGAAATTAGTGATCTGGTCCTTCCTGCATTAAAACTGCTCCCACACCACCCTCAAACGCATCTGTTGTTACGATGAATGTTTGGTTGAAGTCCATGGCCCTGAATACAGGGTCAGACTTAAGGGCCGCCTTAAGCTGGTTACAGGCTCTCTGACATTTCTCAGTCCACTGAACTGCATTTGGTTGTTTTTTCTTGATCAGGCCTGTCAGTGGAGTGGCAATTTGGCTTTAGTTTGGTACAAATCATTGGTAATTCCCGGCCAGGCCGAAGAAGGATTGGACCTGCTTCTTTGACTTAGGGACAGGCCAGTTTTGGATAACATTTACCTTAGCCTGTAGGGGGTTCATAATACCTTGACCCACCTGGTGTCCAAGGTACATTACCCTGTTTAGGCCTATTTGACACTTTTTGGCTTTAACAGTTAAGCCTGCCTCCCTTATGCACTGGAAGACAGCATGGAGGTGTTCCAGGTGTTCTGCCCTAGCACCTGAGAATATAGCCATATTGTAGAGGTAGGTGACTGCAAATTCCCCAAATCCAGCCAGAAGGTTATCCACCAGTCTCTGGAAGGTGACAGGTGCATTTTGCAATCTGAAAGGGAGCACATTAAATTCATGCAGCCCTACATGGGTGATGAAGGCTGACCTATCCTTGGCTGGGTCATCTAATGCACTTGCCAGAATCCATTAGTTAAGTCTAAGGTGGAGATGTACTGGGCATGTCCCAGTTTCTCCAATAGCTCACCTGTGGGTGGCATTGGATAGTTTTCTGGGCGAGTTACATTTAGTTTATGGTATTCCACAGAAAAGCAGATTTCCCCATCTGGTTTGGGAACCAGAACCACTGGAGAGGCCCATGTACTCTCAGAGGGGTGGATTGCACCCATCTGTAACATGTCCCTGATCTCCATTTCTATTGTGGTTTTGGCTTGAGGAGCCATCCGGTAGGATTGGGCTCTAATTGGGCGAGCATCACCTGTGTCAATGGAGTGGTGCACCTGTTCTGTCCGTCCTGGGGTGGCTGAAAACATTGGCATGAAAGTGGCGCACAGCTCCTGGATTTGCTGTCACTGCTTATGCCCAAGGGTCATGGAAAGGCTCACCTCTTCCATGCTACTGTTGCTTTTTCCATCATAGTAGACTCCTTCAGGCCACTCTGCGTCACCTCTCTTCTGGGTTGTAAACTGGAGAACCTTGATTTCTCAGGAATAAAGGCGCTTTAGAGAATTAACATGATATACTTTAGGTTTTAGGGTAGGGTCTGGGAATGCTATAAGGTAATTAACAGCTCCGAGGTGCTCTCAGACCATAAATGGCCCCTCCTATGATGCTTCCATCTGTCATAAACAGATAGCTAAGGGTTAATGTCTCTTTCACCTGAAGCACCTGACCAGAGGACCAATCAGGAAACCGGATTTTTTCAACTTTGGGTGGAGGGAATTGAGTGTCTAAGGTCTTTTGTTTTCTGCCTGCCTGCTTTCTCTGAGCTTTGGAGAAGTAGTTCTACTTTCTAGTCTTCTGTTTCCAAGTGTAAGGACAAAGAGATCAGATAGTAAGTTATATGGTTTCTTTTCTTTGGTATTTGCATGAATATAAGTGCTGGAGTGCTTTGATTTGTATTCTTTTTGAATAAGGCTGTTTATTCAATATTCTTTTAAGCAATTGACCCTGTGTTGTATCATCTAATACAGAGAGAACATTTGTACTTATTTTTCTTTCTTTTTATATAAAGCTTTCTTTTAAGACCTGTTGGAGTTTTTCTTTACTTCAGGGAAATTGAGTCTGTACTCACCAGGGAATTGGTGGGAGGAAGGAATCGGGGAGATCTGTGTGTTGGATTGCTAGCCTGATGTTGCATTCCCTCTGGGGGAATAGGAAAGTACTTTTTGTTTCCAGGATTGGGAACAGAGAGGGAGATTCACTCTGTTTGGATTCACAGAACTTGTGTCTGTGTATCTCTCCAGGAGCACCTGGAGGGGGGAAGGGAAAAAGGATTATTTCCCTTTGTTGTGAGACTCAAGGGATTTGGGTCTTGGGGTCCCCAGGAAAGGTTTTTCAGGGGGACCAGAGTGCCCCAAAACACTCTAATTTTTTGGGTGGTGGCAGCAGGTACCAGGTCCAAGCTGGTAACTAAGCTTGGAGGTTTTCATGCTAACCCCCATATTTTGGACGCTAAGGTCCAAATCTGCGACTAAGGTTATTACATGGTGGCAGCGGTGGGATATAGACAGAACCCAGAAGCCAGTAGAAATATTATATTTTTCTTTTCTCTGCTAAGGGCTTTTTAGCAAAAAGAAGCAGTTGGTTTTAAAAGGGAACCAGAGAGAATTTTTTTTTCTGCTCTCTCTCGCAGTTTGTGGCTTGCATGTTAAGGGTCTTTTGTCATGCAATAGCCCTCCCATTAGGAGGCAAGTACCGGCACTTATATGCATGCAAATAAAGTGGTTTTTCTGGTTTCCCTTCATTGAACATTAGCTAGAGAGAGAAAAGGAAAATTAACTAAAGGCACTGTTGCTAGGCAGACTTCAGGAGGCAACAGAGAACCTGCAGTTCAGAAGATAAACACCGGAGGGCACCCCAACACAAGAAAACAGGAACCATGACTTCTAAGGCAAAAATTGACGCCGAAGAACAAATCAAAGAAGCTAAACACAGGCGACAACTGGAAATAAAACAAAAAGAGATGGAGATAAAAAAAAGAGAAGAACAGATCAAAGAGGCAGCACACAAAAGAAAACTAGAAGAAGAAGAGATGGCCTACCGAAGGAAACAAGCAGAAGATGAGTTGGCCCACAGAAGGAAGCAAGAAGAAGAGGAGGCGGCCCACCACCGAGAAATGGAAAAACAACAAAAAGAGAATGAAGAGAAGGAAAAACAGAGAAAACATGAACTGGAGTTGGCAAAAGCTGGGCTGCCTGTGCCAGCCAACCCTAACAACCCGGCACCAAATATTGCTCCACAGCACAGAAAATTTCCCACCTACAAGGCAGGTGATGACACCGAGGCCTTCTTGGAAAATTTTGAAAGAGCCTGTCTTGGGTACAGCATTCCCGAAGACCAGTACATGGTAGAATTGAGGTCACAGCTCAGTGGACCTTTAGCAGAGGTGGCAGCTGAAATGCCTAAGCACCAAATGAATGACTATAAACTTTTCCTAACCAAGGCCAGATACAGGATGGGGATAACCCCAGATCATGCCCGTCGGCGCTTCAGAACCCAAAAGTGGAAACCAGAGGTGTCATTTCCCAAACACGCCTACTACATTGCAAAAAACTATGAGGCCTGGCTAACAGGAAACAACATTCAAACCTTGGAAGAACTGAACCTCCTCATACAAATGGAGCAGTTCTTGGATGGTGTTCCTGAAGACATCACACGGTACATACAAGATGGAAACCCCAAGAATATCGCTGAGGCGGGGGAGATTGGAGCCAAATGGATGGAACTGGCAAAAAGCAAGAAAGCTACTGTCAAGGGGAACGATTACCCCAGGGGGCACACAGACCATAAACCCTACAACCGAGGACAGCCAAAGACCCCACATACCACCCAAGTAAAGCCACAGATACCCTACCCTTCAACCTCACCAGTCTCCAGTAACTCACCTCGGCCCAGTGACCCATCAGATGGAAGATGCTTTAAGTGTAATGAACTGGGACATATCAAGGCCAAGTGTCCCAAGAACACCATGCGAGTGCAATTCATTACACCACCATCACACCAAAGATCCCCAGGCCCGGATGCCTCTCAAATACCCTTGGAGCGAAGGGAAAATTTGAGAGTGGGCGGAAAGAAGGTTACTGCGTGGAGAGACACGGGGGCACAAGTGTCAGCTATCCACCAATCCTTCGTTGACCCCAAATTCATCAACCCAAAGGCCAAAGTTACAATTTACCCCTTCATGTCACAAGCTGTAGACTTGCCTACAGCTCAACTGCCTGTCCAGTACAAAGGCTGGTCAGGAATGTGGACTTTTGCAGTCTATAACAATTATCCTATCCCCATGCTACTGGGGGAAGACCTGGCCAACCAGGTGAGGCGGGCCAAGAGAGTGGGAATGGTTACACGTAGCCAAACCAGGCAAGCTTCCAGACCCATTCCTGTTCCTGAACCGTCCACAGAGGCCCCGTCTGTGTTACCAGAGACCCAGACAGAGGTAGTGGACCCAGATTCCATGCCTACCACTGAAACAGCCACAGCATCTCCAGTCCCAGGCCCGGAACTGGAACAGCAACCAGCACCAGCAAGTGCAACCCCATCTTCAAACTCAACGCCAGAGGGCGCCAGCGAGCCAGAACTGGCAGAAGCAAAAGACAACCATACCCAAAAGGCTCAGCCAGAGCCTAAAATACCCTCAGGTGCACCAGCGGAGAGCGGTTCACCAGCAACGGAAACAACCCCATCACCTACATCGCTTCCAGAGGGACCAAGCCCAAGTCCACAGTCTGAGGAAAAACTGGTGACCCCAGCCTCAAGGGAACAGTTCCAGACTGAGCAGGAAGCAGATGACAGCCTTCAGAAAGCTTGGGCGGTGGCCCGAAGCACCCCACCGCCTCTCAGCTCTTCTAATCAATCCCGGTTTGTTATAGACCAAGGACTTTTATACAAGGAAATTCTTTCTGGTGGACACCGGGAAGAATGGCAGCCGCAAAAACAGTTGGTGGTTCCAACTAAGTACCGGGAGAAGCTCTTAAGCTTAGCCCATGATCATCCCAGTGGCCATGCTGGGGTGAACAGAACCAAGGACCGGTTGGGGAAGTCCTTCCACTGGGAGGGGATGGGCAAGGACGTTGCCAAGTATGTCCGGTCTTGTGAGGTATGCCAAAGAGTGGGAAAGCCTCAAGACCAGGTCAAGGCCCCTCTCCAGCCACTCCCCATAATTGAGGTCCCATTTCAGCGAGTAGCTGTGGATATTCTGGGCCCTTTCCCAAAAAAGACGCCCAGAGGAAAGCAGTACGTACTGACTTTAGTGGA
The DNA here is from genome assembly GCF_025201925.1 of Gopherus flavomarginatus. Taxonomy (NCBI): domain Eukaryota; kingdom Metazoa; phylum Chordata; order Testudines; family Testudinidae; genus Gopherus; species Gopherus flavomarginatus. The sequence goes on from NC_066617.1 coordinate 148,345,661, forward strand.
CTTTGCTACCCGATGGCCGGAAGCAGTAGCTCTAGGCAACACCAGGGCTAACACTGTGTGCCTGGCCCTAACAGACATCTTTGCCAGGGTAGGTTGGCCCTCCGACATCCTTACAGATTCAGGGTCTAATTTCCTGGCAGGGACCATGGAAAAACTGTGGGAAACTCATGGGGTGAATCACTTGGTTGCCACCCCATACCACCATCAAACCAATGGCCTGGTGGAAAGGTTCAATGGAACTTTGGGGGCCATGATACGAAAATTCATCAACGAATTCTCCAATAATTGGAACCTAGTGTTGCAGCAGTTGCTGTTTGCCTACAGGGCTGTACCACATCCCAGTTTAGGGTTTTCACCATTTGAACTTGTGTATGGTCACGAGGTTAAGGGGCCATTACAGTTGGTGAAGCAGCAATGGGAGGGGTTTACGCCTTCTCCAGGAACTAACATTCTGGACTTTGTAAGCAACCTACAAAGCACCCTCCGACACTCTTTAGCCCTTGCTAGAGAGAACCTACAGGATGCTCAAGAAGAGCAAAAGGCCTGGTATGACAGACATGCCAGAGATCGGTCCTTCAAGGTAGGAGACCAGGTTATGGTCTTGAAGGCGCAACAGGCCCATAAGATGGAAGCCTCATGGGAAGGGCCATTCACGGTCCAAGAGCGCCTGGGAGCTGTAAACTACCTCATAGCATTTCCCAATTCCTCACTAAAGCCTAAAGTGTACCATGTTAATTCTCTCAAGCCTTTCTATTCCAGAGACTTACAGGTTTGTCAGTTTACAGTCCAGGGAGAGGATGCTGAGTGGCCTGACGGTGTCTACTACGACGGGAAAAAAGACGGTGGCGTGGAAGAGGTGAACCTCTCAACCACTCTGGAACGTCTGCAGCGGCAGCAAATCAAGGAGCTGTGCACTAGCTTCGCCCCATTGTTCTCAGCCACCCCAGGACGGACTGAACGGGCATACCACTCCATTGATACAGGTAATGCTCACCCAATCAGAACCCCACCCTACCGAGTGTCTCCTCATGCCCAAGCTGCTATAGAACGGGAGATCCAGAACATGCTACAGATGGGTATAATCCGCTCATCTACTAGTGCATGGGCATCTCCAGTGGTTCTGGTACCCAAACCAGATGGGGAAATACGCTTTTGCGTGGACTACCGTAAGCTAAATGCTGTAACTCGTCCGGACAACTATCCAATGCCACGTACCGATGAGCTATTGGAAAAGTTGGGACGTGCCCAGTTCATCTCTACAATAGACTTAACCAAGGGGTACTGGCAAGTACCGCTAGATGAACCTGCCAAGGAGAGGTCAGCATTCGTCACCCATGCGGGGGTGTATGAATTCAATGTCCTTCCTTTCGGCCTTCGAAATGCACCCGCCACCTTCCAGAGGCTGGTAGATGGTCTACTAGCTGGACTGGGAGAATTTGCAGTTGCCTACCTCGATGATGTGGCCATTTTTTCAGACTCCTGGCCCGAACACCTACTACACCTGGAAAAGGTCTTTGAGCGCATCAGGCAGGCAGGACTAACTGTTAAGGCCAAAAAGTGTCAAATAGGCCAAAACAGAGTGACTTACCTGGGGCACCAGGTGGGTCGAGGAACCATAAACCCCCTACAGGCCAAGGTGGATGCTATCCAAAAGTGGCCTGTCCCAAGGTCAAAGAAACAGGTCCAATCCTTCTTAGGCTTGGCCGGATACTACAGGCGATTTGTACCACACTACAGCCAAATCGCTGCCCCACTGACCGACCTGACCAAAAAGACCCAGCCAAATGCAGTTAAGTGGACTGATAAGTGTCAAAAGGCCTTTACCCAACTTAAGGCAACGCTCATGTCTGACCCTGTGCTCAGGGCCCCGGACTTTGACAAGCCATTCCTAGTAACCACAGATGCATCTGAGCGTGGTATAGGAGCAGTGCTCATGCAGGAAGCAACAGATCACAACTTCCATCCTGTCGTGTTTCTCAGCAAGAAACTGTCTGAGAGGGAAAGTCACTGGTCAGTCAGTGAAAAGGAATGCTATGCCATTGTGTACGCCCTGGAAAAGCTACGCCCATATGTTTGGGGACGGCGGTTCCAACTACAAACTGACCATGCTGCACTAAAGTGGCTTCATACTGCCAAGGGGAACAACAAGAAACTTCTTCGTTGGAGTTTAGCTCTCCAAGATTTTGATTTTAAAATTCAACACATCACAGGAGCTTCTAATAAAGTTGCTGATGCACTCTCCCGTGAGAGTTTCCCAGAATTCAGTAGTTAAAAAGTGTTCTTAAAATGTAGAAGTCTGTTAGTTATATACTTAGGAGTATATGTAAAGGTGTATGTGTTGTATTAATCTGTTTATTTTCAAGTTCTAGAAGGAAATCGCCGCCAGTGAGCTTCCCCACTGTCTGCAATTTGGGGGGCGTGTCATAAACAGATAGCTAAGGGTTAATGTCTCTTTCACCTGAAGCACCTGACCAGAGGACCAATCAGGAAACCGGATTTTTTCAACTTTGGGTGGAGGGAATTGAGTGTCTAAGGTCTTTTGTTTTCTGCCTGCCTGCTTTCTCTGAGCTTTGGAGAAGTAGTTCTACTTTCTAGTCTTCTGTTTCCAAGTGTAAGGACAAAGAGATCAGATAGTAAGTTATATGGTTTCTTTTCTTTGGTATTTGCATGAATATAAGTGCTGGAGTGCTTTGATTTGTATTCTTTTTGAATAAGGCTGTTTATTCAATATTCTTTTAAGCAATTGACCCTGTGTTGTATCATCTAATACAGAGAGAACATTTGTACTTATTTTTCTTTCTTTTTATATAAAGCTTTCTTTTAAGACCTGTTGGAGTTTTTCTTTACTTCAGGAAAATTGAGTCTGTACTCACCAGGGAATTGGTGGGAGGAAGGAATCGGGGAGATCTGTGTGTTGGATTGCTAGCCTGATGTTGCATTCCCTCTGGGGGAATAGGAAAGTACTTTTTGTTTCCAGGATTGGGAACAGAGAGGGAGATTCACTCTGTTTGGATTCACAGAACTTGTGTCTGTGTATCTCTCCAGGAGCACCTGGAGGGGGGAAGGGAAAAAGGATTATTTCCCTTTGTTGTGAGACTCAAGGGATTTGGGTCTTGGGGTCCCCAGGAAAGGTTTTTCAGGGGGACCAGAGTGCCCCAAAACACTCTAATTTTTTGGGTGGTGGCAGCAGGTACCAGGTCCAAGCTGGTAACTAAGCTTGGAGGTTTTCATGCTAACCCCCATATTTTGGACGCTAAGGTCCAAATCTGGGACTAAGGTTATTACACCATCATATTGGCCTGGAGTGCTTTCAGGACCATGACTTGGTTACCTACTTTGAAGCAACGCTCCTTGGCACGTTTATCATACCAGGCCTTTTGCTCTTGCTGAGCATCCTGTAGGTTTTCTTGAGAAAGCAATAGAGAGTCTTTGAGGGTGTGTTGCAGGTCGGGTACAAAGTCCAGAATGTTAGTTCCTGGAGAAGATGTAACACCCTCCCATTGCTACTTCACCAATTGTAATGGCCCCTTAACTTCATGGCCATAAATGAGTTCAAAGGGTGAAAATCCAAAACAGGGATGTGGTACAGCCCTGTAGGCAAAGAGCAACTGCTGCAGCACTAGGTCCCAATTATTGGAGTGCTCATTCATGAGTTTACGGATCACAGTCCCCAAAGTTCCATTAAACTTCTGCAGTAGGCCATTTGATTGATGGTAGTAAGAGGTGGCAAACAAGTGGTTCAGCCCATGAGCTTCCCAAAGATGTTTCATGGTCCCTGCTAGGAAGTTAGTTCCTGAATCTATAGGGATGTCAGCAGGTCAACCTACCCCGACAAAAATGTCTGCTGATGCCTTGCTCACGCTTTTAGCACTGGTGTTGCTTAGAGTTACTGATTTTGGCCATCGGGTGGCAAAATCCATGAAAATCAGTATGTACAGCTTTCCTTTGGGTGTCTTCTTAGGGAAAGGACCCAGAATATCCACAGCAACATGCAGAAATGGAACCTCAATGATCGGGAGTGGCTGGAGAGGGTCCTTGACCTGGTCTTTGGGTTTTCCCACCCTCTGGCACACCTCACAAGACCGGACATAGATAGAAACGTCCTTGCCCATCCCCTCCCAGTGGAATTACTTTCCCAAATGGTCCTTGGTTCTGTTCGCCCCAGCATGGCCACCAGGGTGATCATGGGCTAAGATCAAGAGCTTTTCCCTATACTTAGTTGGAACTATCAATTGTATCTGGGGATGCCAGTCCTCTTTGTGCCCCCCCAGAAAGAGTCTCCTTGTAGAAGAGTCCTTCTTCTATAACAAATCTGGACCTGTTAGAAGAGCTGAGAGGCGGTGGGTGCTCTGTGCCACTGTTCAAGCTCTCTTGAGTCTCTCATCTGCTTCCTGCTCTGCCTGGAACTGTTCCCTTGATGGTGGAGACATTAGTTCCTTGCTGGGTTGTGGACTTGGGCTTGGTCCCACTGGAAGTGATGCAGGTGACAGGGTTGTTTCCATTGACTGTGAACTGCTCTCTGCTGGTGCACTAGGGGGTGCACTAGGCTATCGTTGAGCCTCTTGCACCAGTCTAGCTGCTGCTGCAGGTGCAGGCTCTGTGGCACCTTTGGTGGTGGCTCTGGCGGGTTTGTGTCATATGAGAAAGGTAGAACCCTTGGAAACCTGCATCTCCCATCCTCTTGCCTTCTGTGTTATGATTCCAGCTGTGTGAGATGTTTGCATGATGTTCCTGCATGGTGGAGAAATAAAATTTTGGGTCAGCTTTTGCTCCTGCAGATTCCTTTGCTGTTACAGATATAACAACATGAACAAAGGGAGGCAAAATAAGGGGAGAGGTTCAGTGGGACCCTAAAGATGATGCTGTAAACCTTTATGAACCAGCACCTGAAGGACTCGGACAAGTGTTTACCCCACCTGCTGAATCAACCAGGTTCTCTCCTTTCGAGTTTCTCATAGACTCATAGACTTTAAAGTCAAAAGGAACCATTATGATCATCTAGTCTGACCTCCTGCACAATGCAGGCCACAGAATCTCACCCATCCACTCCTGCAGCAAACCCTTAGCCTATGTCTGAGTTACTGAAGTCCTCAGATTGTAGTTTGAAGACCTCAAGCTGCAGAGAATCCTCCAGCAGGTGACCCGTGCCCCATGCTGCATAGGAAGGCGAAAAACCTCCAGGGCCTCTGCCAATCTGCCCTGGAGGAAAATTCCTCCCAACTCCAAATATGGTGATCAGTTAAACCCTGAGCATGTGGTCAAGACTCACCAGCCAGCACCCAGGAAAGAATTCTCTGTAGTAACTCAGATCTCACCCCATTATACCATTCTCTCCATAAACTTATGAAGCTTAGTCTTAAAGCCAGATATGTCTTTTGCCCCCACTACTCCCCTTGGAAGGCTGTTCCAGAACTTCACTCCTCTAATGGTTAGAAACTTTCATCTAATTTCAAGTCTAAACTTCCTAGTGTTCAGTTTATATCCATTTGTTCTTGTGTCCACACTGGTACTAAGCTTAAATAATTCCTCTCCCCCCTAATATTTATCCCTCTGATATATTTATAAAGAGCCATCATAAATGCTGTATGGAAAGAGAGTGAGGGGACACCTGGACTTGCTGAGGGATGAATGGGAGGTGAAGGCTCCCCCCAATGGAGAATCAGTAGTGGAATATGTACTGACTTCTGCTTCCTAGGAAGAGACAGAAAAATTTGAGCAGAGGAGACAGAAGCCATAGAACAAGGCACCACTGGGAGCTGCACCCAGGATCTCCTGTTTATTAGGGAGGCGCTTTAGCCAGCTAAGCCACAGTGCCTTCCTCAGTGGTTTATTTCCAACTGTTCCAACTGATGGTCCAAGACAACACCTTCAAATTCCAAAGTACTGACATTCCCCATTTTCCTCAAGACTTGCAGACCTTGAGCAGGCTGGCTCTGTGCACAGAAAGCCACAGTTGAGTCGACAGAGGGCTTCTAACATGCGCTTCTTCCACAAGCTGCTCTGATCATATAGTGGTTAGTGCTCTGTGTTTCAGTCAGAGCAACCTTGGCTCAGCTCTGAGTCATGGTAACCTTTCCTTCAGCTCCACACTTCCCATTTGCCACTTTCCAAGTGTGGTGGAGCGGGTGCCCCACACAGGCAGGGAAAGGCCAAGGCACCCTTGGAGAGGCTGCGCAGAACCCAGCCAATCAAGAAAGGACTTACTGGGAGAGCCACTCAGGAGGCAGCTTGCTGGAGCAGCCCATATAATTCCCAGGATGGCCAGCAGGAGGTGCTGCAGTGGTGAGGCATGCCCCATGGCACCAAGACTTAGCTGCAAGGAGTTCTCTCTGTCTTGAACAACCACTTAGAAGGATTGTGCTGACGGGTCTTTTCTTTTTATAAAAAGAGATACACAAAAGGAGCCAACAGAGACACTAGGTTCAGCAAGGAAGAACTGGGAGGCCAAGCCAGGCTCTCCTGGTTAGTAGGAAGGCTCTTCAGCCAGCTCTTCCCAAAGATCACTATCTAGAGACCAGGGGCGGCTCTAGACATTTCGCTGCCCCAAGCATGGCGGCATGCCGCGGGGGGCGCTCTGCCGGTCGCCGGTCCTGCGGCTCCAGTGGACCTCCCGCAGGCGTGCCTGCAGAGGGTCCGCTGGTCCCGTGGCTTCGGTGGTCCTCCCGCAGGCGTGCCTGCGGAGGGTCCGCTGGTCCCGCGGCTCAACCGAAGCATGCCTGCGGCAGGTCCACCAAAGCCGTGGGACCAGCGGACCCTCCGCAGGCATGCTGCTGAAGGCTACCTGCTTGCCGCAGTCCCGGTGACCGGCAGAGCGCCCCCTGCGACATGCAGCCCCAAGCATGCGCTTGGCGTGCTGGGGCCTGGAGCCGCCCCTGCTAGAGACCTTTAAACAGCCACTGCAGATGTTCACCACAAAAGAGACAAAGAGATGCCAAAATAGAGTTCTCCACTGCCTGCAGACATCAAGCTACCAGGAGTTCTGTGCACAGAGAGGCCCCTGCTGGTGGGAAAAGGCTTTGGTAGAGACTTTTCTGACACCAGCCATTCTCATATAGTGTTTAGCACCCTGTGTTGTGGCTTCAGCATCCACAGATGCAAGTTCAGTTAGGTGACATTTTTCTTGTTTCCACATTTGTCTAATGGCTCCTTTCACCACTTGTCACCAAAAAGACCTGTTTCATTTGCAAGCAATGTACAGATAGGCAAAGGCAGTCTTCTCCATTTCCTCAAAAGATCACCAAGCTGTGGAGAGAGGAGACACATTGAGCCAAGCTGGATGCTGAATCTCCTCTTTATTCAGCAGGTGTCTGTGAAGGACATAAATCTACACCGGTAGAGGTCAAGAATAGGAGTTTATTACACACAGCGCTGGCAGAGTGTCACCTTTTTTATTAGGCTCACAGACCTTGCCAAACAATTGATTACAATAGAATATATAGATTTTCCATGGGCGGGGGAAAGTGACGGGGTAGGCAGTTCCACACCCTGGGACAGGTTTTGCAGCAAGACAAGATAGCACAGTAGCCAATGGTTAACAGGTTACATAATGTCTCCACCTATGGTCTCATGTTAGCAAGTTAAAATTTAATGAATACTTTGATAAAATGTTAGTAGTATAAAATATATATGTTGAATTCTGGTTTGAGGTCCATAGGAATGGAGCAACTCTTTTGATTGTCCAACAGGTACATTCCTAGGGGTTAAAGCAAAGAAACAGTGAAAGTATATGGTAATAAAGATTGTTTTCTGTGTGTCTTAGGGCAGGCACTGCTCTCTTGGAAGGGAAGTGGAAGGATGCCATATCTTATACTGACATGTGCCAACTTTTCATAAACTCAAAATCTGTGGGAAGAACGTCTCCCTACAGAAGAGACTAACACAATAGGAACAGGGATTCTTTGTTCAGTTTGCAACTCTGAATAAGACACAGTTATTTAGTTCTTAGCTCCAACACCTGGCAATTTGCTGACCAGGCCTATCTTAGCAAGCAAGGCTTTCTATTTACCCCCGTTTTCTCTTAGCTGATCACTATTTGCTAGGTCTCTGGTCCCTTGACCATACTCTGGACTTTGGGTCTAGAAAAGAGCTGGCACAATCCATATACCAGGTTGTTATACAAAATGCACATGGATTTTAACCCTTCACATACAGTAATGGCAAAGTTCTTGCTTCAGGCGTGTAGCAGTGATGGAATAAACTGCAGGTTCAAATCAAGTCTCTGGAGTCCATCCGCAGCTGTGATGGGTCATTCAGTCCTTTGTACAGAGCTTCAGTTTGTAGCAAGATGGAGGTGAGGCATCAGCTTTTTATGGTCTCTTGCCATGTGGTCTTTGCTTTCTTTGTTCCAAGGACACTATATCCAGCACATGGCATAGAAAAAGCTTAGAGTTCTGTCCATAGGCAGGTCCCTGCATACCTTGCTGAGTCGTAAGGTGTATCTGCCTTCTCTCAATGGGTTGATTGTATAGCTGATGGTCCTTAATGAGACATCAAGCAGGCTAGGCAGAACTGACACCAACTTCTCTGGGGTGTTCCCCGGAAGCATAACACAAGTTTGAAATACGGGCAGCATAGCACCAATATTCATAACGTGAACTACAGAAATGATACACATCTGGAGACAGCATAATTATAATCAGCCAATCATAACCTCTCCATAGACCCGTTACATGACAACCTTTCTACAACATTGGCTGCAAATATTGAACAGTGGTCGCAACGGTGATCTATACAGTTACAGATTATGTCAATAACGTCACAGGAGGTGACACAGCATCAGTGAGACTGACATTGCAATACTGCCTCCAGTTTTGGTGTCCTCATTTGAAAAAGATGTTGTGAAATTGGGGCTGGGACAGCAAAGAGCCACCAGATGTTCTGAGGGCTAGAGAAGAATGCCTTCTAGTGAGCTATTGAAAGACCTCAACCTGTTTAGCTTATCAAAAGAAGATTGAAAGGTGACTTCATTGAAGTGTTGAAGGGCCTTAATGGAGAGAAAAGATTGGGTATTAAAGGGGCTCTTTAATCGAGCAGAGAAAGGCATAACAAGACCCAATGACTGGAAGGAGAAAAGAGACAAATTCATATTACAATTAAGGCACAAATATTCAACAGGGAGGATGATTCACCAAGGAAAGTGGTGGATTCTCCATCTCCTGATGTCATTTAATGAAGACTAGATGCCTTTCTGGAATGTGTTTGCCCCAAAAGTAGCTCTTGTGTCATACAGGAGGCCTGTGAGATGCAGGGGGTCAGATAAGATGCTCTAATGGCCTCTTCTGCCCATAAAGTCGACTAATTTCTGAAAAACTGAGCCTGGCATTGGAAGCAGCGTCTCATGTTTTCCTGTCTAGCCGGCTTGCTGCCTTGAACGAACGGTCCTTGAGTGGGGTGATCCACAGGGGAGTAGGTCAAACCTCCAAAATGCCTGGCCAGGGGCAGGACATTAGCCCAGCAAGGGAGGGGTGTGGCACTGACATCACAAAGGCCTTTTGCAGGACCTCAGACTATTGGTCAAAGGTGGTGGGGAGGTGGTGACCTCACAGAAAGATGCTGACATCAGCCAGGCAGGAGAGGGGCGAGGGTCCAGGGAAACCTCAGAGACCCCTATGGCTTTGCTTCAGCAAGTCTCCTTCTCCAGGTCTCTCTTTGAGGACTGAGAGAGTATTCGGGTTCACATACGTGAGCACCAGGAGGAACCTCTTTCGAGTTTTCTCGTTCCCTTTTAGTGACTTTACTGGAAAACAGCCATCCCTGTTTAGAAGGTAAGAGCCTCCTCGAGGTTTGAAACCTGTTCAGTCTGATCCATCTGGTGACAGTTGAATTCTAGGAATGGAAAACATGAGCTTAAGGAGACAGAATTTTATTCTGCATCTGGGATTTTGTCCCTTAGAATCACTGGGGACGTTAGAGTTTGTCCTTTTTGTTTCACCTTTTCCTCCCTCCCTCCTTTCTCTTCTCTTGCTTCTTTTGTCCTTTCTCCTGTTCCCCTCCCAACACCAGGAGGGTGTGTGTATGTGTGTGTGTGTTGCGGGGGAGTGCTCTGCAGCTCCCACCGTGGGAGCTCCACCCAAAAATGTGGAGCTGAAATAGTGCTCGGGCAGTGATCCTCACCAGTGACCTGGGCCATCCTTTGGGCTCTCTGGTGAGAACCCTCAGCCTCCCATCCTCAGACTCTACCCCGAATGGCTCAGCAGGGGTTATTGACAGGAAGGATACTCAGGTCTTTGTTCTCTTTTAAGAGCAAGTAAATAAGTCATAACCAGTTATACATTTGATGAATTTTGCTGCTTCTCTGCATTAATGGTCTCTGAGCAGTTCATGATTCTCTCTAACATTGCAGTTGTCTGAATAATTACTGTGCACAGCTGTTGATCTGGAGCTCATCTAAGAGCAGTTTATTCAGGTCTTTCAGTGTATGAAATTCAAGATCCGATGGTTAGTTTGAAAATCAGGGCTCTTGGACCCTATTCCCAACTCTGCCACTGACTGGCTGTGTGACCTAAGACAAGTCAATTCTCCTTTCTCAGCCTTAGCTTCTCCCTCTTTCAAGTAGGGATAGTAATGATCCGCTCCTACCTACCTCACAGTGTGTGGAGGCAGGGCTGGCTCTAGGTTTTTTGCTGCCCCAAGCAGAAAAAAATTTGCCTCACCCCACCCCAGCACTGGGCTCCCCCCCTACCTCCCTGCTGCCTGACCCCGGGCTCTTCCCCCCCCCACATCCCCACCCCCTGCCACCCTACCCCCGGGGACTCCCCCCCACACCCCATGCTGCCCCAGCTCTGGGCTCCCCCCTCCCCACCACTGCTTTCCCACCCACACATCCTCTGCCACCTCAGCCCTGGGCTCTGCTCCCTCCACCCACACACCGTCTGCTGTCCCAGCCCTGGGCTCTCCCCCACACACATCCCATGCTGCCGCAGCTCTGGGCTCTCCCCTTCCCCACCAACAGTGCTGCCCCACCCACACACACCCTGCTACCCCAGCTCTGCCCCCTGCACCTCCTGCCACCTCAGCCCTGGGTTCCCCCCTACCTGAACCTTCTTTCTGCCCCCGCCCTGGGTCACTGGTAATTTGCTCCCCGGGTGGGTCATTGAGCAGGAATTTTGGATGTGCACAGCACACACACAGGATTGGTTCCCATATGGTTACAGAACTGCACTAAAGTGGAACAATTTTCAGCTTGTGTGATTAGAGGATATCTGGATGCGTATTGTAAGACTGTCCTCCATAAGTGAGGAAAAGTTGAGGTGCCTTCATTATTCTTTTGTTCCAATCTTTGTTTCTATGGGGAATTTGTCAATGCAATATCACTGTCTTCCTTTTAAACAAATAAAACTAAAAAAATAGAAAAAAAAAGGCAATGGCTGTTGAAAATAACAATTCCAGTCCTAAAAACCACTGAGAAGCATTTCTTGCTCAATTTTATCCTACTTTTTCTACAGCAAAGTACAGTGGATCAATGTGACGAAGTCTCCATGGCAACTAATGGCCAGGCCCTTCCCCCCTTTCAGGGGGATGCTAAAGGTGTTGGAGACAGAGAGATCAGATGACCTCCTGGCCCGGGAAAGAGACAAAGCCTAGAGAGGAGGGGCTGGAGGGGGTTTGGTAGTTTTGGAAGCTGGCTGGAAAATGGAGGAGAGCCTCAAGGAGGCTCAGGTCTCCCAACAGGGCTGTGGCCTCCCTGGGGGTCCCAGATGGACCTATCTAAAAAGGGTCCTGTTGTCTGTACTGGCAAGACCTGTTTTGGATTGTGTTCCTGTTGTCTAAATAAACCTTCTGTTTTACTGGCTGGCTAAGAGTCACGTCTGACTGCAAGGTGGGGGTGCAGGACCCTGTGGCTTCCCCAGGATCCCGCTGGGGTGGACTCGCTGTGGGAAGCACATGGAGGGGTGTTCTGATGATGAATGCTCCAAGGAGAGACCGAGGAGGTGAAGCCGTGTGAGCTTCTTGCCCTGAAACAGTCTGCTCCAAGGGAGAGGCGGCTCCCCAAAGTCCTGACTGGCTTTCGGGGGAGCAGTTCCAGAGCATTGCCTGGGGACTCCGTGACAATCAGTATATTTGATTTGGGAGAAATGAAGTAACAGCTGCCCAAATGGAGCTTGAGCACTCCTGAATTTTGAGATGTTCAAATTTGGAAGGCAGGTGCTAGATTCCCTTTCTGAATGTTAGCTAAATCTGGAAAGGAAAAAGTCAATTTCTGCTTCCATGGCTCAGAAGTGGAAATTCTCCTACGTGCCTGGTACTGTATCTAAAGCTACCAAGGTCCAGTAGAGTCTCCCCTCCCTTACTTTTCATTTTAAATTCTAGTGGGATCCACGTACCTCCCTTGCTAGGCTTCCAATAGAGGGGGGCACTGTCCATTTAGTGCACTCAGTTCCTTCTTTGAGGGCTGCAAGGTGAGGTCACACCAGTATCTCTAATCCAGTCTGGGGATGTCTTCTGAAGGGGATATCTGGGCCAAAGCCTTCTACTCCTTGGGCACACTTGTTCCCCACTCACAGTGCCACCCAGTTCCAGCAGTGAGCTCTCCATTCACAGCAAGCTGCAGCATGAGGTTTCAGCTACCATACTCCCTCTCCCTCCCTTTCCTGTTGATAGCAGCCAAGGGAATGCTGGGAAATGTAGTTCTTTCCCTGCTCCAGGGCTGGCTTTATAGGCAGGGAGCTAACCAAGGAAGTACAGCTCCCACAGCCCCCTGTTGGTTCTCAGCTCCCAGCCTGGATCCCTGCCAGCTGCAGCCCCTGCAAATGGGTTGCCTCAAGCACCTACCGGCTTTGCTAGTGCCTAGAGTCGCCCCTGGGACCGACACACTTTTGTTTTCATCCTCTGAGTCAGGAAAACCACAGAAGCCTCTTCTTTTGCACTGGGACAGGCAAAAATAAGGTGACACTAAATTATTCCGATTGCTAAAAGCAGGTTTAGGGGGTTGTGTATTTTTTGGGAAAAAAAATCAATACTGATCCTTCTAACTAGCAGCATGAGATAAAAAAAGAACACAGACAAACTTTGTCAGTAAGGGCTAATGTTCTAAATGGAAAATCAGCAGCAGTTTGTAGCTAGGGGAGCGTACAGTCTGAATGTGTATGACCTGACCCCAGCCCCAACCCCTGCATAGCAGTAGGGCTTAGCGGTCTCTCTTTGCATTGGTGTGGTGGCAGAGTGGTTCACAAAGCAGTGACAATCAAAGGAGGTTCCCTAAGTCAATCTCACTCCTGAGGAGATTCTGCACCAGAAAAATTCTGTGCACAATATTTCAAAATTCTGTAAAATTTATTTGTCAATAAATAAATGTGGAGACTCCACCATGGCAGTGGGGAGCACAGGCTCTTGGATGCACAGAGATGGGATATCAGCCTGCATCTCCCTCTCTCCTCCAGGGAAACAGACTCAGGGGTGAGGCTGTCTCTCTCTGCTGCCTACTCCAGGACCCCCAAAAAGACTCCCCAGAAGTGCTCATGACCACTCTTGTGGCTTCTCTTTACTTCCCCATCAAAAAACCTGAGCAGCTGGCCCTGGGCGATTTGAAAGGGCCCAGGGGCTTCTGCCACCACTACCGGCTGCACAGTCAGGCTAAAGCAGATTCCCGCCCACTCTTGCTCCGCAAGGCGCATCACTCCCAGAAGCATCTGGCATGTCCCTGTGGCCTCTGTCTCTTGCACGCTGCCCCTGCCCTAAGCGCCAACTCTGCCATTGGAACTGCGGGAATGGGAGCTGCAGGGGTGGTACCTGCGTGCAGTGGTGCCAGGAGACCCACCACCCCCAGCCTCCTCCATGTAGGATTTGTGCCAGAGGGGGGTGTGGGTCACTTTCAGGAGCTGCCCGAGATAGGTGCCAAATTCCAACCCCCTGCTCCAGCCCAGAGCCTGCACCTCATGCACTCAAACTCCCTCCCAGAGCCCACCACTGCCCCCCCATTCCCTGCTGCAGCCCAGATCCCACGCCTCACCCCACCCAAACTCCCTCCCAGAGCCCACCACTGCTCCCCCTGTACCCCAACCCAGAGCTCACACCCAAACTCCCTCCTAGGGTCCGCCCCCATCTCCCTTCACCCTAACCCTCTCCCTCAGCCCAGGGCCTGCACCTCATGCATCCAAACTCCCTCCCAGAACTAGTCCCCCCTCCTGCACCCAAACTCACTCCCACAGCCCACCACCGCCCCCCCTGCACCCCAACCCCCTGCCCAGCTCACAGTCCACACCCAAACTCCCTCCCAGGATCTGCCCCTGCCTCCCTTGCACCCCAAGCCCCTGCTCCAGCCTAGAGCCTGCACCTCATGCACCCAAACTCCCTCCCAGAGCCTTAGGCAGAGGTGGGGGGCCAGGACTTGGACCAGCTGTTGCGGGGTGTGTGGCCGCATAAGGAAGAAGACAGGGTTTGGAGGGGAAGAAATCTGTCCCCTGGGTCGAGACAGCTTGTCTTCAGGTGGTGACTCCAGCCCGTGGGTCGGTGTAGTGGAGGGACCTGGGACCACCCTACTCCACGAGGTCCTGACCCAGGGCCTTGAGGAACTAATACTCCTGTGTCCAGCCTTGATTGTTCACTGCAACAGTCCCGTTCCCTGGGTCACTTCCCACCCTTACTTCCAGCGTCAGTAATCTCCTGGCATCCAGAGTCTCTTCTTGGAGATCTTTGGCAGTTGATTGGGTTTCTGCTAGGGTCTCAGCATGGCTGGACACTGCAGCCTGGGAGTCCTGTGGCTTCCTGGCAGGAGCCAGCAACATGGTTTTCTCTCCTCCTCAGTCCACGCAGGCTGTGCTGAGCTGCTCCCTTTTATACTCTGTCTCCAGTCGGAGCATGCCCAGAGAGGGTGAGGCCTCTTCAGCCCACACGGTGCAGTTAACCCTAGCAGTGCCAGTTCAGGGTTGATATACCTCATCACAGACAGCGTTTCCCAACTTTTGGGATTAGCTAGGAGATCTCTTCAGGATTAACCTCCTGTAGGGACTGGGTCACAAATGCTTTGGGAACCAAATACCTGGGCATTTTGCCTAGTTCCAAGTCACTTGCTGTGGAATTCTATCCCTGGATCATCTGAGACAATACTGACTTAAATAATTGAACTACCCTGTGACTATGTGCACTTACTTCTGTCAGTTGCACCATTTGGGGTCTGCTGCTGTTCACCTTTTCAGAGTGGAGATTTAAAAACATGACTGTTTCTCTGATAATATGTCCAGCAGCTTGGAGTATTCTCTCCTGTTGATTGAACTGTATCTGAATTTTCTCCATGTCATCATGCAGGGACAGGGGAAAAAACAAACCTAAAACAAAAAAATGATGGTCATTTCTCTGAAATGTCCCAATAAATCTGAGCTACATTGTGTAAAACAAAACGAAGATGCAGTTATATGACCAAGGACCCTTCATGAAGGATAGAAAACCCATATCACAGAGAGGTAGAGACACTTTCATTTTAATTTAAAGTGAAATTCCAGACTAGGTTACATCTGATGTCTCAGAATCAGGATGAGGAATTCTCCCATGATCCACTGAAACCTGCTTCACCCAGCACTGTCTCGTAAGTTTTAGCACCTTCATAATGGGTGGAAAAAACAGCCAACCTTCCCAGAAGTGGCTTTGCCAATAGAGGGAAAAGGGGATTTGAACAGTGCTTGGGATCCATTTGAAATCCCCTTCCAAGGCTGTGACACTTTCATCTCCTGCCAGACTGACTCTGATTTAGGATCAAAGACGTTCAAGCACCATTCCCAAGCATGGACAGCCAAGAACACGACTTCACTGGACACTTTGGGAAGTGAAGGAATATGAAAGGGTGAACTCTGCATGGCTCAGACACAAGGTAACAGTTCTGGGGAGATGGGGAAGGAGGGAATCTCTGAGTCAGCCCACCTCCTTCCAGTGTCATCGAACCTGAAATGACACATTTCCCTGATGCTGCTCTCACTCTTTGTTATATTTAAATATATTTTAAATAAAGAAAAAAAGTCAACAAAATAACTGCTGTTCTGCACAATCCAGGATAACGTGAGAACAACTGGGAATGAGACAATCTGTCCTCAAAGAGAAACTTGACGACACGAACAATATCTTTGCACTGGGAGGAGGAGTATAAATGTCAATCTCCAGGTTTGTTTAGACAAAGAAATGTGATGGTGGTTAGGTCAGATCAGGAGGAAATGTGCTAGAAAACCCCATGCACTATCCATGGCCCATGTTTTTACTGCAAGAATAGCTGCGTTTTTACATCAGGAAAGCAAACTCAAGCTAGTTAACACCATGGAAATCACAGTGATGAGGCCCAGGTAGATTTTACCTCTATGTAGCTGGCTAAAGACACCCCCATCTCCCTCACTTGGGGTGATGGACATTCCTGGTAGAAAGGACACACACTCCCATGACTTGCAGGACAATGGAGTTGACAGAAAGGACCACAGGATCCAAAAACGGGCGAGCTTCAAAAGTGGGCAACTCGTGTGGGAGCTGAGGGACTACAGTGTGCAAAAGATGCAAACTCTCAAAATAATTTAGAAAAAAAATCTTCTGACAGCTCTAGAGAAGGTTTTTATGGAGTTTATCTCCTTTACGGATTCTCTGATGATAGAGAAGGCCTGAGCTCTGAGAGAAGCTTTTCCCACACTCGCAGCATTCATAGGGTCTGTGTCCTGTGTGGATTCTGTGATGTGTAATAAGGGTTGAGCTCTGAGAGAAGCTTTTCCCACACTCACAACATTCATAGGGTTTCTCTCCCGTGTGGATTCTCTGATGCGAGATAAGGGAGGAGATGTCAGTGAAACTTTTCCCGCACTCACTGCATTCATAGGGTCTCTCTCCTGTGTGGATCCTCTGATGCGTAGTAAGATTTGAGCTTCGGGTGAAGCTTTTCCCACACTCAGAGCATGTGTAGGGTCGCTCTCCTGTGTGGATTCTGTGATGAGAGAGAAGGGCTGATCTCTGAGTGAAGCTTATCCTGCACTCATAGCATTCGTAAGGTCGCTCTCCGGTGTGTATTCTCTGATGAGAGATAAGGGCTGAACGATGATTGAAGCTTTTCCCGCACTCCCTGCATTCATAGGGTCTCTCCCCCGTATGGATTCTCTGATGGGCAGAAAGGTCTGAGCTCTGAGTGAAGCTTTTCCCGCACTCACAGCATTTATAAGGTCTGTCTCCTCTGTGTATTCGCTGATGTCTAATAAGGGCTGAGGTATGATTGAAGCTTTTCCCACACTCATAGCATTCGTAGGGTCTCTCTTTCGTGTGGATTATCTCATGGCGAATAAGGGCTGAGCGGTAATTGAAGTTTTTCCCACACTCACTGCATGTATTCTCTCTCTTTTCCGTGAGGATTTTCTCCTGGGATGTAGTTTCCTTGAAATCCTTGTGAGTTCCCTGACAATTAATGGGTTCATCCACTCTATCCTCTGAGTGGTTTCCCTGCTCTCTCTCTGGTCTGTGGTATCTTTCACCAGTTTTTCCCTGCTCACGGGGGCTGGACACATTCCCTTTGGCTCTTCGCAGTAATTCCCCATCTGCTCGGGCTAGCTCAGCATCTTCCTGGTGAGGATTCTGCTCCTCATTCTCCCTCACCACCCCATCACCTGCTAGACGAGAGGAGAAATCTCAGAATTGGGGATGGAAAGGCAGAGAGCAAACCCAAGTAAGTGCTGGAGAGACAGAAAATAAAAATCAGGGACTGAATTCCCCCAAACGGGAGAGTGGAGGGGATCAGTTCTGCTCCACACCCAGGGCCAGCCTTTAGGGTGGGCTGTAAGGGGGCCCCACCCAAGGGGGATTCCCACCTGACCTGCTGCCGAGAGGCTCACTGGGCTGATGAAAGTGGCAAGGGAAGCAGATAAGCAGCTGCATGGAGGAGTGGGAGAGATCCGAGCTGCAGGGGGCCGTTGGACGACCCGCGTCAGAGCCAGGTGACTGCTCCGGAGCAGAGAGGTCCCTCCTCCACATGTGCAGCTGCTGCTGTTCCTGTCCCCCCACCCTCTGTTCACTCCTGGAGTCGCCCCTGTCCACTCCTGACTGGGAGCATCCTCCTGACTGCTCTGCGGGGGGTGGGGTGTGGGGGGGAAAGAAAAGGTGCTGACTGATGACGGGTTGTCCGCCTCTCCCCAACCCGAGTACTCAATTTCCACTGAGCTGAGGTGACGGGAGAAGGGGAATCTGCATGTGCTGCTGCCTCTTTGGGGCCAGAGCTCCTGCCAGCTGCTTGTGTCTGAACAAGCCTAGGTCAGGCTCCTGACTCTGAGAGCTTTCTTAAAGAGACAGCGCACTCACTCTCACACTCTCCTTAAGACAGTCCCTTCAACACACACACTCTCCTTCATATCTTCTCCTCAACAAACACACCAGGGCTCCCTGCATCCACGTCATTTCCCCACCTGGGCTGTGCTGAGACATCAGGAGCTGCTGCTCTCCTGCCCTCACACAGCCTGCAGGGAAAATGACCTGGTGCAGGAAGCCCTGATGTTGCTCCTTGCTCCCCTCTTCCAGCCCCCCAGGGCTGCGTGGGGAGGAGGAGTAGCAGCCCAGTGGGAGAGCAAGCAGCAATGCCAGCTGCTTTGTGCATCTAGGTCAGGTTCCCCACTTGGGTGCAGGAGGATGCAAGGGTTGGGGCAAAGGGAGCACAGTGCATGGTTTGGGGGATCGGGAAGGGGCAGGTGTTGAGGGGCAGGGGTTGGGGTGAAGGAGGTACACACCATGCAGGGGTTTAGAGTGCAGGAGGGAGGTGCAGGGGGTACACACCATGCAGGGGTTTAGAGTGCAGGAGGGAGGTGCAGGGGGTACAAGTTAAGGGGGCACAGTGCTGGGATTAGGGGCACAGGAGGGAGGGGAAGGGGTTGGGCTGAAGGGGGCACAGTGTAGGGCCTAGGGGGACAGGAGGGAGGGGGAGGGGGAGGGGGTACGAGCGAAGGGGGCACAGTGCAGGGTTTAGGGGCAGAGGAGGGGGCAGGTGTTGGAAGGGGCAGAAGGGGGCAGAAGTTAGGAGTGAAGGGGTGCAGGAGGGGGAGCAGGTATTTGGAGCGAAGGGGGCACAGTGCAGGGGCTAGGGGGAAGGGAGGGTGGGGAGCCTGGGGAGCCCATGGGGGACAGAAAGAAAGGGGGTGCCACACCCATGGGAGCCAGGGGCACCAAAATGCAAGTTTGCCCAGGGTGCCATTTTCCCAAGGCCAGCCCTGTCCACATCCCATCCAAACACTCAGTAGGAAGGGAGGGAGCTCCTACCAAAATGTCAATCATCCTCTGTAGGAAGCCTGGAGTGAGGTCTGCTGGGGACTATCCTGAGCTCATGAAGTCTGTATGGAGAATCCCAGCTGGTTCTCTCAGGTACTTACAGTTTCTGGGTTGATTTGATGTTTCCTCACCTGTGCAGGGACTTCTCAGGATCTCACTTTCCTCTGAGCCAGGGAGATCCAGGACCCACGGCTCTTCCCCTCCTTCCAGCTGGGAGATCACATAGGGTTTGGAAACTGGAAACCCTGCTCAAGGGAAAGAAAACAAGGGAGCTCAGGGGTCAGGCAGGAGGGTCCCATGGGCTGGATGTGGCCTGTGGGCTGTAGTTTGCCCACCTCTGGTATAGATGGTGACTAAACTTAAACCTCTGCAAACCAAGAAACGATAAGTTAATGTAAATGCCACCCCTCCAATGCAACCTTAACTTTGCCCCCAACCCTTAACCCTACAGCTGGCAAGAACCACTGAGAATGGTTCTGTGTGGGCCATGCAAAAGTTAACAAACAGAACTCAGGTATTCAGCTCAATGCAGCAGTAACAGGATGAAATTCTATGGTCTGTGTTATAAAGGACGTCAGAGTAGATGACCTAATAGTCACATCTGGCCTTCAAAGCTATGAGCCTACAATCAATCCAAGGAAAGACTAAGAGAACGTGCCATTGTCTGTGCTGTGTTCACAGATGGGAATCCCAGCATCTATCCGCATGCCCTCCAGTTGTGTGCACTGGGCCAGCTGTAGCTGTAACTGGATGATGGAAGGATTGGTTGGAGCAGCTGGGCAGAGCTGTGACTGTGCTACTCAGAGAGGTGCATGTGAAACTTGGGGGGTGCAATTCTGCCTCATTTCTGTGCTCAGTGTTGCAGGCTTTGTCAGCAGAGGTGCCCAAGGGTGTGTTCTTGCCATGGGGGTTGTCAGCACTCTGGTGGCGTATGTTTGAGTGATCTGTGGGGCTTAGTGAGGGGTAAGTGAAGGCAGTGACTCAAAAGGAAAATTCAGGTTGAGGGCAAAGGGGTGGTAACAGTGTGCAAGTCTCAGATGGTCTGTGTGCAGGAGGTTCAGTACTTGAGAGTAGGCCAGGGGGAGGAAGCTTCTCTTTGCTATGATGGAGATGAACCCGAATATTATCTTAGCAAGGAGAAGTTGTGAGACTTTCTGCTGTACTGCTCTGTTCCCAGTGCGCTCTGTAATGGGAGGGGAGAGGGCTAGTACGTGTGTCACTGGCATGTTGGGGTGATGATGAAGCAGAGCAGAGGTGGCATTGTGGGGCTGGCGTGAACCTTAACTTTTCATTTCCCCTTCCAAGAACCGAGGGAACAGGAACCCTTACCCAGTGAGGTCACAGTCTCATAGTTCTCCTGCATGACGCCTCTGTAGAGGGCTCTCTGAGTGGGGTCCAACAGAGCCCCCTCTTCCCTGGTGAAATACACAGCCACCTCTGCGAAGGTCACCGGCCCCTGAAAGAGCAGGATTCCAATACTCAGGACCTGCTGCCCCACTCACAAACCCACTATTCATGGGGGAAGAGGAGCCAATCAAATGGAAGCTCTGAGAGAGAAACAGTCGGCAGGGTCCTATCCCCATACTGTTGAGAGCAGCCAGGGGGCATCACGGTGAGAGAACAAAGAGAGAGCCTCTTGTCTCTCCCAGCAGATCCATCACACACCTACTAGCCAGAGGCTGAAACAGCCCCATGGTCGGAATCCCAACACCCTCCCCACTGCCAGCAGCTGGATGTGAGGAGCTGGGACATCTTCCCTACACCTCCCTGGGTGCCCCCTTTCCATGTCACACCAGCCTCTGGCTAGCAGGCTGAGGGTTCAGCACTGGATGTATGGTCCCCCTGCCCAAGGGCTTGCTTTGTCTGTTTCCTGTTTCACAAATTAGGGAATTTTCTCCCCCAAGACCCAAGCGTTTGTTCTGAGGATCTAGGCCCATGTTAAACAAGTCCCAGAAAGTTTGTCACGCTCTGTCCCCCTCCCTTTCCTCACCCAGGGTATTCCCTGCCCCCTCCAGACCTAACTCCTCAGAAGTTGCCACCTCTTCAGTATTTACTGTCCCTCCCCCTCCAGCAGGAATCCACCAACAACCCCCCCAATAACCCCTACCTGATCTGGCCCAACTGCAGCTATTTCTCTTTCCTGTCCCAGGAAAGGCTGGGATGAGCTGGAGCGAGACGTGTGCATCATTCTGCAGCCTGGCAGGGTGAGAAGAGCAGTTGTGGAGGTTTCAGAACAGGATTTAGTTCATTTCACATCAGGATTCCCTCAGGCTCTTTCCCTGCAGACAGAGATTGTAGATTCCTCCATGCTGGGAACATGCTCAGTCCCCATAATACAGTACAGACCTTGTCCCTGTCCTCCAGCCTCCCCCCGTCCCGCCTCCAACTAGGACTAAACCCACCAAGACATTTTCAAACCCTCCCAGCAACAGCGTGGGAACCAAACCCTGGAAAAGAGGAGAACCAAAGGAGCCCCTTTGGGAGGATTCCCCCTGACACTGCCCTCAGGGCAGCACACTCCTGCAGCAAGGGGAACGGGGAGAGTCGGGCTGTTTTTTCCTCTCTCTGCTCCTCACACTGTTCACAGGAAAGTGACCCTGTGCAAGGATGCTGCAGTGTGTGTGCGGGGGGGGGGGGTTGTTCAGAGATCTTAAAATCTGCCCCCATCCCCTCTAATTTGTCCTGACACCCTCTTCCATCTCTTCCTCCACTTTCCTACCCCTGGTTGGGAGACGTGGTCATCATCCCATTCTTGGGGGCTCTCTCGCTCTGTGGCTGCCTCGCTCCGCCCGTGCGGGGAAGGGGACACCAGTCGGGGAGACTTGCTTTACCCACACAGTTACTAGGCACAGCAGAGAGCCGGTGGGAGCGGGTCAGACTCGCTGGTGAAAGGATCCTTCTGGCCTTAGTGCTGCAGCAGCTCTGGGCTCCCGGACACCCGGGGGGCAGAGTTGGGGAGGGGGAGCTGTGCAGTCAGGGACCTGCCCAGCCCCAAGGGCTCAGTCACCTGGAGTCTCGGCTCAGGAGTTGACCTCAGTAGAGTCCGGGGCGGTTTCTAGCCGGAGAAGCCCCCCCCGGCCGGGCACGGAGGGGTTAATGCCGCCCCCCCGCACAGGCCCCGCTGGGGAAGCAGCAGCTGCTAAGCTCGAGCTCCCGATGGAGGCAGCAGCGTCTGGTCTCTCAGGAGCTGCCCGGGGCTGATGCTCCTGGTTCTTTGTTCTCCCGGCTCCTGCCTCCTTCCTCCCGGCACCCCCCAGCTCCTCCAGCCCCTTTCTGTGCCTGCAACCCCCCCTCCTCCCAGCTACTCCGCCTCCTTCCTCCCGCCCCGCTCCCAGCTGCTCCAGCCCCTTCCTGTGCCCTTCCCACCCCCCTGGGCTGCAGCACTCACCGGAACTGGCTGCAGCAGCTGGAATCCAGCTGACACCCTCCGCTGAGCAGGGGCTGGGGGAGCTGCTACACTGGCTTCCCCGCGTGTCCCAACCCCCCTGCGAGAGGCCCCGGGGGCAGGGCCAAGCCCGGGGAGGAGCCGCCGCTTCCTGCCCCCGCCCCTTTGTGCCGGCAGCGGGGCCATGGCCGGGGACGGGCAGCGCCCGGGGGGGCGGGGACACGCTTGGGGCGGACACGCTCCTGGGGGGAGGGGCCGGGGCAGGATTCCTGGTTCGCCCCCTGGCCGCGGGGGGCCCGAGCTCCTTGAGCTCCCTGCGGCTGGAGCGGGGCTGCCCGGGGCTGCGGGGCGCGAGTGTCCCTGGCGGGCTGGGGCGACGGAGCCGGGATCGGCTGGGCCGGGAGCTGCAGGAGGGTGCGAAGAGAGGAGGTAGCCGGGGAGGAGGTCTGGGGTGTCAGAGCCGGGTGGGGAGGGAACCTGGGGGGGATGGGGACTGTGGGGCTGCTGGGAGTTTGGGGTTTGCTGAGGGGTCAGGGCTAGGGGTTGGGGGATGTTTGGGGGGCTCCATGTTCAGATCTGGCCCTGTGGGAGGTTTGGGGCTGGGGCTGGGGAAAGTGGGGGACTGCCTGAAGCTGGCTGCTTGGGATATGGGTGAGGCCCCAGGGAGCTGGGGGTTGGGCTGCACCCCTGTCACTGCAGCCTGGGGCCCTGCATTTTCTTTGGAAAAGCTGCTCCCTGTTTCACCATCTTCTCTCAGTCTGAGTCCCAGCGACTTTGCACAGGCATCTGCAGGGCTGGACAGGCCGTGAAATCTGACAGCTGGGAGGTTTGCAGCAGTTTCTAACCCTCCCTCCCCTGCTTCTTCCAGGAGGCACCACACAAGCATCTGATCACTCTGGGAAAAGGGAGAGAAGCAGCCAAAGCAGAGGAGGAGCGGCAAAACAAGGAGCTGCTGGTAGGTGCCCAGAGCTCCCTGCCACTTAGGTTTGCATGGCATAAGAATGACCTGGTGAATGCAGGGCTCACTCTACCAGCCTCAGCCAGGGACCCCATCCCCACTGGAGCCCAGGGAGCCTGCAGGGTCAGACACAGGGGTAACATGATGCCCTTAGGATGCAAGAGGCTTCTGGGCAGGAGAGGGTCAGCCTGTGTTAGCCCAGAGCCCC
This sequence comes from Gopherus flavomarginatus, assembly GCF_025201925.1. Classification (NCBI taxonomy): domain Eukaryota; kingdom Metazoa; phylum Chordata; order Testudines; family Testudinidae; genus Gopherus; species Gopherus flavomarginatus. Next base: position 148,369,415 of record NC_066617.1, read on the forward strand.
TGCCCACAGGCTGTCTGGATGTCACAGTGACCAGGGATCCTTTCTAGCTCCTGGTGGGCATGGGGAGGAAGAAGATGAAATGTGGGCTGCAGAAATGGAGGATTTGGCTCAGTGCCAGTTGATGAGGTTTTGGGGAGAAGTGTTCCTCCTGCTGGTGATGTACAGCTCACCCTAGCCCTGATCCCACCTCCCTTCCAGGGATAAATAAACTTCCCATCACTCATCGCAAGAGTTCTTGTGTTCTGGTAAATAACTCTGCCACCTGCCCCAAGGCGCATTTATGATTTTCCCCAGTTACCGAGCAGATGAATTTTAATGGTGATAAATGCAAAGTAATGCACGTTGGGAAAGATAATATAACATACACATAAAATGATGGGGTCTAAATTAGCTGTTTCCACTCAAGAAAGAGATTTTGGAGTCACTGTGTATAGTTCTCTGGAAACATCCACTCAATGTGCAGCAAACTAGAATGTTGGGAATCATTAGAAAAGAGAGACAATAAAACAGAAAATATCTTATTTCCTCTATATAAATCCATGGTACCTCCACATCTTGAATAGTGCCTGCAGATCTGGTTGCCCCATCTCAGAAAAGATACATTGGAATTGGAAAAGGTCCAGAGAAGGCCAACAAAATGATGAAGGATGTGGAACAGCTTCTGTATGAGGCGAGATGAATAAGACTGAGGCTATAGCTACACGCCGCAGCTTTTGGCAACATGGCGGTGGCGCTCCAGCCGTGCTGCTGACAGGCGCTCAGTGTAGCTGCTCTTTGTCGGAAGGAGAGAACTGCCAGTGTAGACCAGTGATCCACAACCTTTGTGTGGCCAGTAGCACATTCATGTTTTCAGAAGAGTGTGGCGGGCGCCAACAATTTTTCAAGGCTTATTTTGTATATGTACATTAAATAATATGAAAACCATCATATTTAATATTACATAATATATGAATCCAGAGAGAAGCCAGGGAGAAGCCACGAGGACAGAGAGCGCTGGTTTCCCGCAGCCCCGGAGAGCTCTGTCTCTAGCAGTCGCGGGGCCCTGCCCTCTCTCCCTTGCTGGGCACTAGGCGGCCCCGCACCTGCTGAGGCAGGGCCAGCTCTAGGTTTTTTGCCGCGCCAAGCAAAAAAATTTTGGCTGCCCCCACCCCAGCCCTGGGCTCCGCCCCCCCCTGCCCTCCCTCACCCGCACCCCCTGCCGCCTCAGCCCTGGGCTCTCTCTTCCCCCTCCACCCACACCTCCTGCCACCCAGCCCTGGGCTCCCCCCCCCCCAACCGTGACCTCCTCGTCCACCACAGCAATCCCCGTTTACACTTGCAGTGGGGATCAAACCATTTCTCCTATTTTTATTTCACTTTAGTATAAATCTCACCGTCCCCCATCTCCCGCAACCCCATCTTTAGTGCTCCAAATGCGCATGGAAGGCATAGGGACTAACCTCAAACCTTGTACTCGGCAAGGGATGGGGATCTAGTAAAGAGGGTTCAGGCAGAGGAATGGGTGTGGGGGTGCTTGGGGGCCCTTACACTGGCAGAGAAGCTGGGTGTGATGTACTCGCAGAGGAGGAGAGGGGGTGCAGGGGAGATGTGGAGGAGAGGGCTGGGGCAGGATACAAGGGGAGAGGTGTGGGTGAAGGGAGAGTACAAGGGGAAGGGGTGTGACAAAGGAGCGATGAGAGAAGGTACAAGTGAAGACACTGCTAGCGGGATGAGGGGTGCAAAGGCTGAGACGGGCAGGCGCTGACAACTGCTTCCCCAGACCCTTGCAGGCAGAGCCAAGAGGATGGACACTGACCCCCAGGTGCCCGAGGCACGGGGGTCCCCCGACAGGGCAGTAACCCCCGCTCGGAGCCGGACTCTGCCTCTCCCCGCCCAGGGCAGGCAGCATGGGGCTGAGGCAGGGGAGGTATGCAGCGGGCTGGGTTTGGGGGCAGGAGAGGGCAGCTCGGGCTGCCCAGCCACTCATCCCGTCAGCGCATGAGTGGGATCTGCACCCCCGCCCAGCCCAGCGGCACCCTGCACAGCCCACTCGGGCGGGGAAACGCTGCACCGCCCTGGGAGACTCAGAGCAGCAGCGGTGGCGTCAGTAGGACCACTCGTCCCTCCCTGCATCCTGGGCCCCACTTCCCTCCCTCCCTGGCTCCTCACACACTCTGGGAGCCCCTCTCATCGCTGTGCCCGGGCTCGGCTCTAGGGGACGATGCTCTGGGTGTTCAGCGGCAGGGCTGTGCCGGGGACTGAGAACACCGGCGCCTGCAGCTCCAGAGTTCTCTGTACCCAGCAGGTGCTGGGCCGCGGCTTCTCTCTGGCTTAAGCCACGGCCCTGCGCCTGCCAGGAACCGAGAACACCGGCACTTGCAGCCCCAGTGTTCTCTGTCCTCGGCTGGCGCAGGGCCACAGCTTCTCTCCCCTGTTGGGCACTAGGTGGGTGCACATAAATGCCCTGGCAGTCGTCATGGCGCCCATGGGCACCGCGTTGGGGACCACTGGTGTAGACAAAGCCTGAGACTGGGCAGCTCGGAAAAGCGACAACTAAGGGGGGATATGGTAGAGGTCTATAAAATCATCACTTGTTTGGTGAAAGTAAATAAGGAAGTGTTATTTCCTCCTCATAACACAAGAACTAGGGGTTACTCTGTGAAATGAACAGGCAGCAGGTTTAAAACAAATAAAAGGAAGTATTTCTTCACACAACGGAGAGTCAACCTGTGGAACCCCTTGTCAGAGGATGTTGTGAAGGCCAGGACATTAACAGGGTTCAAAAAAGAACTAGAGAAGATCCATTTTGGCTGTTAGCCAGGATGGGCAGGGATAGTGTCCCTAGCCTCTGTTTGCCAGAAGCTGAGAATGGGCAACAGAGGATGAATCGCTTGATGATTCTCTGTTCTGTTCATTCCCTCTGGGGCACCTGGCATTGGCCACTGTCGGAAGACAGGGTACTGGGTTAGATGGACCTTTGATCTGACCCAGTATGGCCATTCTTATGTTCTATGTTCCCCTGTTACTAAACCGCCATCTCCCTGTTGCAGAAACAGACAGAAGCTGAGGCAGAAAATTGTCTGGGAGTGGAAGGAGCTGCAAGGGTTTCTGAAGGAGCAGGAGCAGCATCTGCTGTCCCGGCTGGAAGAGCTAGAGAGAGCCATTGTTCAGAGAAGGGATGAGGGCATTTGCAACCTGTCCTGGGAGATTTCCCTGCTCAGCGAGAGGGGAGGAGAGAAGGGGCAGCAGCCGCTGAGCCAACCCCTGCAGGTCAGGCTGTCGTTGCAATGATCATACACAGCGTTTCTATAGGCACTTCTGAGCCCTAGACCCCAAAGCACTTTACAAAGTGGGGTCAGGGGCATTATCCCTCTGGGACAAATAGGGAAAGTGAGGCAGAGGGAGGGACAGAGCCCTGGCCCAGGTCACACAGTGAATCTGGCAGCGGCGCCAGGGATGGGTCCTGGGAGTCCTGGATGCTGCAGCCCCAAGACCTTCTTTCCTGGAAATGTCTGTCTGCATTTTCACTTGGAGGGTGAAATCCCCTCCCCCACCATGCTGAGGTCCCGAGCCAGGCCTAAGGCCCCTTGCACCGCAGGTTAATGGGTTTCGTGGGGTCAGGGGCCTCCTGGGTCTCTCAGCACAGGGGGGAATTTGATTCTCAATGCAGAGAAACATCTTCTGCCTGTAAAGTGCCTGGGGAGAAGATTTCCGCAGTGGCAGCCTGCCCGCAGGGATTGCTGGGGCTGCGTAGGGGAAAGTCACTGGTAGAAAGTCCCTTGATTATCAGCAGGTAAGTATGCCCAGTGGTCTGTAATGGGATGTTGGATAGGATGGGATCTGAGTTACTGCAGAAAATTCTTTCTTGAGTGCTGGCTGGTGAGTCTTGCCCACATGCTCAGGGTTTAGCTGATCGCCATATTTGGGGTCAGGAGGGAATTTTCCTCCAGGGCAGATTGGCAGAGGCCCTGGAGGTTTTTCGCCTTCCTCTGCAGCATGGGGCATGGGTCACTTGCTGGTGGATTCTCTGCAGCTTGAGGTCTTCAAACCACAATTTGAAGACTTCAATAACTCGGACATAGGTTAGGGGTTTGTTATAGAAGTGGATGGGTAGGGTTCTGTGGCCTGCATTGTGCAGGAGGTCAGACTAGATGATCATATTGGTCCCTTCTGACCCTAAAGTCTATGAGAGGGGCAGCTGCTCTGGGAACGTAAACCTGAAATTCCACTACTGCCTGAGGCTTCAGTGGTGACGCCTGCAGAGCAGGAGGCCTCCCCACCCAGGGACACTCCCCCTGACGGCGTCTTCTTTCTCTTTTTCTTTAGGCTGCTGGGAGCACTGGGGTCAGGTGAGTCTTGGCCTCCATTTCCCTCCCCCCTCATGGACCATTAGGTTTGATAACTGCCCTGAATAGGAAGTTGCCCCCTGCCCTTGGAGCGTGTGATTCTGTCTCCCCTAGTGGCTGATTCAGGTAAAAGAAGAGCTGGTTACTGTCTGATTGCTAACGAGGTCAGAGCAGGGCTGCTAGACACAGGGCCGATGGGACAGACCTGGCCTGTCTCCTGGACTGATGTGGCTGCTTCACGTGTTCAGAGGGCACAGAATCTCAGCTTTCACATTTGTTAAAGTGAGTTGCTGGCCCTCAGCACCTCCCCAGTGTAAACAGAGACAGTGTTGCCTTACTGGGGCTGCCAGCAGCCTGAAGCCGTAGCTCAAAGAGCGTGAACTCTCCTGTCGCCTGTTTATGTCATCGGATTGTCAACTGAAATGACGAACTTTGATGTCAACATTCAACGTTCACTGGCTGATCACTCGAGCAGGTGGAATGGGGAGGGGGCAGGAGTGAAGCCTTTGTGGAGTGGGAATAGGGAGTTGCTGTAGGGAGGGAAGAACAGAGAAGAGACACAAGGACAAGAAAGCAAGAGAGAAATGGAGAAAGGAGGGTGGGAAAGGAAGGGAAACACAGGGAAGAACCAGCAGGGCCCTACAGGGTGTCCGAGAAGGGGCTGTTTTCCTCCTGAGTGATACTAAGTGTGACAGACAAAGACTTGACAAAATACTAAGAACTAAAATTTTATTTCCATTACGAAGGGCAGATTCTTCCCTTGTTCTTTGTACATGGGTGTCCCATGGAGAGCAGTGGGTGTTCTGCTGTGAATGGAGCAGGGCACAAAGTCCTAAACTGATGCCCTGGCCCACTGACCATAACGGACAGTGCAATGTGGCCCTCTCTGCCAAATGAGCTGGATACCCCAGGGTTACTGCTTCAGCTGAAGGGCTTGAGGTTTTTGGTGTTTAAGGGCCCACGTTCATTCCCTGCTGGAGACCTGAGCTCTGTCTGTGGCCACTGTCAGCATGTAGGACCTCCCCAGTCTTTGGTCTGTGTCTCCTCCTTTTCCACATAATCCCAGTGCTGGTGCCCCTTGTTACTGCAGTAAACCAGCGTAGGGGGTGGCTCTGCCCCCCCCCCCCAGAACCAGAGCGTAACTGAGAAAGCTCCTGAACAATGTCTCCGTTCCTTGCTCTAGTGTCTCCACTTCCCGTCTTGCTGGAGCACAGGGCTGTGGTGACTCACAATAATATTGACCATCTCAGACTACAAAGCTCAGATCCAGGTTTCCTGGAGTTTAGGGGTTGCTGGGCACAGGGTCTGGGATTCAGGCCTATTTCTCACCCCTCCTCCTTTCCCCAGCAGAGAGGATGGGATGTTTCGGAAGCCACAGTCGTCATTTGCGGAGCTGGAGAAGAGATTCAGCGATTTCTCTCTGAAAAGTGCCATGCTCCAGGAGGTGCTGCTGGGATTCAAAGGTGAATTGGAGTCTATGGGTGGCATCTCCTCTGGTTAGAGCGACCCTCGCCCTGGGGAAGAGTTGGGGACTCTAGTGATGTCACTGATCCTCGGCTCCATCTCACAGCCGAGCTCAGCGAGTCGCCCTTCCCCATGAAGCAGCCCTGTGGGGCTGGCTCTGTCTGCAGCAGCTGTATTATCGGCCTCTGATGTCTGTCACCATCTCATAGTTAACAGCAGTTCCATTAATAAGCAATGGGGATTTCTCCATGAATGTGAGGGCCTGAATTCTCACCTCTCCCATCTTCTCCTTCCCCTAGAGATGCTGCGACGGGAGCTGGGGAGCAATACTGGTATGTGTCTGTCTCTGACTGGCCATGTGGAGATTTTAGACCAAAAACCATGTTCATGATGGGATCGCAGCCTCCAGCACCTGGAAGCTGTGTAACAATGTGGTGGGATGTTACTTTGTTCTTGCACCACTATGTTTTCGACTGACTTGTCTCTTAAATATTTTAGCTCAGAGGTCGGCAACCTTTGGCACGCAGCTCGCCAGGGTAAGCACCCCGGTGGGCCAGGTTGGTTTGTTTACCTGTGGCGTCCTCAGGTTCGGCCGATTGCTGCTCCCACTGGCCGTGGTTTGACACTCCAAGCCAATGGGGGTGGCAGGAAGCAGCGGGCAGCACATCCCTCGGTCCGCGCCGCTTTCTGCAGCCCTCATTGGCCTGGGACAGCAAACCGTGGCCAATGGGAGCCGCAATCGACCGAACCTGCGGACGCGGCAGGTAAACAAACCGGCCCAGCCCCAGCCACGTGCCAAAGGCTGCCAATCCCTGTTTTAGCTCATCAATATCACGTAAGCATTTCAAGTGTTTTGTAGTTTTTTTAGTACTCATTAATTGTTTTTGCTTTTACTTTAATTATTGCCTTTTTTACTGACTACGTTAATTTTAAGAATTTTATTTTGCAGTTTTAATTGCAGTTATATTAATAGTGTTTTTAATTAAGTTTACGTAGTCTGATTTTAAAGCTTTTTTTTAAAGACCACTAAGACCTTGACAACTTTTCCTGTTTTTGAGTGGCTGCTTGATACTTTTTAAAAAAAAATAGAGAGTCTGAGCTTTTCCTTTAGCGTACTTATTTGAAAGTTTGTTAGTAAAGTTAGAGTTTTTTGGCTTTTTTTTTTTAAAAAAGACTTTTTTGTTATGATTCTTTTAAAATTGGTAATGTATTCACATTTTTAAGTTATATTTATTTTAGTGCACTATTTACCTTTTGTGACAAAAGCTGTAGCTGATTTTTACACTTTAAATAAAACATCTGTTAGCATCTAATTTTGTTAAAACAGCAATTCAATATTTCTTTTTTGCATAACCTGCACTTCTTTAAGAATGCAATGTTTGTTTGGTTCTCTTAATTAACCTTTTGCTCTAATTTTTTTTATGCTTACATTATGCCTTAAATTAATTTATATTTCTTGGAATGATTTTATTCATTTAAAATAGAATCTTATTTTTTTTCCCCCAACACATTCCTAGCCGTCCCAATGATGATTCATTTCTGGGAAACATCCTCAGCAGAATTATTTGAAGGTGTTGCACCGGAGAGTAAAGGCACAGAGGCAGTGGCTTGTGGGAACGAGGGTAAGTTTCATTACTAATCCTGCTCTTAAAATGAGGAGTCTTTTTAGAAAAATAGTTTAACTTACAAGCACTGAGAGACTTTAGGAAAGTCACTGATCACGGAAGCAATGGGTCTCTTTGGAACATATTTTAACTGAGAAGCCCTTAGAGCCTTTCTGAGAAACAGGATAGAACTATGGTCAAAATGAAGTGCAAATTAATGATCGTGCATCATGAGGAGAAAGAGAAGGGAACACAAGTTAAAATATAATGAAAACAAAGCCTTTCAGAAAGGAAATGTAGCAGTTTAGTAGCAGTGTTGCCATGTCAGGGGTGAAGTGAGAGATGATTCCCCCCCCATCTCTTTTTAAAAGTCCCAAAAGGAATAAAAGTGGGTGACATCGTTTATTTTTTATTATTTTGTTTATTAATTAAATCCATGTCCCTAAGGTCAGATTTGGCCTAGGTAACTTTGTTGCCACGTTTTCTTGTTCACCAAGCATAGAGCTTAGTACTGGCTCTGAACGACATCATTAGCCCCCTTTTGTTTGGACTAATTGAATTTTCTGTAGTTGGTCTCCTTGCACCTGTGCATGGCCTTCATGGCTGAAAAGAATTTAACCTACTTTTCATCAACTTGTTGCTAGAGGGTATTGTAAGATCTTATGAACTTTTGTCTTCTTTTTACAGTGAAGTGAGGAAGAGATTTCAAAACCTGGGTGTTATTGGAATTAACAGTTCCCAGGGTTGGTCCATATATGCCATTGCACTGGGCTCATTCAGGCTTTTTCCCGGTACAATGTAGCAGTTGCTTCCATATGTAGTCAATGCCGATACAAAAGAATGATCCAGGCTGGTGTTTCTCGGCTGGTGGTTTGTGACGCCCGGGGGCTCAGGAAAGGCAGTCAGGAGGCTGTGAGATGTTGAGTGTTTCATTATGATCTAAAGCAAAGAAAATCTCACTCCCTCACTCCTGCACTCCCCTGTTCATTGTGGTCAAGCGTTCTCTGTCAGCCTCTTGAAATATACAAGTTATATATAGACTCAGCACAGATACATGTTTTATTCTTGCTTTTTTAGTAAATGTTCGGGGGTCGGAAAAGATTTGACTTCCAATAAGTGGTACTTGCTTACTTATCTCAGCTCTGAAATTAGGAAGTTTTCAGCTGTGCACAGTAACCCTTTCATTGCTTGTATCCCAGCCAGCGAGACTGAAACCCCTGTGGTGGTTAGTAGAGATGGGGACGAGGCAGAAAGTTTGGATCCAAACTGGCATTGAGTGTTGTCAGCGATCACAGGAGAGTCAAGGAACCCAGGGATCGTTGGTCACTAAGTCACCCAGGCAGAGGGAGGGGAGAGGGGGAAACAGAAGTCAGAAAATGAAGGAGAAATAAGTGAGGGGGGCGGAGGTCACAAGCTCCCAAATGTGCCCACATCCAGTCATAGAGTCATAAAGTCTAAGGCCAGAAGGCACCACTGGATCATCTGGTCTGACCTCTTGTCTAGCACTGGCTGCCAACACCCCCCAGCACCCACCCACTAAACCCAACAGTTGGAGTGAGACCAGAGTCTTGCAGCCTCCAGGAGACTAGAGTCTTACATGCCCCAGGCAGAGAATAGCAGGGGCTGAGGTACACCAGTGCTCCAGGCCCCTTCAGTGGCAGGGAAATGGTTAAGTGAGATATTTCCAGGAAATCCTAGTGAGTGCCCACACCCCATGCTGCAGAGGAAGATGAAAACCCACCAGGTCACTCACAGCCTGACTCGCGGGGGGGAATATTCCTTCCCTATCCCACTATTGTGATCAGTTAGACCCTGAGCATGGGAGCAAGAACCAGCCAGCCAAGCCCTGAGAGAGAGAGAGATTGATCTCACCTCAGAGCCCTAGTCCACCCTGCCCAATAGCCTGTCTTATTTTCTGGCCATTCCTGAAGCTTCAGAGGAAGGAGATTAAAAAACCCTCTCAAAATACATTGGATGAAAAAATCCCTTCCTGACCCCTGCAAGTTGTGGCCCTGAACCATGAGGCTGAGGAATGTAATACATAAAATGGAAGTGAGCCCCACTTAATGTTCCACTATTTGTCTCCATTGACAATGGCTTCCATCTTAATATCACCAGCAAACTTTATTTAACTTACTGCACCAGTACTGAGCAGTCTTTGTCCTGTCCCTGCCTCCGCCTGGTCCCCACAATTGGGGGAGTTGCCCTCAGGGTTTTAAAACTAGGACAGTGGGTTTAGTTCTGGTGGGAAAGGCTGGGTTTGGGCTATGATAAAGTGATGGAATATTTTTCCAGCATACAAGTCAGAAACATCTTGTGCAGGGAAAGGGCCAGGGAAGATCACGATGTGACAGGAACTAACTTCTGAAATCTTCCCGGTCACCCTTCTCACGCTGATAGACGGCAGAGTAACGCCCACCTTTGGCTCCAGATTGTCCCAGCCTCCCACGGGGCAGGGAAGGGAACTGACTGTAGGGGAGCCAGTCCAGGTAGGGATTATTGCGGGGTTGCTAGTGGGTTCCTGCTGGGAGGAGAGGGGCAGGAAATACTGAGGGCCTGGGATCTTTGGGGGAGCTCAGTGTGGAGGTGGGATGGGGGCAGGAAATACCCAAGGTGGAGAAAGAGACGGGCACAAGGCGTGTGACAAACTTGCTAGGAATTGTTTCACCCAAGTCCTGGATTCCAGGAACAGATCCATGGGGTTTGGGGGAGGAAACTACCCTGTTTGTGGAATGGGGCTGCTGGGGGAACCCTGGACAGCACTGGGGAAATGTATCCGATTCCCAGTGCAGGAACATGAACCTACTGGCCAGAGGCTGCTAGGAGATTCGAAGGAGGGAGTGAGAGGTTACCCACCAGTGGGACCTAGAGTAGATAACCCCTCCCCTTCCTTCCAGCTGCCGGCAATGGGAAGCCTTTTGGGATTCCTCCTGGGGAGCCAACCCTGGAGCCTGCTGGGGACCCCATCCCCCATATCAGCCTCTGGCTTGTAGGTGTGTGATGAATGAGAAGACCCTTCCCCCTCTGTCTGCTGAGGGGCATGAGGGGACCTCTATCTCCCCCGCTGTTTTGTCTCCTGGCTGCTCTGAGGGTGGGACTCTGCTGACTGTGACCCTGCCAGATTTTCCATTTGATTGGCTCCTCTGTCCCTCCATGAATAGTGGGACTGTGAGTGGGGCAGCAGGTTGTAAGTGACGGGCTCTTGCTCTTTCAGGGGCCAGTGACCTTCGAGGAGGTGGCTGTGTATTTCACCAGGGAAGAGTGGGCTCTGCTGGACCCCTGTCAAAGAGCCCTCTGCAGAGATGTCATGCAGGAGAACTATGAGACTGTGACCTCGCTGGGTAAGGATTCCTGCTCCTTTGGTTCTTAGAAGGGGAAATGAAGAGTTAAGGTTCGTGCCACCCTCACAGTGCCACCTCTACTCTGCCCTGTCTCAGCAACAGCCCATTGAGAGCATTGAAATGGGGCAGACTAGGTCCCTCAGGGTTCACGTGCAACTCCCTTCATATCACAGTCACAGCTCTGCCAAGCTGCTCCAACTCCTCGCTCCACCATCCAGTTACAGCTACAGCTGACCCAGTGCACACAGCTGGAGGCATGTGGAGAAATGCTGGTATTCCCATCTCTAAACACAACGCAAACAATGGCACATTCCTAGTCCTTCATATCTATTGTAGAATCATAGATTTTTATGGCCAGTAAGGGCTATTAGGTCATCTAGTCTGACCTCCTGTATAACACTAGTCATAGAATTTCATCCAGTTACTGCTGTACTGAGCTGAATACCTTGTGTTGGACTAAATCCTCCCCCAGAAAGGCATCCATTCCGACCTGAAGACTTCAAGAAAATGGAGAAACCTCCACTTCCTTTGTTAGTTTGTTAATCGTTGCACCAGCCTTACTGAGATACTCCCAGCGGCTAGTGCCAGCTGCAAGGCCAGGGGCAGAGTTAAGGTTGCATTTTAGGGGTCGTGTGTATATTAACTCTTCCTTTTCTGGTTCTCAGAGGTTCAAGTTTAGCCACCACCCACCTAGTGCAAAGGCATGCAGCAGAACTGGCCAACTGGTACTCAGTATTTATGTAAGTTATGGACATTTGATTTCCTTATTTTTTTAATAGACTTTTTCAGTACTCTGTCTGCATGAGAGATTTTGCCAGCATAATTATGTCAATTAAGGATGTGGTTTTTCGCACCTCTAACAAACAGAGCTGTGCTGACAAAACTTTGCAGCTCAGAAGAGGCCAGAGTCTGCAAATGGATTTTAAAACACTTTAAAATATTGCTCTCAGCCCTGAAATTTTGGAATTGAGGGAAACATCTAAGAAGAACTCCTTCAGAATGCAGCAAAACACACAATATACGTAGTCTGAAAGTTAACAGTGGAATGGCTCTGACTCAGATGAATGAGTGTAGCTCAGAGACAGTGGCCACAGCATGTCCTCTTAACCCAACCAACGAGTGACTGTGAGAGCAGTGTGAGGTTCCTATTCAGGAGTTCTTGTGGGGTAGTGGAGAAGTAGAGCAGGGAGGAGTGGGGTGGGAGAAGATGATGGGAGAGCTAGTGCTTGTGGGGTGCCACAAGGTAGAGCAGGCTGAGTGTAGTGGGAGGAAAGGAATAGGTATGTGGAAGATTAGACTAGAGGGAATCAGGGAGGGATGAGTACCGTGGAAGGAAGAGGAGGTGAGGAATCAGAGACAGAATCTCTGGAGAACAGGTAGCGTGGTGGGTTGGGGGAGTGGGAGACTGGGAATAGAGAAAAGGGGGTGGAGGACCCCAGCAGTGGTGCTGTTGGAGGGGGAGGATTGGGTAGGAGATCTGGGATACTTGGAAGTGGAAAAGACTGAGGATAGTGGGAAGGGGATGGGAAGAAGTGGGAAGGGAAGGTTTCAGGGAGACAGATATTTGGGGCCCTTCATTGAGAATATCCTTGACAAAGTCTCTTAATGAGTTCTCCCTAAGCAAAGCTCAGAACCAGTGCTCCATCCTTATTTTTCTTGACCCATCAGCCACCTTTAATACCACTGACCATAGTCATCTTCTTGACATCTTGTCTTCTTCCTGGCTCTCCTCCTACCTCTGTAGCCACTTCTTCAGCGTGTCCTTAGGAAGATCCTCCTCACCCCTACTCCAGTTTTCTGTGGGGGTTCTACAGGGCTCAGTCCTTGGTCACTTCCTCTGCACTTTATCTCTGGGAAATCTCAGTTCAGCTACTGTCCATATGCTGGTGAATCACAGATCACCGCTCTACTCTAGACCTGTCTCCTTCTGTCCAAACTGAAATCTCAGCCTCACTCTGATGACTCCTTGTGGATGGCTAGCCATCAACTCACGCTCAACAGCTCAAGTGTTGATAACAGAGCTCTTAATCCCCCCAAGCCAGCCCCCCACCTCCTTTCTTTCTGTTCACCCCAGAATTAGCTGATGAAATCTCAGAGTCTCTGGCAATATTTGCAAACTCAGATGACAGGAGAGGTCCTAGGAAATTAGAGAAGGGTTAACATAGTGCCCATCTTTATAAAGGGGAAAAAGGAGGAGCTGGGGAACTATACACTAGTCAGCCTGACCTCGATAGCAGGAAATCTACTAGAGCAATGTATAAAACATTCAGTTTGCGAATACCTGGAGGATGAAGGGGTAATCGATAGCAGCGAGCATGGATTTACTAAGAACGTAGCATGACAAACCAGCTTGATATCCTTCTTTGATAGGGTAACTGGTTTGGTGGATAAAATAGGCCTGGACCTCAAAAAGGCTTTTGACACAGTCCCATGAGTAAACTGGAGAAATGCAGGCTCAACAGAACTCCCATTAAGTGGATATATAATTGGTTACACAACCGCAAGCAAAGAATAACTATTACTGGAATAAGCAGCAAAGAATCCTGTGGCACCTTATAGACTAACAGACATTTTGGAGCATGAGCTTTCGTGGGTGAATACCCACTTCGTCAGATGCAAGTGGGTATTCACCCACAAAAGCTCATGCTCCAAAACGTCAGTTAGTTTATAAGGTGCCACAGGATTCTTTGCTGCTTTTACAGATCCAGACTAACACGGCTACCCCTCTGATACTTATTACTGGAATGATGTCAGATTGGAGGGATTTCTCAAATGGGGTTTCACAGGCATCTATTTTGGGTTTGCTGCTATTTAATGTCTTCATTAACGACCTGGATGTAAGAATAATGAGCATACTGATCAAATTTGCAGATGACACAAAGCTGGAGGGTTGTCAACTCTTTGGAGGATAGAGCAAAACTTCAAAGGGATCGTGATAAATTGGCAAACTGGGCTATAGACAACAATGAAATTCAACAAAGACAAGTGTAAGGTGCTACACTTCGGGAAGAAAAACCCAATGCACAAATACTGACTGGGGGATAACTGGCATGGCAGCAACACCGCTGAGAAGGATCTGGGAGTTGTGGTGGATCACAACCTCAACAGGAAGTCAACAGTGTGATGGTAATGCAAAAAGAAGCAAATGCATTAACAGAAGCGTAGCATGCAAATCACAGGTGGTGATAGTACTGCTCTACTCAGCACTGGTTAATCCTCAGGGTGAGTCCTGGGTCTAGTTTGGGTCATCAGTGACTAGACAGGATGTAAAGAAACTGGAGAGAATCCAGAGGCAAGTGACAAAGATGATCAAAGGGGTGGAACGCAAACCAGTGAGTAAAGGCTGATGGAACTGGGTGTGTTTAGTTTGGAAAAAAGAGTTAATGGAGGGGATACAACAGTGATCTTCAGGATGAACTGCTGAGAAATGCAGCAAACACAACCCAAAACTAATGGTTATTCTTTTATAAGATAGACCAAACCAGCCACAAAAGTAAACTCCTGTTTTACCACACTGGCTAACAAGAAAACATAAAGGCAGTTTTCTCAGGCATTCCGGTTCTTATAACACCATCAAAAACACTGGATTCAGAGCCAAGTGGTTCTTTACAACCATTGTCATTAAATAATAGGTTCTTCTGATCCCAGAGGGCCAGCCACTCCCAGGTCAATATACAACTTAGATCTTACCCAAAACACACTGGAGCCAATCCTTTAGTATCTAATGTCTAAAGGTTTATTCATAAAAATAAAGAAAGGGGAGAGTTAAAATTGGCTAAGGGAATCAATTATATCCAGTAATGACAAAATTCTTGGTTCAGGCTTGTAGCAGTGATGGAATAAACTGTTGGCTTAAGTCGTCTCTGGAGTATGTCCACAGCTGGGATGGGTCATTCAGTCCCTTGTACAGAGCTTCAGTCTGTAGCAAAGTTCATCCGGAGGTAAGAAGCAGGATTGAAGACAAAATGGAGGTGTCTCCAGGGCCTTTTATAACTTTTGCCATGTGGAGGGCATCCCGTTGTTCTTACTGTGGAAAATTACAGCAATAAGATGGAGTTTGGAGTCACATGGGCAAGTCACATGTTCATGCCCAATTTCCCTCAGTCATTGCAGGAAGCCATTACCTAGATTCCAGACAGCACATTTAGACAACAGTCCACTCAGTGTAGATGGGTTTCTCCCATGGTCCATTGTCAACCAAGTGTGTCTTGATGAACCACTTAATTTGAACAGTCCCTCCAAGGTGTGCTAGCTAGCTACCTTGTGGGTGTTACCCTGTTATGCTTATAAGAAGTGCACAGGATCTTTTTCAGGGAAAAAGGCAATACACCGCATTATTGAAGATAAATTCGCATATGCATTCAATCACACACACACACTGTCTGGCCAGTCGATGTTACATTTACCAGTCCAGAGTCCAGATCAACCTAGTGGCCAGCTAGGTTGATCATGGGTAGGAGGAGCCGGCTTCCGTTGGTCATGATGTGATGCTCTGGGGAAGTCTTGGCAGGATGGACCCAAAGTTTTATGGCAAAGCACCTTGTTCATATAGTGATTTTCCTTTAGTGTCTGTTCCATTTTGTTTCTTACAGCTGTCCCCATACTCCATTTTGTTTTTGTTCTCCTCCTGTGGCTGCCCTTCCCTGACTGTTAAGTTGCTTACCAGGGCCCCTGCCCTTCTCAAAGGGAGGGCCCCTTGAGTTGTTTAACAAGAGCCATTGCCCTTCTCAAAGGGATGGCCACTTGTGCTGCGTGCTAAATGGGACCACTGCCCTGCTCAAAGTGTTACTCCTGTTATCACCTCTTTGAACCTGGGCTCGGTGTAGGGCAGGCAATGTCCAGAGCTGCAAGATCTATTGTGTTTTTAAGATCCTGGGCATAAGTCATAGGCCTCATGTGCTTTTAAGTCACCTATTGCACAGGACTCTGCCCAGACATGTTTCTGTGCTCACCTGCCTGGTTTTTCCCTGTGCCTCCTCCCCTGTGACAGAGGGAGCCTATCAGGATTACTGGCGGGAAACTACCTGAGTTTGCCTTTAAAAACAGACATTTTTGAAACAAACATCAGAAAGGTTCCTGCATTGCTGCCTGGTCTGATCAGCCAGGGGTTCTGAGGGGTCCTTTCTCCGCTCTCGTTTTATTTTTTGAGCGTACTCCCGTTTTTTGAACCCCCCCCACGAAGAACGAATTGCTACCTGAGAGATCTCCTGATTATTGAGACTGTACCGAGTCTTCTGATGTTCTTGCTGCTTCTGCCTTTGCTGCTGCCTTGGGGACTGGTAAGAATCCCTCTGTGAAACTTTCCCTACTTTTCTTTTATTATTTTAGCTGCTGGCTCTGTTTCCCCAGCACACAGACTCAAGCTAAACCTTGGTCTGTGTCTTAAAACCTCTCTTAAACTCCGCAGCGCTTTGCTGCTAAAAATAAGTTTGTGCCGCTGCTAAGTTCTGCTCCTGTGGTCTTTGCCTCGGGGCTCCCTGCTTTCAGCTGTATCCCTTGGCTACAGCCACCATCCCTTGGCTTCCTTGGGAGCTGTATCCTGGGCACATACCACTCTGCCCTCTGTGACTTCCCCATAGCATAAGGTGCACCATAGGTTTTTTTTTTTTAGTTTAATAAGTCATAGTTTGTTAAGATTGTAGAGCTTGTAAGTTCACCTGCCTTGTTATAGTGTACTGTTTTGTTGCTCCGTATAGTTGCTTGTTATAGTTTTGCTTAGAATTGTGATATTTGTTGTTTTGCCTAGTCGTTGGTTACGATAGATAAGGTTTTTGCTGCCTGAATTCGTCTCCCCGCTGTCCTGATCTCTCCCTGAACTTTCCCGTGTCTGTTTTTCCCCCTCTCCAATCTCCCCCTCTGTGTACTTCTCCATGTCTATAGACAAGGTTTTTGCCGCTCGAATTCGTGTCCGTTTTTCCCCCGCTCCAATCTCACCCTCTGTGTACTTCTTCGTGTCTATAGACAAGGTTTTTGCCGCTTGAATTCGTGTCCGTTTTTCCCCCGCTCCAATCTCCCCCTCTGTGTGCTTCTCTGTGTCTCCCTGTTATAACTCCTTGCTGCTTCCCCCACCCCCGCGTCTGCATCACCCTCCGAACCTCCCAAACCCCTTGCTGCTTCTCCCCCTGTATAAACTTCCCAAACCCTTTGCTGCTTTTTCCCCGCATCTGCACTTTCTCCGAACCTCCCAACTCCTTGCTGCTTCCTCCCCCCCCCGCGTCTGCATCACCCTCCGAACTCCCCAAACCCCTTGCTGCTTCTCCCCCTGTGAAACTTCCCAAACCCTTTGCTGCTTTTTTTCCTTTGTTTTTGGTGTCCGCTTGTTCCTTAAACCTCTCTCTAGCCCTTCTTTACACTTCTCCACTGCCCCTCCCCTACCGAAGATCACCATCACACTGCTCCATTGTTCTTACCCTGCAGGGCTTCAGAGTCTCTCGCTGCTTCCAGCCGCACTCTCCTCTCATCAGTTGCCACTAATCATTCACTCCCCTTCCCCCTCCTGTTCCTTGACAGATTATCTGCTATCCTAGCCTCACAAATTAAGTCATTACTTTTCTTTTATACCGTTACATTGCATAAATTCACTTATATTCACATTTTACTTGTAATTATAACACCCCATTGGTTGCTTCCACTTTTCTAATATACTTTGTATTTGCACTGATACCATTGTGTTACATTGTGTATAAGGCCACCAACCACTTAATACATTCTATCTAAGATTGTTGACCATTTTATATAGAAGCTACCATTTTATTTTGCATTTCTTTTTGATACGCTAATTAACTGTACTGTACCCCATTGTGCTGAACCCCACTTCCTGTACCCCACTGTTAGAACTCCCTACACTGTTCAATAAGAAGACCCCCCCCCATCATTGTCTATTGTAAACACCCTATACACTCCATCCCATTGTATTTCATTGTTAAATTCCCACCACTTCCTTTTTCCTTTAATAAAGAAATTAATTGGCACCCCACCTGTGTGGAATTGCTCCCCAAGATCCCATATACCTGCAGGCAGGGACACATTGGAACCAATGAGTTTTGCACTGTCATGCTGTAATCAATTGTTGTTTGATGAGTACTTGTTTTCTTAAATTGTCCTTCTCATCCTTTATCTTGTTCTTTCATCTAGTTCCTCAGGGAGTTATCCCATGTTGGTTTAGATCAGAACTGTCTTGTCCCCACTGATAGGTGCCTGTCTCATCTTTAGAATCATCAATCTGCTCTCCTCTGACATTTCAATAGGGGCATGTTGCAGCCTCCTGGTGCCCTTGCGTCTTTCTTCAGTTCCTCCCTTGTACATCTGGTTCAGCGATGGCCTTCACACTTAGCTCTTAACACGTGCATTCGTTATTCACACACAAAACAGAATTAATTTACACTGAACATTTTGAACGGGAACATCAAATTGCAATGCAAAAGAAAACAATCATGGCATTCTTTTACTTATTTTAAAATGCTAAACCTACAACAAATTGGTAACCCTCAAAGGTCTGTTTCTGCCTTGAAATCAGTCCAGACACAAATTCTGGCTGATGTATTTCTACCCATTGGCTCATTCGCCCATTCCTTTCTGTTATTCAAAAGAGCAGGATGTGCTCCGATCATACAGCAATACACTTAATACATGCTACGTAATTATTCTTTATCCTTCATTCCAAATTATATAAAATACAAACATAAAATCCTCCTACTACTACATTTGGTGGAAGAGTTTGCAGGAATTCAGTTCCTGATTTTTATATGACCTCTCTCTAGCACTTGTTTTGGTTTGGCCTTCCCCTTTCCATCACTATCTGAGGTTTCTGTCTCTATCACATCAGGTGACGCAATGGTATGTGACAAAGAGGAGCAGAATTCTCAGCAGGAAATGTTGAGCAAGTGGATAAACACAGAGAATTATCGCAAAGACCAAAAAGGAATGTGCCCAGGAGTCATGAGCAGGGAAACTCCTGTGAGATTCAGCACAGACCAGAAAGAGAGCAGGGAAACCATCCAGGGGAGAAAGTGAGTAAATGTATTTCCTATCGGGGAACTCAGACGGACCTCGAGGAAACCACAACACAGCAGGAGATCCTCATGGGAAAGAGAAAAAATACATGCACTGAAGGTGGGAAAAATTTATGTGACTACTCAGTCCTTATAAAGCATCAGAGAAACCACACAGGAGAGAGGCCCTTTAAATGCCGTGAGTGTGGGAAATGCTTCACTCAAAGATCAGGCTATTTTCACCATCTGAGAATCCAAGGAGGAGAGAGGCCCTATGGGTGAGTGTGGGAAATGCACACAGTGAGTGTGGGAAATGCTTCACTAAGAGCTCAGCCCTTTCTGACCATCAGAGAATCCACACAGGGGAGAGGCCCTATGAATGCAGTGAGTGTGGAAAATGCTTCACTAAGAGCTCATCACTTTCTGACTATCAGAGAATCCACACAGGGAAGAGGCCCTATGAATGCAGTGAGTGTGGGAAAAACTTCACTCAAAGATCAGGCTTTTTTCGCCATCTGAGAATCCACAGAGGGGAGAGGCCCTATGAATGCAGTGAGTGTGGGAAAAACTTCACTAGCAGCTCAGCCCTTTCTGAACACCACAAAATCCACACAAGGGAGAGGCCCTATCAATGCAGTGACTGTGGGAAAACCTTCTATCGCAGCTCAAACCTTTTTACCCATCAGAGGATCCACACAGGGGAGAGGCCCTATGAATGCAGTGAGTGTGGGAATACCTTCTCTTGGCACTCAGCCCATGTTATCCATCAGAGAATCTGCAAGGGAGATCAACACCATAAAAACCTCTAGGGCTATCAATACTTTCTTTTTCTTTAATAATTTTCCTGATTCCCACATAGTAACTTTGAAGCTATTTGAACTGTTTGCAGCACCATTATCCCTCAGCTTGTCCAGATGAGTGGCCCATTTCTGCCTTTTTGCAGTTTGCCCTGTTTTGAGGTGGACCCATTTGTCCTTTCTATCAACTCCATTGTCTCATGAGTAATTCTAGTGTGCCCTTCCTGTCAGGAACCAGGGAGCATCACATTTATACCATTCCTTCTATTGAAAAGTTATTGTTAGAGTCACCAATGATTCAGATTGTATCATTGCTAGTTGTTCTCACGTTGCTCTGGGTTATGCTGAAGATATAATGGGAACTTTTCAAATTATATGTAAATGAAGAGGAGAAGAGGCAGGAAAATAACTGTTATTTCAGCCTCTGTGACACTGGAAGAGTACGAGGTGACTCAGAGATTCCCTCCTTCCACATCACTGCAGAACTGTTACCTTTTGTCTGACCCATGTAGAGTTTATCTTCATCACATTCTATCTATCCACTTCTCAAAGTGTCGTGATGAAGAATTCTCCATTATCTGTGCTTGGAGATGATGCTTTGACTTCTTTAATCCTATATCAGAGTTGCTATGACTGGAGATGAAACTATCAAAGACGTGGAAGGGGAATTCAAATGGATTCCAAACACAGTGTGATCATTGGGAGTTTAAATCCCAGGTTCCATCTGTTGGCAAGGTGGCTGTTATATCCCCCATTATTTGGATGCTAGGATATTTTCAGGTCAATAAGCCATCTAAAGGCTGGTCTGTGCTGAAAAGGTATGTTGGCAGAGCCACATCTCTCATGGGTGTGAAAAGTCCTCTCTACTGATAGTAGTATTGTGACCTGAGCCCCAGTGTAGACAGTGTTATGTTGTCAGAAGACTATTTCCAGTATTTGAAGTGTAGACATAGCCTTAGACAGATTGATCCTCTCTGGGAAGTGAGTCATGACATCAATTCCAATTTTGACCCATCTCCCCATAGGTGAGAAATCTTCTAGTATGGAGGGCTGAGCCAGCTGTCCGATCGCCTGGTTCCTCAACTGTAGCTACAACTCTTAGTACCCATGAATGCAAAGACTGAGGGAAATGGAGCATTCCAACCATTGTCATTGTATTTTGTTGTTCCTCTCTCTGTTTTTTGTGCTGGCCTTTCTGTTCTCTCAGGGTGTGACTGTATAGCTCACTGCATGTGTGACAGAAGCTCATTGGTGCCAATTAGCAAAGGGGTTACTGTTATTCACAAGCAACTCCTGTCTCAGACCTGACAAACTCGCCACACCGAATACACTGCTTTTATGATATTTATCCAGGAAGCATAGCAGTGAGATCTCTACTGAAAGCTTGTAAATTATTGATACTCCTAATCACTGTGAGGTGTGTGTATGAGTCATATTTAAGGAGTACTGTGAGTACATGGAAAATTATGCCCATATGATATTGTGAAAGTGAGTCACCCCAATCAAAGGTCTGGTGGGGACAGCCCATTCAAGTGGGAGGGAATTGGCACCTGTCCCTTGCTAGCCAGTTATGTGATGTATTGCTGCATTGTCAACCTTTGCACCAATCCAGAAAAGCCAATGGAAAACCATCAAAGACAAACTAGCGACATTGAAACCCTGTAGAAGTGTCAAGGACAATATGAGAATGAAGAGATTGTCCTTTCTGTGAATAAAGACAAAAAGACTGATTCAGTTCATAACAAGGTGGAGAAAAACATTCTGGGTCCATTCACCAAGGAGATTCCTAATGACCAGTGGTGCTTCGTGAAAGGCAGGGCCGTGGCTCCTAGGGACTAGCAATCAGTGAAATTGACTGAAGTGTGAGGTGAGAATCTACTTAGATAGGAAAGGTAACAATTTAAAAATATAGGTTTCATTTTCTAATTTTGTTTTGTTGGTAACGGTTGGTTTCCATCACTCATATTTGTTTCTGTTTAAATCTCTATCCGTTAAATAAATTTGTGCTTGTTCGTTAACTGTACTCAAGTGCTGTGTGAGGTACAGTAGCCATGGTCCACAGTAAAACTAGTAACCTGGGATACTTCGGGAAGAGAGGATCTGGAAGTTCTCTGAATATCTGGTGATCCGGGCTGGACCCCAGAGGGAGACACATTGAAGGAACTCAGGGGTTAGGGTGGCTGCTGTAGCTCAGAGGAGGGTGCTTGAGTTCCAGCAGGCTGAGTGAGTTTGGTCACTAACATCCAGCTGCCAAATGCAAAACTCCCTCTTCCTCATGGCAGGTGGCAACAAGGAGACTCACAGTCCTCAGCACCCTGAGAAGGGTCACAATGTGTCTCTTTGTTGATCCACCTGTGAAATTCACACAGGGAAAGCTTCCTAAAGCATAAAACTCTGCCCTATGAAATCATGGAACATGTGCTCTTTGCTCTGTGAAAGCATGTGAAGAATCCAAGCGCTGGAGGGTAGGATTTGGGTCCAGAGTGACCTAAACAAATTGGAGGATTGGGCCAAAAGAAATCTGAGGCGGTTCAACAAGGCGAAGTGCAGAGTCCTGCACTTCAGACGGAAGACTCCCATGCACTGCCACAGACGGAGGACTAAATGAGTGAGGGGAGGTTGATAGCAGCCTTCAACTACCTGAAAGAGCAGCATTGTGGGCTTTCTCCTTGCCACTTTTGCTGGGGTGGGCAGGCAGCCTGGAGGCCTTTCTAGAAGAGCTTTGGGAACTGAGTTAGAAAAACCAATGTGAAAACCAGAACCTCAGGTTTAGACTCATTTATTTATAATATTAAATCTTGGATTCTAGTGTCACAATCAATACAATTGCTTCAGCCTGATAGTTTCCCAAATGGGAAAACTTAACTTCTCTCCAAAGGGAGTGGAGAGAAAGCACTTTTCAGAATCCAAGAGAGACAAGGCTGGTGAGGGTAAGAGCTTGCAGAGAACCAACCTCTGTTGGTGAAAGAGACAAGCTTTGGAGCTAACCCAGCACACTTCTTCAGTTCTGTGTAGTCTGAAAGGTCTCATCCACAAACAGCAGTTAGAACAGAAGAACGGCCACACAGAGTCAGACCAGTTCATCTAGTCCACTGTCCAGTCTTCTGAAAGTGGCCAATGCCAGGCACCCGAGAGGACCCCTGGGACCAACATGGATACACCACCACCACAACCAAGGTTCAAAGTCAATGCACATGGGAGAAGCATCTTATGTTTCATTCCTTATGTCCTGGTCCCATCGTGTGGCCATTTCCTTTCCCTCCTTTCTGTTAAAAGCTTTGGTGTTTTGCACAGAAACATTATTTCCCCAGGAGAGACCCAGGAGTGAGAGCTGCATTCCTGTGCCAAACAGTCACTAGAAGGGGGCAGACAAAGGCCTTTATGACGAGGCGTCCGTCATTGTCAAAAGATCATCTCCCTCCTGCAGGTCACTGGCAGCATGAATCTGTTCCTTATTCTCCCGGAGTCTGGGGGCTGGAATCAGCACTATCCAGCTCCTCCGTATGTAGCAGGAACAAACACAAACCTTGTCTTTAAAACAAGCTGTTACCTTCCTTCTCAGGGAAGATTTTTCTACCGTTGAAGTTGAGCTTCAGTTCCCCTCTCCTGGGGAGGGGCAGGGGGGCCAGCTCCCAATGAGATCTGTTTTCGCCTTTGCCCCCTTTCAGTCACTCTGGGATCGTAACTCTGCTCCCAGCTGTCAGGCAAGTTCTAGCCCATCCACTCTGCTCATTAGCTCCATGGTCATGTGTCACCCCATTTGGCAGCACACACAGCCTGCAGGAAAGCTACTCCTATTAGATGTGTTGGTGGTATAGTGGTGAGCATCGCTGCCTTCTAAGCAGTTGATCTGGGTTTGATTCCCAGCTAATGCAATAATGGCTTTTCTCTTTTGTGTTTCCTTGTCTGGAAGTGGTTTAATTTCAGTCACATTGTGTTACAATCACATTATCAATAGAATGAGACAATAAATGTGTCAAAACCCAGCAGGTCATACAGGATGGAGACATACATGGGGCTGGAATGTGTCATCTGAGAAAGACAGAACACTTGGAAACCTGCGTCTCCCATCCCCTGGCCTTCCGTGTTATGATTCCAGCTGTGTGTGATGTTTGTATGATGTTCCTGCATGATGCGGAAATAAAGTTTTGGGTTAGTTTTTGCTCCTGCAGATTCCTTTGCTGTTACAATTATAATGACATGAACAAAAGGGAGGCAAAATAAAAATAACCCCCAAATTGCAATATAGTTAGGGAAAGAGAAGATCACAGTTAAGCGAAACACTTCCAAATAAAAATTAATAGTAAAAAAGGGGAGGGTGGAAGAGATCAGGTATGTGGAGATCTCCTTGATATTTGAACTCAAATTGTTAGAATCAAAGTTCAGACTTGACACTGTGGAAAACCTGCAACTGCCTGTCTCTCTGAACACCTGTGATGAGCAAGATTGAGTTGGGACACCTGTTCTGCTTCAATCATTTATTGTCTCTTTTCCCCCCAATTCCTCATCTCCAATATGTCTACCTTTCTCCTCTTGCTCCCTCTCCCCCTGCCCTGTCCTAGGAACTCACACTTTACAGCATTTAGGAAAAGCCAGAGCTTCCATGTTCTGCACATGATCCTGTGTCAGAGGACATGACCCAGGTCAGAACCAGTCACCAGAACAATATGACCCTTTATGGGTGACTTCTCTGCCTATTTCACATTTTACACCTCCCTTCCCACTAAAGGGGGTGGGGTACAGCTCTGACTGAGAGGCCCCACAGGAGAAATTTCAGCCCAAAGACAATTTTGTGTGAAATGTTGAGCAGTGAAGAGCCCCCTTCTCCTCCCCACAAATCCCCAGAACTCTCATGTCAACCCCATGACACCAGCACAGGGAACCCAGTGAAATGAGGTTACAGACTACAGGGCGGGAGGCAGCAGGGAGAGAAGTGACAGGGAGTCTCTCTTTTTCTTTCTCTCTTCACTTTCTGTTCTCTTTCCTTCCAGGAACTGCAGTCACAGCAGGGGGGGCTTTGTCTCATTGTAAGGGATCTGTGTCTCTGACGGAGGTGATGGAAGTGATGGATTCTGTGACTTCCTGTGACCTCCATGACTTCTGCAGTGGCTCACTCCAGGGCCTCCCAATCAGCTGGCTCTGGGGACCGCCCAAGCAGCAGCCAATGCGGCTGGCTCTGGGAACAGCTTGACCAGCAGTTCCAAGGGGAGCAGGAGCAGTTGCAGCTCGGTGGCCCCCAGCAGCTGTCCTGGGCTGGCCAGAGAAGCAGCTGGCCCCCTGGGATTCCCCTGTGTGGGGCAGCAGCTGGAGTGGCGGTGGCTGTCAGAGCTTCTCCCCTGGTAGCTGGTGCTCATTATCCATCAAATAAATCAAAACACTTCCACCTGCAAGTGGATTTAGCCCAGGACCCTCAGGGTCAGCAGCTGTTACACCCCCCACTGAGCTCTCTGGTCAGATGTCCTAGTGCTGGAAGCCTCCTGTTTAGATCCTAAAATAGCATTTTTGCAGCAGGGGGCTGAAATTTTGGACCGGATATTGTAGCTCCACCGTTATTTTATTGAATTGCTTCAAAACAGCAAGTCAAGAAAGTCTCCTGAGGGCCAGGCTCTCTGCCATGGAAACAGCTGCCCCTGCCCTCCAGGACTCTGTGCGTTCCATACAGTAAAGTACAAACCTGCTCCGCACTGAAGGGGGGGTCAGACAGTGACAGTAACACAAATCTTCAGACTATTAACCCTGGTCCCTTCCTTTCTTTAACCCAGGACGTGCCAGTCAACTGTTAGCCATGGTGTTATCTTCACCTTCAAATACCTCTCAGGACATTTAACAGAGGAAGTGAAACCCCCTCCCCCAAATGGCTCCCTGCTGAGGCGTTGTACAGTACCTGCCCCTGCAGACTCTCTGGTTTTATACTCTTAGAGCTTTTTCTCTTCAAACCCCTTATCCCAATCTATGGGCCAACCACCTCATTTCAGAGTTTAGAATTTACTCTCATCACCCTCGTATGGCTCTTTCCATGTGAATTGGGCAAAGCAAGTGTGGAAACCTACATGGCTAATGAAAACCAACACTCTGGGTGAGGCCTGAACTTATGCGCTGAGCTGTGTTTCCCCCTACACAAGCCACTATAGGTGCTTCTTAGATAAACTTGGGATGTTGGAAGTTCACCACTTTGGCTGCTATGTAAAAGGCTGATGGTTCAAACGCAGGAGATGATGAGTTTTTGTTTCATTTTAAGCAATGAGAATCCAGTACATTTTAACAGGCAGAAAAGCTCCTCTATTCTGGTCTAGCCCCATTTGACTCCTTCTGCCGGTCTTCTTCCTTCCCCCTCAGTGTCTTTCCTTCCCCATTGGGGACATGCAGAGATAAACCTCAGTCAGTCTGTGTCACAGACAGTCTGTATCTCCTAAGGAATCTGGGTGAAGGATTCCAGCTGAATTAACTCCACTCACCTGGATTAGAAACATTTGTTTCTTTCGAGCAGATAGTGGGAAATCAGACATTAATTCAGACCAAGGAGGCAAGGCAGAGGCTTCATGACCTTGATCTCCAGGAAGGGAGAAAGGATCCCCAGGAAGGAAGAGAGCTTCCTTTAGACTGAAGTTGGGGTCTCCTGGAAGTTGGAAGAGACCCTTGGTCACTGAGGCTCTCATGTGATCATGTTCCTCTAGAGGCTCCAGAGTCCTCGGTGTGGGAAGGGTGTCACTGCACCGTCTGAAACGGAAGGGAGGACCCTAGAAGGGAAGGGAGGAACAGAAAATGGAGAGGAATGAAACAGAGCAAATGCCTCTTCTCTCTCCCTTCCCTGATTGAGCAAGAAATGTTATCAATGGGGAAACTCCCCACATTTGCCTCAAACTGAGCAGTAGGGTGATCAGACAGCAAGTGTGAAAAATCAGGGTGCTTTACCAGATGCATTGGTGGTATAGAGGTGAGCATCACTGCCTTTCAAACAGTTGACCTGGGTTTGATTCCCAACCAATGCAATGATGTGATGTTTCCTCCATTGGGAATTGGTTTAGTTTCAGTCACTTTCTTTCATTAATAAACTGATACAATCAGTGTCCCACACTTCAGCAGGTCGTTAAACACCCAGGGGAGGAAGAAAGGGGCAAGACTGTAAAATGAGCAGTTGGAGTCATCCTGGTATTATGTTTGGTTTATTTAAAAAAAAAATCCTTTACTTCCCTCTCCCTTTTAGGCTCAGAACCTTTAAGGTCAGAAGGGACCAGTGTGATCACCTTGACCTTGCAGGCCAAAAGACCCCACTCACCCACTCCTGCAATAGACCCGGGAGGGGAGGCAGCTCTGTGCGCTGCCCCTATCCTAAGCAGTGCATGGAGGCCCTCTGCTCCCCTCCCCCAATTGGTGTGCATAGATGTGCCAGCAGCACTAAGGTGGCTTCCTGCCCACTCTGCCTCTGTCCCTCCGTGCAGCTCCCAGAAGTGGCTGGCATATCCCAGCATCCCCTGGGGCGGGGGCAGCGCTTGGAGACACTCCCCCTGCCCCAAGTACCAACGCCGCAGCTCCCATTGACCAGGAAGCTTTGGGAGCAGCAGTGCCTGGGGTAAGCACCACTCCTCCTGCACCCCCTTCCCCAGCACAGAGTCAGCACCCCGCACCCAAATTTCCTCCCAGAGCTGTGCTTGTCTTCCTTTCACCCAGAACCATCCTTCCTCTCCTGCGCTGCAAATAGCCATCCCTGGGAAGGCAAGAGGCAAGCACAGGATTCTGCCTCCCAGCAGCCAACCGCACATCCCCAGGTTTTGCAGAACAAATGGTGGTGCTCTACTAACCCCACTTAGCTGCACTGAGGTGCTTAGCTTCTGCCCTGCCTTACTCAGCTTGACTTTCCTCTTTTTTCCCATTCCTGCCTCACTTCCTCCTTTGGCAAGTGAAGCAAAAGAGGTCAGCAGGAAGAGCCAGCGTCCACAGGCCAACCTCCGAGGGCAGAGGAGGCCAAGCCACAAGGCTCCAAAAGGTGACTGGTCAAGATCCTCTAGCTTTCCCCTACTGATGCCAAGGCTTTTTCTCAGCTCATTTCACCACCCTCTGTCATGCAGGGGTTGGGGTTATCGCAGGTGTTACCGGGAATTGGGCCAGCTAGTAAGAGTAGAGAGGACTAATGACCCACCAGAGTCCGGCAGAAAGCAGCACATTTATTATACTGACAGTTAAGCTCAAAAGAAAGACGGGGGGGATCACACTCACATACTCATGCTCCCAGGGCTGGCACGAAACTGGAGATGTTAGGATTCTGCATGGTAAGTGTTCCACAACACTGTGATGGACAGTGTGATGAAGGTAAGTCTTCCTGAGGCACAATGAAATGCTACACAGCAAACCACTGGCCAGGCAGTCCAGGTGAAGGGCATTCACTGGAGGTACAAGCTTGTGAGTGCACTCCTGAGCACATGGCCCCTTCCCCTTTTAAGGATCTGCTCCTCATGGCCTGCGACTAAAGATGACTTGGCTGCAGCTGGTGGGTCACATTCCAGCTTGGGAGGTGTCCATGCTCTGAGTATGTGAGTGCTGCCTAATTAGAGTCCCAGACACCTTGTCTACCTGGGAGCTCTTCTGCTCTTCAACCAGCCCATTCATCCCACAAGCACTCCAGGAGGGAGGGAGAGGGGGAAAGCCACTTCACAGGCATTCAGAGAGGGAGAGGAGACAAAGTTTAACAGACCTTTTGAGCATAGAAATCACTGCTCTTCCTACAACAGCAGGGACAGGCCAGTGGGAGCTGGGAAAATTAAGCCATCGTGTTTCTGCGTGGTTTCAAACCAGGGGCCTTTTACATTTTAAGCCAACTTGGGAACCACTACACTACAGAAACTCTCTCAGCGGAGTCTTCCCCTCCCTTCATAAGAACATAAGAAAGGCCATACTGGGTCAGATCAAAGGTCCCTCCAACCCCGCATCCTATCTGCCAACAGCGGCCAATGCCAGGTGCCCCAGAGGGACTGAACCTAACAGAGATCAAGTGATCTCTCTCCTGCCATCCATCTCCACCCTCTGATAAACAGAGGCTAGGGATACCGTTCCTTACCCACCCTGGCTAATAGCCATTCATGGACTTAACCTCCATTCATTTCTCTGCAAAAAGAATGAGGAGTACTTGTGGCACCTTAGAAACTAACAAATTTATCTGAGCATAAGCTTTTATGGGCTAAACCCCACTTCATCAGATGCATGCAGTGGAAAATACAGCAGGAAGATTATATATATATATATATATATATATATATATATATATATATATATATATATATATATACACACACACACAGAGAACATGAAAAAAATGGGTGTTGCCATACACACCATAACGAGAGTGAGCAGTTAAGGTGAGCTATTATCAGCAGGAGAAAAAACCTTTTGTAGTGATAATCAGGATGGCCCATTTCCAACAGTTGACAAGAAGGCGTGAGTAATAGTAGGGGGACAAATAAACATGGGGAAATAGTTTTACTTTGTGTAATGACCTATTCACTCTCAGTCTTTATTTGAGTCTAATTTAATGGTGTCCAGTTTGCAAATTAATTCCAATTCAGCAGTCTCTTGTTAGAGTCTGTTGTTGAAGGTTTTTTGTTGTAATATTGCAACTTTTAGGTGTGTAAATGAGTGACCAGGGAGACTGAAGTGTTCTCCAACTGGTTTTTGAATTCTTGACGTCTGATTTGTGTCCATTTATTCTTTTACGTAGAGACTTTCTGTTTTGGCCAATGTACATGGCAGCAGGGCATTGCTGGCACATGATGGCATTTATCACATTGGTACATGTGCAGGTGAATGAGTCTCTGATAGTGTGGCTGATGTGACTGACTGGGGTTCATCTCTGCATGTCTCCAGTGGGGAAGGAAAGACACTGAGGGGGAAGGAAGAAGACCTGCTGAAGGAGTCAAATGGGACTAGACCAGAATAGAGAAGCTTTTCTGCCTGTTAAAATGTACTGGATTCTCATTGTTTAAAACAAAACAAAAACTCATTATCTTCCTGTGCTGCTGGGTTTGAACCATCAGCCTTTTACATAGTAGCCAAAGTAGTGATCTACCAACATCCCAAGTTTGTCTGAGAAGCCCTTATAGTAGCTTGGACAGGGGGAAATACAGCTGATGTGATTAGGTCCTATGATGGTGCCTCCTGAATAGATATGTGGACAGAGTTGGCAATGGGCTTTGTTGCAAGAATAGGTTCCTGGGTTAGTGTTTTTGTTCTGTGGTTGCTCCCATGCCATTTGAAAGCAAGATAGAGCCTTGGAAGACAGGGTTAGGTGGCACAGGAATTGTCCTCAGATCCCATGGAGACTTCAACTCAGATTGCAGGATTCAAAGCTCTGAGTGCTGGCCCTTACATTACAGCATGGGACCAATAATGAACCCCCAGACCTCTGCTGAGTTCTGGTGTGGAAGACCCAGTGGGGGCAGCCCTGCATTTGCTCCCCAAGTTTGCATACAGCAGTTTTCTGTAGCTCCCAGAGGCCTTTCTTAATCCAGACTAAGAGGCCAGGGAGCATGTGAGGAAGTTGCCCCTTCATCCTGTAGTTTTGGAGATAAAGGTTTCCTCTGTCTTTGACCACAGGGACTTGAACCCTGGCCCCTCAAATTAAAAGTCTGAAGCTCTACCAACTAACCTAGTCAAGCTCTTGCAACAAAGGGCAACTTTGGTGCAGAAGAGAATCTAGTCAAGAAAATGAGGGCAGAAAATTCAGAAAATTTGCTACTCTTGCTCCCTTAGCAGCCCTAGTCCCATCTTGCTTCTCCATCTGGTGCCCAGAGAAATTCTTCTTTTTTTCATTAAATATCAGATCCAGGAGAAAACCCGGTTATGCAAAGCAAAATAAAATTGACCTGTCTCGTGCAGTGGTGCATTGACCTCTGTTCAGACAGAGCCTAAGAGCCTCATTTCTGGATCAAATGTCCCCTCCCGTGTGAGTCACAACAGCTAGCAGGCAAATGACAGGCTGCTATGTCATTGGAAAGAGCAAGATGAAGCTTTGGAAAACCCAGTATGGTTAACCGACAACCAAAGGACCTCAATACCCCACTGGGGCTTGAACTTTGATTTCAGGATTCAAAGTCCTGAGTACTGGCCCTTAAACCATGGGACCTGCTGACTTTGACTGACTTTCTACAGAAAGGACTCTGGGGGGGAGGACCAGTGAAACGTGCCTCTCTGGCCAGCTCTGTCTTTGCTCAAAAAGTCAGTGCACAGCGCTTTGCTGCAGGCCCAGAGGCCTTTCTTCCTCCAGACTGTGAGGTCAGTGGACAGGTGAGGAAGTAGCACCTTCAGTCTCAGGCAGTAAAGTGCCCTTCCTAGGAAAGGCCAAGTCTGAAAAAGAAAAACTGAAGTCGAGGAGAGCTCTCAAGAGATACTTTCTGAAGATTTTGGGGGATATTACAGAGGCGAGTATTCTTTTGCCAGAGTAGGGACTTGAACCCTCAGACTAAAAGTCTGGCACTCTACCAACTGAGCTAATCAGCCTTGCTTGTGAAAAAGGCAAATTTTGTGCAGAAGAGAAACTAGTCAAGAAAATGAGAGTGGGAAACAATCTAGAAAACCTGCTACTCTCATTCTTTTAGCAGTCCTAGCCCCAGCCTGCTCCTCCATCCAGCCACCTGAGGCGTTATTCTTTTTTTAGTTAAACAGCAAATCCAGGAGAAAACACAGTTATACAAAGCAAAACAAAATCACAAACAGAAATGTCATTCGAAATACAAAAATTAAAAGGGAAATGCAATTCCCATTACTTTATTATAGCTGGGCCATTCCTGTAAAGAGAGCACCCGCTAAGGTCCCTGTGTGCTTACAAGAAACCTGGAGGAACTCATACCACAGCCTGAACATGAAACTCAACTGCTCCCAGGTGCCGCAGTAAAACCCTTTCCCTGCTGTGACGTTTCACTCCATAGGATTTTATGAAAATATGCTAATGAGTGTGAATATAAAGTAACTGGAACATGCTTCATGCAAAAGGTCTCTTGTAGGTATCATTATGAAGCTTATAATCTACTGTGTGTGTTCATCCTATTTGTATGAAATGATCATTCTTGTATCAGAAACTAGACATATGAAATATAACTTTGAGGTCCTATTGTAATTATGCAAAGTGTGGGCCATTAACAGTGGTTTGGACTCTTGATGGCTCCCATTAACCATAGCTATTGACTGCAGATGGCTCTGTCCTGCACCATCTGTGAGTCAGACCAGGAAGAATGAAGGCTTGGGGGTCTCACAGGACATGTGACCATGTCACCTGGTACAGGAATCCATCTTAAACCTGGGGCTTTTCCCCAGGAGAGAGACAAAAGATTCCTGCCTTGTACCAAAGCTGTATAAGGGGCTGGAACAGAACAAAGGTGGCTGCAGTCATGAGAAATCCTCTAGCTACCACCTGAGCTGAAACAAGGACTATACCAGGCAAAAAGATTGAGCCCAGACAAGAAATAAGTCTAGTCTATGAAATAAGCTTATTGGAGCATCTCTGTATCAAGTTTCATACTGTATTAGGCTTAGACTTACATGTTTTTGTTTTATTTTGTTCTATGGAGAATACAAACTCCACAGAGAAGGAGAAGTTAATGCCTTAGAAAAATCCCTATGTTTGTGTGTGTTAGATGGACGAGAGGGTGTCTAGAAACCACTCTTCTCTAGTTTCTTTTCTCTGATTTCCTTTAGAAAATCTAAAGCAGGTAGCAAAAACCATCATCTTTTCTGAGGCTTGAATTCAGAAACATTCAGATTATGAGACTGACATGCTGCCAACTGTGCTAAGGCAGCTTGGCAAAGCTTTAGGCTCAGTGCATATAGGCCCCTCCTACAGCAGTGACTGGGGCAGGGAAGGAGCCAGGGGTGTGCTGAAAGAAGCAGGGAGATCTGGTGCCCACACACCTGTCTTGGCAGCTTTCGCAGCAGCAAAGAAATCAATTCTCCCTACTAGCAGGTAACATACTGAAGCTAATGGCAGCATAGAGTAGGTGTTTCCAAGCTATACACCCACTTTTACAATTTACTTTCTCTGTGCAAAGCAAGTTGGGGAAGCTACATGGGTAATAGAAACCAAGGCTTGAACTTGTAGCACAACTCTGGTTTCTCTTCAGATCGTATAAATCTTTTCCCTTTTGCATTAACCAGTTGCACAACTGCAGGTGCTTTTAGAGAAAAATGGGAAGCAGGCAGTTATCAGTCCTGTGGCACCTTATAGACAGATGTATAGGAGCACAAACTTTCGTGGGTGAATATCCACTTTGTCAGATGAATGTAGTGGAAATTTGCAGGGGCAGGCATAAATATGCAGGCAAGAATCAATCTAGAGATAACAACGTTAGTTCAATCAGGGAGGATGAAATCCTCTTCTAGCAGTTGAGGTGTGAACACCAAGGGAGGAAACACTGCTTTTGTAGCTGGCTAGCCATTCACAGGATTCCCACTCCATTCATCTGACGAAGTGGGGATTCACCCACAAAAGCTTATGCTCCTATACGTCTGTTAGTCTATAAGGTGCCACAGGACTCTTTGTTGCTTTTAACAGATCCAGACTAACACAGCTACCCCTCTGATACTCAAAAAGACAGTGTCCCCTGTTGGGTGTTGTCATAAACAGATAGTTAAGGGTTAATGCCTCTTTTACCTGTAAAGGGTTAAGAAGTTCGCTTAGCCTAGCTGACACCTGACCAGAGGAACCAATGGGGGAACAAGATGTTTCAAAAGGAAGGAGGGAAGTTTCCTTTGTTTAGTCAGTTTCAGTTTCAGCTGTAGTGATAAAGATCAAGGAACCAGCCTCTTATCAGTGTAGTAAATTTTAGAAAGGGATAAATAGGTTTATGTTTATTTTCTTTGTAACTTGTCTTGGTGCCCTTAAGGGAATTATCGAATTGGGTATTCTTGTGTGTATTAAAATTTTGCCCAGGGGAACAGCCTGTGTTTTCAATCTATTGTCTGTGAGATTATCTGATATGCTGTCTCCCAGAGGTTTTTTTTTTCCTTTCTTTTACCTTTCTTTTCTTTAATTACAAGCCTTCTTTTTAAGAACCTGATTGATTTTTTCCCTGTTTTTGAGATCCAAGGGAATTGGGTCTGGACTCACCAGGGAATTGGTGGAGGAGTATCTCAAGGCTACCCAGGGAGGGGAAGGTTTTGCGGGGAAAGGGAGTGATCCAGGTACTCAAAAATTCTGGATGGTGGCAGTGAAACCGGATCTAAGCTGGTAATTAAGCTTAGAAGTGTCCATGAAGGTCCCCACATCTGTACCCTAAAGTTCAGAGTGGGGGGTGAGACCTATGACAGGTGTAAATCACTGACCTCTCTCCTCTCTGAGCACTGACTGCCCCTCTGTTTCCTTGCCTCTCAGTCTGTGAAGATGGGACCTTTCCCTCCAATGCTGAAGGATTGACCCTTCCCATCTACCATTGTCCCAAGAAGCACAGCAGGTGGGAATCTTAAATGTACCAAGATGACTTAGGAGCAGAACCCCCCCACCACCTTCCATGCAATTCGCACTTGCCCCTGACTGAGCAGGATTAAAACTGCTGGGCCACATCCCAGCTGGGCATGAGCAAAGCAACAGAGTGAAAAAAGAACCTGGAGATGCTGGTACCCAGGGCCTCATACATGCAAAGCATGTGCTCTACCACTGAGCTACATCCCCAGATGGGCTGCATGTTTTATGTGTTATACTCAGAGCCCTCCTATTTCCAGAGCATCCAGTGGCCTAAAAGCAGCATGGGGGACACATTCCCTGCTCTGAGGCCAAACCTGCTGTCTTGGAGGTTGCTGGTTCTTAGGGGTCACTTTGCAGCAGGGCTAGATTCGATGTGTGAGGTAGAGAGAGTGTGTGCCCTGGACTCAGGGTGCAGAGATATACTCAGCCCCCTCCCCTGCATTGAGTGGGAGGTGTTGCCACCCCCTGCTGGAAGGTCATGGTGGTGGGTGATACTGTTAATTGCTCAACACCTCACCCTGGTGGCAGAAGTGATGTGGGGAGCTCTAGGTGTTTCTAGGATCTGCTATTTCCACCTGCCTGTAAAGTCCAGCTTTCCCCAGCACATTCACTGCGGTGCAGTGGGGTCACTGTTTCCATGGCTGAACAGCAAAGAATTATTCCCAGTTTCCCTTCTATCTGTAGCAGGATTAGCCTGTGTCCGTGGTTAATGAGGTGGATCTTGTTGTAGATTGTTATTCATTCCCCACCTTGACAATTTACACAGCCCCTTTCCCATGCAGATTCCCAGCACCTCAGTGATCCTAGGTCCTGAGGGCTGGGTCCTGAGATTTTCAGGGTTCTTTTCCCCTCCACCTGGAGTAAACTCAGCTTTTTCTCCATCCCAGACATGCCATGAAATAACAACAGCAGCATAAAGAAAGAGGGGAGAGAACATCTCACTGCCAGGGCTGGATGTGCTCAGGGCCCCTTGCTTTTCCATTGTCTCCATGGAATTTGGCCCCCTGCTTTGCACAAGGGACAGAGAAAGATCTTGCTGTTCCTGTGTCTGTGCAAAGAAAATTGTGCTTCTATATGAAAGAGAGGTGGGAAATAGCCCCATAGTGAGACAATAGCCTCAGGATTAAGACCTAAGGACTCAGGCTGAGAACTGATTTAACTCCACTCATCTGGGATTTAACAAATTGTCTTCCATGGAGACGCTGGGAACTTGTGACATTGATCCAGACTCTGGGGGTTCGGGCTGCTTTAACTCATGATAAAAACATGAACTTGAATCCAAGAAGGGAGAGAGGAGAAGCCTGAAGCTGACTTTAGCCCCAGGCTGGGGTCTCCTGAACAGCGGGAAACATCCTTGGCTGCTACCCAAGGGCAGCAGGCTACTGGTGATTTACCAGGGCTGGGATAAGAAGGGAATGTTGCATGGACTTTATATACAGGCCTCATCCTGCTTCTCAGAGCCAACAGGCGAGAATCTAGAGAAGGGTGGGTCATTTCTCAGCTACATTCTCAGGAGAAGCCTGTAACCATCCTTGACCAGACACCCAGGAGAGCAACCACGGCAGTTCTGCGGAGAGCTCTGGCTGCCAGGGGATCCAGCTTGGAGTTAGGGAGTGCTGGGGGCTCTGCAGTTTTTACAGTGGGGAGGAGGGCCAGACCAGTGGGGCTGTCTCAGGAGTCACAGCTGGCTTTGCCAGTGGAGAGGCTCTAGGTCACATGTTGGGGGTAGGGGGCGGGGAAGTAGGGACTACAGGATGTGAGTCTGGTTAAAATGAAATTGCACAAAAAGCTTCCCCCTTTGCTCCAGCTAAAGGCCCTACTTTGGCTTCTCCCTCTTTCATAAAAATCTCCATGTCTACTCCGGCTCTCAGAAACCCCATTGGTATTTTCACAGTTTCTTACTTTTTTCATGGTCTCATACAAATATTTTTGCCATCAAAACAATCAAATACATTTAAAATGAGAAAAACAATCAAACAACACATCTGTATCTCCTTCACCAGGCATGATGTGTGTCTCAATGTATCACCTGAAAAGTCCAGGCAGGCAGAGTCACCCCTAAATTCACTTCACATCAGGCCCAGACTTGCACCCAGCAGCTCTTGGGGCTGTGGAAAGAACTGAACTGCACTGGTGGCAGTGAGGGAGGATGGTTGGGGATGAGCTGTCTGGGAAATATTTTAATACTTATCTATTGTTCAGAAGATTAAATCAATGCAGCTTCCACTTCTCCGTCTCTCCCCAGGAAACAATGTTTTTGTACAAAATACCCAAACATTTTAACAAGAAGAAGTGAAATGAAATGGCCACATGATGTCAAGAGAACGTAAGAAATTTGTTAATCTCTGAGGTGCCAGGTGTACTCCTGTTCTTTTTGCAGATACAGAGTAACACGGTTGTTCCTTCGAAACCTAAGAGATGAGAAGCCATGTTCTTGTTCAATGTGAATTGAAGCTGAAAAGGGAGATGTTTCCTCTTTGACTCCTAGGCCCCCATTTCTAATCCACTAGACATCCCTTTCCTCCCACAGCCAGGAATAGACCTCCGCAGTCATTACTACTAGCCCCCTGACCCTGCTCTCTGTAACAATGAAGATGCTCTGAGACCCCTGTGCTGTCCCCTCACCTCCCTGCCTGGGCTGCCCTTGAAACCCAATGGGGTGTCCTTGGGCAGTTTTGAATCTTGCTCCCAGGAAGAGTGTAATTTTAGGTGCAGGTTCCAAATAGTGCAATTAACCATCCAGAAGGGGCAGCAGGTATCAGTGTTGGAGCCATTGAAATAATCATAGCAAAGTACTTCAGGGAAACAGTAATTAATGAAGTGTCAACAGAAGGTCAGAATTTGGTAGTGTCAGTGTCACACTAGAGGGCGCTGTGATGGTTTTATTCATCATCCAAACCTAGAGACCACCTAGCACATGTTTTAACCTCTTCTTCTCTTACCGTTGCTCCTTAACAGAGAAGGGGAGAGGGCGAATGAAGAATAGAAACAGAGACCTAGTGACTGAAGCAAACATTTATTTGCTCCTTGCTTGGCTCTGTCAGTTATTTGGGTACAAACTCATCCCCCCACCCACTGTCTGGGCTGGGCTCAGTGGGCAGGAAGAGCTCAGCTGTCAGTGGGACTTGGGGAGCTCAGCACATTAGTGTGAGCTGCTTGAACGTTTAGGTGAAAACCACCTAAACACGGACACAAGGTCTAGGCTGCAGTAACTCATCTTGCATCTGCAGCTGTTGAAGCTACAAGGCAGAGGACTAAGTACAACATTTAAACTTATGTTTGATGTCAGAGACTAAAAAAAAATGTGTCAGTGAAAAGAGGGGAGTCAAATTTAATCCCTTGTCACCATCAATGTGCAAACCAGGAACCTGTTGCTTTGCATTCCGGCTGTTGTGTCACCATCATGTGGCTATTCTGTCTCAGTCCCTTTAATTAGAAATTTGTGGATTTGAAGCAGCGACTACTTGAGCTGCAATCAAACACTCTGCCACTGAGCTATACCCTCATGACATTTGCATAGCCAAGTCAGTGATCTTAAGGATTTTGAAGGACAGGCTCTGCCTCAGAGCGCTCCTTTTCTATTCTCAGACCACAGTGCTTTTAAAAATAGGGTTTGATTAAACTTTATTTACACATGTAGACACCACAGCTTGCACACCCACCCAGATAGCTTCCCCTACTGACATAGCTACTATCTCTCGGGGAGATGGGTTAACTACACGGACGGGACAGCTCTCTCCCCTCTGCTTAGAGCATCTTCATTATTTATGAATAGGTGGGAAATAACCTCCTTAATGGACAGTAACCAGTTTATCAAATATTGCTGTGTCTGCATTTAATATGAGTAACTAGTCATATTGGGCTGGATTAGTAGGAGCATTACAAGCAGATCAAGGGAAGTGATTATTCCTCTCTATTCAGCACTGGTGAGGCCACATCTAGAGCATTCTGTCCAGTTTTCGCCCCCCCACTCCACTACAGAAACAAATTGGAGAGAGTCTAGGGGAGGGCAACAAAAATTATTAGGGGGCAAGGGACTTACGAGGAGAGGCTGAGGGCAGGGCTGCCCAGAGGGGGTGGCTAGTGGGGCAATTTGCCCCAGGCCCTGTAGGGTCCCCCATGAGAATATAGTATTCTATTAGTATTGCAACTTTTTTTTATGGAAGGGGCCCCCAAAATTGTTTTGCCCCAGGCCCCCTGAATCCTCTGGGTGGCCCTGCCCAGACTGTGGCGCTGTCCCCCCACTCCATCCCCTTCACTTGTTTTCCTCCCTCTGAGGCCCCACCTGTGCTCCACCCTCACTCCCATTTGGCCACTTCCCACCCCTGCTCTTCCTCTTTGGCTGAAGCCTGCTGGTCCACCTTTCACTCGCTCCTCTCCTCCCTCAAGGGATCCTCGCACATCTCCACCGCTACCCCAAGGTCTGCCTGCTGCCCACACCTCTCTGCCCCCTCCCCTGAGACTCCCCCTGCCCACCGGTCTCTGCCCCTCCCCTGCCCCCAACTTGCACCTCTCTGCCCCTCTCCTGAGACCTGCCCTGCCCACCCCTCTCATTTTTCTGACCTCTCCCCTGAGAACCACCCTGCTCACCACCCACACCTCTCTGCACCCTCCCCTGAGAACCACCCTGCTCACCACCCACACCTCTCTGCACCCTCCCCTGCCGTGCCCTGCCCACTTCTCAAACCTCTCTGCCCCTCCCCTGACACTCTCCCTCTCCACCTCTTTCTCCGGTCATCTGTTGTTATTCCGTGAAACATCAAGGATGGAATAAAAAGCTGAGTTTACTCCAGGGTGAGGAAAGAAAGGAGCAACCAACCCCCTGGCAAAGCTCAGCACCCCAGAGAAAACCTGCCCCTGCTATTGCAATCACTGATGTGCTGGGGATATGAAGGGAAAGGGACTGTCTGA
The DNA here is from genome assembly GCF_025201925.1 of Gopherus flavomarginatus. Classification (NCBI taxonomy): domain Eukaryota; kingdom Metazoa; phylum Chordata; order Testudines; family Testudinidae; genus Gopherus; species Gopherus flavomarginatus. Next base: position 148,408,291 of record NC_066617.1, read on the forward strand.
ATGATCAAGGCAGGAAATGGACAACAATCTACAGCAACATCATTAACCACAAACACACTCTCCTCATGCTCCAGCCAGAAGGGAAATGAGTGGAAATTCTTGCAGTTTAGCCATGGACACACTTACACAATGGCACAGCAGTGAGTGTGCTGTGGAAGCTGGTCTGAGGAAACAATTGGAATTGATCATTCAGTGAGAATAGAGCTAGAGTGTACACCTCTCAAGCAAGTAGTTGTGGCTAAGTGGTTAAGGTGATGCCTTAAGAATCCATGGGGGTCTGCCTGTGCCTGAATCCTGGCAACTACAGAAGCAGATGTGGTTCTTTAGTTTCAGTGGAGCTGGATTTTGTCTCACTCTTAAGCTATGCCTCCACTATAGGGCAATGTGGCTTTAGTTAAAGTGTTTTAATTGAACAGCTGTTGCATGTCCACCCTGTGTCACCAGAGCACATCCAAGTTAGCATCTCTTGGATTGCCACTGAGAGCAGTGCACTGTGGGTAGCTATCGCACTGTGCAACTGGCTGCATGGTGCTTTGGGAAGGGTTTGCAATGCCTCACGGGCTGGTACAGCATCATATGATGCAGGTTTCTCTATCCCATTGTTCCATAGGCATCCTTCTAGATTGCCAGCTGATTTTCAACTGCAATGTGGGTTGTGGGGTAAAGAGAGAGTGTGTGTTGGGGAAGTGGGTGTGTTGGGGAAGAGTGAGTGTGTTGGCACACTGTCTCTAAGTTTAGACAGCTGCTGGAAGCAACCAGTCCTGAGGCAGGGGGAGAGGGACAGCCCTGACAGTTAGGCGTGTCACCTTTTGGAGGCTTGTGGCTTGGTCTTCTCTGCCCTTGGAGGTTGGCCTATGGAGGCCAGCTCTTCCTGCTGGCCTTCTTTGCATGACTTGCCAAAGGAGGAAGTGAGGCAGGAATGGGGCAAAAGAGGAAAGTCAAGCTGAGGAAGGCAGGGCAGAAGCTGTGCAGCTAAGTGGGGTTAGTAGAGCACCACCATTCATTCTGCCAAAACCTGGGGAGGTGTGGTTGGCTCCTGCAGGTAGAATCCTGTGCCTGCCTCTTGGCTTCACTGGGATGGCTGCTTGCAGCCTAGAAGAAGGCTGGTTCTGGGTGAAAGGAAAACAAGCAAAGCTGAGTCCAAGTGGAGAATGGCTGTTCCTTTGTGGCCAACCTGTGGGAGTGACTGATGGCTTTACAGGCGGGGGCTGGGCTGGCTGTGAGCAATTGGGATCCAGGAAGCCCCCACCTGCCCTTCTGAGGGCCAAACCCATCTACCTGTTGGCATCCCTGGGATGGCTACTTGCAGGCCAGGAGAAGCGGGGTTCTGGGGGGAAGGAAAAGAAGCAATGGCGAGGCTGAGTGGGCTCCTTTCTGGCCGAGATGGTGGGCTGTGGGGGGTTTGGGAGTTACCTGTAAGCCATAAGTAGACTTGGTGCAGTGAAAACCGCGGCTTCATTCTGGCCGACCTGGGGGTGCCATCGATGACTTGGGAGTGGGGGCGGGGGGCTGGCTGTGAGCAAATGGGATCCAGGAAGCCCCAGCCTGCTCCTCGAGGGACCAAGTCTTCTTCTTCTCTCTTCTTCCGTTTTCTTGCACTTGGGGGAGGCAGCTGCTGTGGTTCACCCTTCCTGCTCCCTGCGCTGCTGCACCCTAAAATCCCTGTCACCCGGCAAGATGGGCCAGAAGCCCAGAGAGAGGAGACAAAGGGGTGGCCCGAGCCCCCTCTGGCACTGCCCCTGCCCCTGCCCCAGGCAGCCCACGGAGACCTGATGCCTCCCCAAGTGATGCACGGAGACGTGCCAGCAGCCCTAAGGCAGCTCCCTGCCCACTCTGCCCCCATCCCTCCATGCCACACTGCTCCTGGAAGTGGCCAGCATGTCCTTGTGGCCCCGAGTGCAAACTCCGCATCTGTCCACCCCCGATCCCACCACCTAGGAGCTACTGCTGGCAGGAAGTGTGTGCTGGTCACTGTGGGAACCATGCTGCCTGAGGTAAACAGCACCTCCCCCCGACAGCCTCCTGCACCCCTACTCCTGCCCCAGCGCAGAGGCTTTCTGTGTCTTGAACAAGCACTTTCAAGGATTGGCCAAGAACTTCTTTTCTGTTTATGCGAAAGATACACAAAATAGGGAGCCCAACAGACTAGTTTTGTTCACAAGGACAAACTGGCAGGCCAAGCCAGGGTCACTCAGTTACTAGGAAGGCTCTTCCACCAGCTCTTCCCAAGGGCCAGTCTCTAGAGGCTTTTGTGACATGATGTACCTCAAAATAGCACCCTGTGGCCCACATATTCATCACTCATATATGGCTGTGACATGTCATACAAAGCATTCCATGTAAGTTATCCTATGAAAAGTCATGATCTGCTGAAATCCGCCATTCTGGCCAAATATATCTATATTGAAGGTGTGTGACGTTATGCATTTTGCTGTATGGTTGTTACTGAAATATGCCATAATTTTGCTAGTGACTCCTGTGGAGGAGGGTGTTCAACAGCCATGAATCAGCAGAGGAATTGTAATTAAGGGATTTCCAATTCAATGACAGATGCCCAAACACAGCACTATGGGGACTGCTCAAGTCTATGACTCCATTGCACACCTGTTAATGCATCCCAGAATCACATTTGCTTTTGTTGCAACAACATCACACTGTTGACTTGTATTTAGCGTGTGGTCCACTATAACTCCTAGATCCCTTTCTGCCATCCTCCTTCCTAGGCAGTCTCTTTCCACTCCGTTATGTGTGAAACTGATTGTTCCTCTTCCTAAGTGGAGCACTTTGCACTTGTCTTTATTAAATGTCTGTCAGGGATGGTCTAGACAGTGTTTGGTCCTGCTATGAGGGCAGGGGACTGCACTCGATGACCTCTAGAGGTCCCTTCCAGTTCTAGATGCCATGAAACTATGACTCTAAGACCACACCAGGAGGAATCCACAACCTAGTGACTCAGCAGAGCCCACCCAGACAGGGGGAGGGACAGTTCAGTGGCTGTTAAACCCAGGGTTGTGTGTTCAATCCCCAAGGGGGCTGTTTGGGGATCTGGGGCAAAAACCTCCCTAGGAAGTGGCCTTGTGTTGAGCAGGGGGTTGGACTCAAGGACCTCCTGCAATCTCTTCCAATCCTGGTGTTGTCTTTTAGACACTTGAACTAAGGATATAAAATAAGAGAGTGTGACATCATGTTTTTGCCTTTCTCCTCCCCTACCTGTGCTGGAAGCAGTAGGAATCCTGAAGAACTGAAGGTCATCTGAGGACAGTAATCCAGGTTTTAGAGGGAATTCTATGTATTAAGGAGGGTAACATCCAGTGGGATAAGAAAATTGCTTGACCTAACTACTGCCTAGTGTAATAAGGTGTAAAGTTCAGATTGTGCATTTATCTTTAATTTCTTTGGTAGCCTACTTTGATCTTTTATGCCTACTGCATATAATCCTTAAAAACCATCTTTCTGTAGTTACTAAAGCTATTTCATAGTTTACTTAAAGTATCATATTTTGCTTGAAGTTCTTGGGAAATCTCAGCTCAGTTAGAAGGCTGGTGCATGTACTGTTCACAATGAGGGAGGGGTGGACTGGTTAATAAACTCACACTGATCAGGCTTCTGACTAGGACAAGAGGGTATGATCCAGGGGTGCAAGGCTGCAGAGCTGGGGGGATTGGCAGGAGGCTCTCTATCATTAGAGTTGTGAGTGGCTGGGAGAAGCATTCATGTAACTCAGTTGGATGTGTCCCTACCTGTGGATGTCTGTGTAACTGCAATATCTGCTACAGATTTGCAGCTTGCCAAAAACATCTCAGTGTGAGAGGGAGCCCAGGCAGTGGGACACAGGGAACCGGGGTCCCACTGTTCAGGTTGTACTCTGTAGATCCCATCACAGACTTTAAACAACCACAGCGGATAGTCACTGAGACAAAGAGAGAGAGATGCCAAAATAGTGATTTCCAGTGCCGGAAGACATCAAGCTATGAGGAATTCTGCACACAGAGAGGACCCTGCTAGTGGAAAATGCCTTTGGAAAAGACTCTTCTGTCACCAGCTGTGGTCATGCAGTGCTTAGTGCTCTGTGTTGTGGTCTCAAGAGCCATGGATGCAAGTTGAGTTACAGTGACCTTTCCCTTGTCTCCACGTTACTTAGGTGCCTCCTTCTGACACTTGTCAGAAAAAAATGACAGGTTTCTTTAGCAAATGTTTGCATTGCAAGGCAAAGGCAGTCTTCTCTGTTTCCTCAAAAGATTGACCAAAAGGTGGGAAGAGCAGACACATTTCACAAGGCACCACTGGGAGCTACATCTCTAACCTCCACTTTACCTGGCAGGTGCCTTGGCCAGCTTAGCCACGGTGCTGCTCTCTGGGACTTTTCTCCTAACTGCTCCATTTTTCATCAATGACAATCAAAAGGAAGGTGACAGAAGAGTAACTCTCCATTTCTTGTAAGACCTGCAGAGATTGTACTATCAGGATCTCTTTGTGTAGACATCCCCAGTGAATCACAAGGATGTGTGGCACAGGCTCTCATGTTGCAGCAATTGCAGTAGAAGCAACCACCTTGCCAATGCCAGTCACAGCAGCTTTTTCATCAATTCAAGGCTCATGGTTTGATTTTTTTTCCAGTGCTCCTCTCCAAAGAAGCTTTTCCCTTAACAATGTATTAATTAGATTACCAGGAGAGTTCTCTTCTGTTTCCTAGAAAGACACAGGAAAATGTGAGCAGAGGAGACAAAAGCCATACAGCTATGCACCACTGGGAGTTGAACCCAGGATCTCCCATTTACTAGACTGGTGCTTTAGCCAGCTAAGCCATGGTGCTGGCCTTAAATAAGGGCTTGCAACTGTTCTATTTGATGGTCCTTGACAACACCTGCAAATTCCAAAGTACACATGTTCCGCATTTCCCTCAAGACTTGCAGATCTTGACGTGTCTGGCTCTGTGCACAGAAAGCCACAGCTGAGTTGACAGAGGGCTTCTAACATGTGCTTCTCCCACCAGCCACTGTGATCATATAGTAGTTAGTGATCTGTGTTTCAGTTGCAACAACCTCAGCTCAGTTCTGAGTCATGGTAACCTTTCCTTCAGCTCCAGACTTCTCATTTACCACTTTCCAAGTGTGGGGAGGTGTCTTCCCCCAACCAAGCAGGAGAAAAGTTATGGCAGACTTGCAAAGGCTGTGCAGAACACAGTCTATCAGGAAAGGACTTATTGGGAGAGCCAATCAGGAGAAGGCTTGCTGGATCAACCTCTGTATAAAGGGCTGCTCAGCACAGCAACAGTCAGTTAGTCCTTGGAGTTTGAGGAGGGAGCACTGGCTCCTCTGAAAGAAGGAGAAGGGAGGGCACCATGATCAGAGTAGTGTTGGGCGGGTAAGGGGAGCATGAGTAATCTCCTGGCTGACTGCTGCCAGACTGAGGCTCTGATACAAAGGTAGAGGAAGGTGCTAGGTCTGCGGGGAAGTGGTCCAGGGAAACAGATGGCAGAGTTGGAGGTGCACCCCTTTTGCCTCAGCAGCCACTGACACAGGTAACTACACTGTGGACTGCAGCTGGCCACTGAGGCAAGTGGCTGGGGAGAGGACAGCTGCCCCCCTGGGAAGGGCAGAGAGAACTGAGTGGGGCACAGCCAGAGGGCTGTGTCCATAAGAGGACACTGAAGTCCTGAGAGCAACATGGGTCCTAATGATAGAACAGATGATGACCAGACACCACTAGATGAAGGCGCACTGGAGAATGAGAGCTAATTCCCAGGATGGCCAGCAGGGGGCACCGCAGTGGTGAGACATGCCCCATGGCACCAAGACTTAGCAGCAAGGAAGGCTCTCTCTGTCTTGAACAAGCACTTAGAAAGATTACACTGACAGGGCTTTTCTTTTTATGAAAAGAGATTTTAAAAAAGGAGCCAACAGAGACACTAGATTCAGCAAGGAAGAACTGGGAGGCCAAGCCAGGATCTCCTGGTTAGTAGGAAGGCTCTTCAGCCAGCTTTTCCCAAAGACCACTATCTAGAGGCCTTTTAACAGTCACTGCAAATGTTCACCACAAAAGAGACAAAGAGATGCCAAGACAGAGTTCTCCACTGCCGGCAGCCGTCACGCTACCAGGAGTTCTGTGCACAGAGAGGCCTCTGCTGGTGGGAAAAGGCTTTGGTAGAGACTCTTCTGACACCAGCCGTGGTCATGTAACATTTAGTACCCTGTGTTGTGGCTTCAACATCCACAGATGAAAGTTCAGTTATGAGGATATTTTTCTTGTCTCCACATTTGTCTAGTGGCTCCTTTCAACACTTGTCACCAAAAAGACCTGTTTCTTTTGCAAGCGATGTACATCTAGGCAAAGGCAGTCTTCTCCATTGCCTCAAAAATTGACCAAGCAGTTGGTAGAGGAGACACATTCAGCCAAGCACCACTGTGTGCTGGATGCTGAATCTCCTCTTTATTCAGCAGGTGTCTGTGAAGGACATAAATCCACACCATGTAGAGGTCAAGCACAGGAGTTCATTACGCACAGGAGTTCATTACACACAGCACTGGTGGAGTGTCACCTTGCTTATTAGGCTCAGAGACACTGTCAATCAACTGATTACAATAGAATATATAGATTTTCCATGGGCAGGGGAAAGTGACGGGGTTGGCAGTTCTACACCCGGGGATAGGTTTTGAAGCAAGACAAGATAACATATAACAGTTTACATAATGTCTCCATCCATGGTCTCAAGTTAGCAAGTTAATATTTAATTAATACTTTGATAAAATCTTATTAGTATAAAATATCTATGTTGAATTCTGATTTGGGGTCCATAGGAATGGAGCAACTCTTTTGATTGTCCAACAGGTACATTCCTAGGGGTTAAAGCAAAGAAACAGTGAAAGTATATGGCAATAAAGATTGTTTTCTGTGTGTCTAAAGGTAGGCACTGGTCCCTTGGAAGGAAGGTGGAAGGATGCCATATCTTATACTGACATGTGCCAACTCCTCATAAACTCAAGGCTGGATCTGTGGGAAGAACGTCTCCCTACAGAAGAAACAAACACAATAGAAACAGAGATTCTTTGTTCATTCTGCAACTCTGAATAAGACACAATTATCTAGTTCTTAGCTCCAACAGCTGGCAATTTGCTGACCAGGCCTATCTTAGCAAGCAAGGCTTTCAGTTTACCCCCGTTTTCTCTTAGCTGATCACTATTTGCTGGGCCTCTGATCCCTTGACCATACTCTGGACTTTGGGTCTGGAAAAGAGCTGGCACAATCCACAGACCAGGTTGTTATATAAAAGGCACATGGATTTTAACCCTTCACATACAGTAATGGCAAAGTTCTTGGTTCAGGCTTGTAACAGTGACGGAATAAACTGCAGGTTCAAATCAAGTCTCTGGAGTCTATCCACAGCTGGGATGGGTCATTCAGTCCTTTGTACAGAGCTTCAGTTTGTAGCAAAGTCCTTCCAGAGGTATGAAGCAGGATTGAAGACAAGATGGAGACGAGGCATCAGCCTTTTATGGTCTCTTGCCATGTAGTCTTTGCTTTCTTTGTCCCAAGGACATTCTATCCAGCACGTAACATAGAAAAACCTTAGAGTTCTGTCCATAGACAGGTCCCTGCATACCTTGCTGAGTCACAAGGAGTATCTGCCTTCTCTCAATGGGTAGATTGTATAGCTGATGGTCCTTAATGGGCCATCAAGCAGGCTTGGCAGAACTGACAACAACTTGTTGGCAGAGGTGTTCCCCAGAAGCAGAGCACAAGTTTGAAATACGGGCAGCATAGAGCCAATATTCATAATGTCAACTACAAAAATGATACACATCTAGAGATAGCATCATTATAATCAGCCAGTCATAACCTCTCCATAGACCCGTTACATGACAACCTTTCTACAACATTGGCTGCAAATATAGAACAGTGGTTGCAACAGTGATCTATACAGTTACAGATTATGTCAATAACATCACAGGAGGTGACACAGCATCAGTGAGACTGATATTGGAATACTGCCTCCAGTTTTGGTGTCCTCATTTGAAAAAGATGTTGTGAAATTGGAGCTGGGGCAGCAAAGAGCCACCAAATATTCTGAGGGCTAGAGAAAAATGCCTTCTAGTGAGCTATTGAAAGAGCTCAACCTGTTTAGCTTATCAAAAGAAGATTGAAAGGTGACTTCATTGAAGTGTTGAAGTGCCTTAATGGAGAGAAAATAGTGGGTATTAAAGGGCTCTTTAATCAAGCAGAGAAAGGTATAACAAGACCTAATAGCTGGAAGGTGAAACGAGACAAATTCATATTACAACTGTCAAAGTTAGAATCAGGACTCACAATTTGTCAGACCACTCTGTTTTATTAGCACAGCGCTCTGCCAATAACATTCAGAATATGTGAGCGGCCATGCAAGGCCAAAACAGTCTTATTTATACAGATAAAAGAGCGGGAATCAGACAAAGGAACAAAGAAAGCAAAACTGTAAAATTCACCTGGGGCACAGCATGCATATCCTACTTCCTTACTAACTCTTTATGGATCTGAGGCTAATACTTCACCAATTGCCCTTAAATGGTGCAGTTGTTCTATGTGAATGTCTGTATTCCTGACACCTGGATTGCAGCATTCCAACAGTTTTTCTTAAAGGTACAGACAGCATTTCTTTAATCCTTTCTATTTTCACAATATAATTCATTCTACTTTCACAATCCCTCCTTTTGGTCAAGCGCACGCCATGACCAACAATTACTGGGTTCCACAAATTAACCGTTTCTTATCTTTTTGTTCATCAGTGATATTCAAAATCATTATATTAGCACTCTGTTTTGGGGCAGCCATCTGGGTGACACAATTCTGGACACAACAGATTAACTGAAAGCATACAAAAATCACTAAGATTTCAAACAGGATAGTTAGGGCTCCCTGAAACAACCAGTTTCCTATGCCAGAGAAATTGAACAGGTTACTTAGCCACTTCCATAAAGAACTCAGCTCTTCATGAGGAAGATATGCGATTTGTTCTAAGTGGCTGTAGCGATCTATTACCTTATTGGTATTGTATAAACATACAACATTGTTTTCCAGTGAGAGCACAGGTCCCTCCTTTGGCCGTGAGCACTATGTCCAATGCCTGACGGTTCTGGAGGGCCACCTGTCCAATCGCCTCTGTTTCCTTGGCCAGGGCTCTTAAACTTTCTCTGGTTTTATTTGCCATTATTTAACTACTTAGGAGCCTTTTTGCCTGGTGTATTGCTCCCCCAAGTGGGGTAAAGGAACTGCCAATAGCCTCTTCCCAGGTGTCATTACTGTTCCATATTGTGTTAAACAGACAAGGTCCTCCAGTGAGGTCTGGGGAATTGAGTGGGATAGCCAGGACAGGAACACCAGTTTGAGAGTGGGCTGGGATGTGGCTGCAGACCCAGCATTTAGAAATAATAAGGATCTGAGCTATCCACACTTGCTGCTGGATAAAATAATTGTCATTGTGTGCACCCCAGACCTTAAGATACCAGCAGCCGAGGAACAGGCGCTACCAGAGCTGCATGTTGGAGGCAAGGCCCTTCTGGTTCTGACAACCTCAACTGAGGGAACTGCACTCACAGTTTTATGTCCACCAGGCAGCAGGCGCTTGGCTCACTACTGCTTCTTCTTGGGCCTTGCTTTATGTAGTCATCTGCTTCTGGCAACCCTTATGAGAGCGTAGATTGTAAGGTATTGCAGGCTGTTCCTCTACGTCTTCTTCTGGAGTCAAAAAAATTGACTCTGCGTGGTCCTGAGGTGGTGATTGGTTCACTGGGGTCGGTGCATTCTTACACTGCGAAGCATGTATCCACTCTGAGATGCCAGACAGTTTAACAGCCGTCCCTTGACTCTGGCTGTAACAATGGCCTTCACACCTTATCTTTTCCTGATGCATACATTCCTCATTCACACAAATAGATTTGAGAATACAAACAGTAGTATTTTATATAGAACAAAAAAAGCATTGCAAATTAAACCTTGCTAAGTTTTACAATTGATAACTAAGACAATTTACATTGAGACCCAGGCCTTCAATGTTTCTCTAATTTACTTAACACAGACACAATAGAGAATCCTGTCTCTTACTACCTAAATCTTAAAACAAAGAGTTAGAGAGGGCCCAATTTGTAATGCATATGGGAAAACAGAATCCTATAGTCCCAGGGGGTCATTTCTTTCTGCTATTTAAAAATAGTGACTAGCAGGATGAAATCAAATTATACTTTAATTCTTATGGGATATTATAAAATCCTGCTCCTACATATCCCCCTTTTGACACTAAGATTATTAATCGCCAGTGTCACTTCTTATTTAGTCCACGTAATAGAAAATACTGGGAGGTGATTTGGGCCTGTGGCTTTAGCTTTACATACATTTGTTTTATCCACCAGCACATTTTAAACATTTCAATTAAACACATACAATGTAAAACCAAAAACAATTAGGGTAGTAATATTAGTATGCCAGTAGTTGTGGGAGACCATCCAGAAAATGTTATACCAATGGTAAGCTGTTATGCTTTTATGCAGTGGCAATTTTTAACATGTCCCCATTTGCGTGTATAATATGAACAGTTCAGTTTTCCACATTTTTGTTTTTATTTTTTTTTTTTTTTTTAGGAGCCATGTTACCTTTTTACCTTTTAACAGATGATTGGTAACTGTTTGCCATTTAATGCCAAGGTTGATAGAGAACTCAGCTAAATCAGTGCTTACAGTAAGCAGAGACTCTTTTGTTGTTGTTGTTGTGGCAAATAGTAAATGTGATTATTGGTAAACACAGTACTTACATTACATTTACATTTGTCTTCTGGTGGGTTGCTAGCACTTTTTAAACACTTTTCCCCAAGAATTAACACATACACATAGTCCATTATACAGTACTTTGGATTATCTGAAAGACAAAAAGAACAGTTTTCTACCCCTTTTGGGGTGGCATTGATTATTGCTTAAAGATTTCATTCTTTTACAAATACCCTTCCTGACTGCAGGCAAAACAGAGGAATTACCCCCATATTTTCCTGTGTGTTTTTTTTTTTTTTTTTTTTTTTAAGGCAGGCCAGGTTTTAATGGCTTCTACATTTTAAGGGTTATGCAAAAATTATTTCACTGTTTAGTTATTAAATTCATGAGGTGGTGTACCTCAAGTTTTGCCTCTTATATAGCAGACCAAGTTTGTAATGTTTTCCCTGCTGTGTTAAGCTTTAAGTTTATTCACAGGTAATAGCTGAGAAGCATCATTACCATATTACTTTAAAGGATTTTTCCAAAAATCATACACACTACAAGTTGTTACAGGGGTACTCACTAACATTAAAGTTATTTTAATGTTTAATATTAACAGTAACATTAGCATCAAATTAATTAAAGGTATCTTGTTATACCATGCCTTTTATGTAGGCAGTTTGTTTGCTGACCAGGTATGTTCTTTATTTGCAGCTTCATTTGTGCTGGCAGTTTTCACCTTTCTTTATCAGTTAGGTAATTTGCATCAACACAGGCTAGGCTTTTGGATTCAAAGCCATCAGCAGAGCTCAGAGACTCTGTTTTAACACACAGGGATCTGAAAAAGAAAACACAGCCTATTGCGGCTCTTTTTGGAGCCCTAATAGGATTTTAATTCAGCAGCATGTTTCATTTGCATTGTTTTTTACATCCCTTTCTACAATATACGCTGCACATGTCCTACGGAAAATGCACATTCTTTCTATACTATAACTTTTCAAAAACATTAGCCATATTAATTTTTACATAAGGTATAACTTTGTTTTGTTTTTACAGAGTTTTCATGTACTTTTATTAAAGTGACAGTCTGATTACACATAGTCATTTTAAGGCTCAGTGTTTTTAACATTGCTTCTTTTTGTTTTGTGCACCTCACCTCTGCTGTTGCTTCAGAGGGTCACTGTTAACTTCTTATTCTGTCATTACAGCTCTTATCTGCTATTGTTACAAAAAAAACAAACCAAACAAACAAAAAGACTCCAGAATCTCTACCTATTCTCCTGATTCTGACTGCCCTATTGCAGCCATGACTTGGTCTTTATTTAAAAACATTTTAATTTTTGTAAAGAATCAAGTTACCCCTTAAGGGTTAAATGCTAAATCCCAAAGCCAAACAACACTAATTACCTGTGTCTTGCAAAAAGGTCTGTCAGTTTTGCAACTTTGAATCAAAGAGTCAAATGAATTTTTAGTGGCATTAAAAACAAAAACAAAATCAATTTATCTTACACCTACAAAACAGTAGTTTTACAAACCAGATGTGTTGGTTTAGATTCTTAGAACTTTACATACACAGACAAATAGATACATACACATTTTCTTTTCCTTAACATTTTTTTTTACACTGCTTTGTTTTTGCATAGCTGTATATATATAAGGATTATTTACAGGCACTCTTCTGGAAAAGGGCCCATTTTCCCTTCAGAATGTCTGCAAAGAAACCAAGAATTCTCTCTCTTTAACATGGTCCTTTTTAACATTTTCCACAAAGTTTAACTGCTTAATTCTCTCCAGCCTCTATAGTTAACTTTTCACTCTCTTTTCTTAAATCACTTGTTTATGTTCCAAAATGACACCTTTATCACCTTAGATTTCACCCTTTTAAGTATTGTTCCAGGGGTTCATGCCTGCACTTACTACTTTTTTTTACTCCTGACACTATTCCCTTAGGGCTTTCAACCTGTTTCTTTTCTGTTGCTTGCCTGCTTGTCTGGGCCCGATCCTGCTTTTTTCAATGAACCGTTTGTGAATGATATTGTGGTCATTTCACAATTTTGAAAGAAATGTTCAAGGAAAGGGACCAGGAAGGGTGGGGGCTAGTTGAGGAGCTCCCCCCGCCCCGAGTCTTGCTGAATTGGTAGTGGGACACTATAAAGAATCAGTTTCTGAGGCAGACAACAAAGGGGAACAGAACAAGGGACTTTTTGTCCTTTTTACAATGAGATGGGAGTATGAAGGGGTTTGGATCGATCCGGGGTTTGGAGAACGGGGTAAAGGGGAGCGCTCGGTCTAGTGGTGGGAGAGGAGGCTTTTAATAAAGCTTTTAACTTATTATTTGAATAAGTGAGAGAGGCCAGTTTTGATTTTGTCCACCTATGATTTGCCTCTTCCCACCACTGCATGAAACAATTAACCTCTCCTTTAGCCAATTTAGTTTTAGGTTGGCCGAGTTTGTCCTTTAAGACGTCCACTCAGTCTTTGTTCCAAGATTTTAACAGTGGCCACTGAGTTTTGGGATCCCCCTGAGTTAGCCTAGACCATTTTCCCAGAAATTTACAGGAGTCTTGACCCTTTTTACAGGAGTCTGGACCCATCCTAAATACATAAAATGAGCCGGCATTCATTTAGGGAACTGTCCCGACTTAGACGTCTGGTTACCAGTACAGGAGGACTTTCACACACCAATCACACAAGAAGGAAATTCAGGTTCGCCAGAGCGATGCCTGCTGCAACACATAAAAGGAGCCCACAGGCTACTGCCTCAATTGCCCTTGCTTTCACACTAAGGGTTTTACCCAAGGTGTGGTGCGGCTGCAATTGTGCAGATTTCACTCACTCAGACCGCGGGGACAGGAACCCCTTGGTCGGCCGATCCCCAGACAGAGACGGCACCCAGACTCAAACACTCCACAAGAGGACAGATAGACACAGAGACAGGACAGTCCTCAGTCCGGACAAAACACAGAAATAATTACCTGACCAGATTCCTGATGTCAGATCCCGGGATCCCTACCAGAACAGAGTGGGAACCAACAGGTTCGATGGCGTAGACCTCACTGTGGCTGTGCGCCTTTCCGCTCTAGTGGGGGACCGCTTGGGCCAAATGCCCAGGTGCCGGCTGCCACGGTCATCCCACAAAAACAGTCAGGAATCACACAGCCCCAGTGAAGACGTTTGCCATCTCGGTGGAACCTCCAAATTGTCAAAGTTAGAATCAGGACTCACAATTTGTCAGACCACTCTGTTTTATTAGCACAGCGCTCTGCCAATAACATTCAGAATATGTGAGCGGCCATGCAAGGCCAAAACAGTCTTATTTATACAGATAAAAGAGCGGGAATCAGACAAAGGAACAAAGAAAGCAAAACTGTAAAATTCACCTGGGGCACAGCATGCATATCCTACTTCCTTACTAACTCTTTATGGATCTGAGGCTAATACTTCACCAATTGCCCTTAAATGGTGCAGTTGTTCTATGTGAATGTCTGTATTCCTGACACCTGGATTGCAGCATTCCAACAGTTTTTCTTAAAGGTACAGACAGCATTTCTTTAATCCTTTCTATTTTCACAATATAATTCATTCTACTTTCACACAACTAAGGCGCAAATATTCAACAACGAGGATGATTCAGCACAGGAACAAACTACCGAGGAAAGTGATGGATTCTCTATCTCTTGATGTCATTTAATGAAGACTAGATGCCTTTCTGGATTGGGTTTGCCCCAAAAGTAGCTCTTGTGTCATACAGAAAGCCTGTGATCTGCAGGAGGTCAGATTAGATGCTCTAATGGTCTCTTCTGGCCATAAAGTCGACTAATTTCTGAAGAACTGAGTGTAGCATTGGGAGCAGCGTCTGATGTTTTCCTGTCTAGCTGGCTTGCTTTCTAGAACAAACGCTCCTTGAGTGGGGTGATCCACAGGGAGTAGCTCAAACCTCCAAAGTGCCTGGCCAGGGGCAGGACATTAGCACAGCAAGGGAGGGGTGTGGCAGTGATGTCACAAAGGCCTTTTGCAGGATTTCAGACTATTGGTCAAAGGTGGTGGGAAGGTGGTGACCTCACAGAGAGATGCTGACATCAGCCAGGCAGGAGAGGGGCGAGGGGCCAGGGAAACCTCAGAGACCCCTGTGACTTTGCTTCAGCAAGTCTCCTTCTTGAGGTCTCTTTTTGAGGACAGAGAGTATTCAGGTTCACATACGTGAGCGCCAGGAAGAATCTCTTTGAGTTTTCTCCTTCCCTTTTAGTGATTTTACTAGAAAACAGCCGTCCCTCTTTAGAAGGTAAGAGCCTCCTCGAGGTTTGAAACCTGTTCAGTCTGATCCATCTGGTGACAGTTGAATTCTAGGCATGGAAAACATGAGCTTAAGGAGGAAGAATTTTATTCTGCATCTGGGATTTTGTCCCTCAGTATCACTGGGGACATTAGGGTTTCTCCTTTTTGTTTCACCTTTTCCTCCCTCCCTCCTTTCTCTTCTTCTCTTGCTTCTTTTTTCTGTTCCCCTCCCAACACCAGGAGGGTGTGTGTGTGTGTGTGTGTGTGTGTGTGTGTGTGTGTGTTTTGCAAGAGAGTGCTCTGCAGCTCCCACTGTGGGAGCTCCACCCAAAAATGTGGGACTGAAATAATGCTTGGTCAATGGTCTCCACCAGTGACCTGGGCCATCTTTTGGGCTCTCTGGTGAGAACCCTCAGCCTCCCGTCCTCAGTCTCTACCCTGATTGGCTGAGCAAGGGGATATTGACAGGGAGGAGACTCAGGTCCTTGTTGTTCTCTTTTAAGATCAAGTAAATAAGTCATAACCAGTTATATGTTTGACAAATATTGCTGCTTCTCTGCATTAATTGTCTCTCAGCAGTTCATGTTTCTCTCTAACATTCCAGTTCTCCTAAAATACTTGCTGAATAATTACTGTGCACTGTTGTTGGTCTGGAGCTCATCTGAGAGCAGTTTATTCAGGTCATTCAATGTATGAAATTCAAGATCAGATGGTTAGTTTGAAAATCAGGGCTCTTGGGTCCTATTCCCAACTTTGCCACTAACTGGGTGTGTGACCTAAGACAAGCCAATTCTCCTTTCTCAGCCTTAACTTCTCCCTCTTTCAGGTAGGTTTAATAATGATCCACTCCTACCTACCTCACAGTGGGTGGAGGATGGGGATCCATTGGAGAATGTCACTAGGACTAGTGCATAAGTTGAGGTGTCCTATCACGTTTACTCAGAGCAGATAATGACATAATAGAATAGCTGAAATAGTCTATTTGATTTGTATTTTTTTAGTTTGAAATTAAGAGCAGCAACTACTTAGCTCAGACTGAAGCATCTTATCTAATTTTTGAGATCTAAGTGTCTCCTCTTTGTGTGCGACGAGACAATTTAACACACTGTGACAAACAGGAGATGCTTTTGTTTTGCAACAAAATATTTTTGCAAAGAACATTCATCCCACTTGTTATGAATTGGAGAAACAAACGGATTTAATTTGAATGAGATTTTCTGACAAATGGTTTCAATGACATTTCCCCACCATCTCAACTCCTGGGCTCTATCCCTGCCTCTGGGGAGTTTGTTGTCAGTTAGAACAGGAGTTAGTTTGAAACAGGTGGTTTCTCTTTCTGGCTCTGCCACCACCTTGCTGTGTAGGCCCTTCCCTTCTCTCTACCTCAGCTCCTCCCCATCTGTCCAATGGGAACAGGGACAATTCTTGAACTCTGGGCAGTTGTGAGCCTGAGTGAAATAAGGGGCATTAAAGCCCTGTGTGAAGGACAAAGGGGAGTTTCACATTCACGCCAAGGAATTCTAAAGTTTGCTAAAATGTCTCGTCTGCGGAAACAAGAAATGGTCGGGGCCAAACTTTTTAACCACTGCCTTTTTTAAAGCCCATTCAGGGACATGAGTCCCTGTCTTTTAGGACCTGCGGTTCTTTGCCAGCAGGAGAGAAGAGGTTCCTACCTCCATTTTTGTGGCCTTAATAAACCCGGTGTTGTGGCCCAGGTCTTGGCTGAGATCCCTGAGAAAGAACATCTTCCCATCCATGAACAAGACAGGACCTATCTTTAAAAGGGGAACAAAGAGAACCCTGGGACTTATAGACTAGCTAGCCTCATTTTTGTAGCTGGAGAGATACTGGAATACATTATAGACTTATAGACTCTAGGACTGGAAGGGACCTCGAGAGGTCATCGAGTCCAGTCCCCTGCCCTCATGGCAGGACCAAATACTGTCTAGTCCATCCCTGATAGACATTTATCTAACCTACTCTTAAATATCTCCAGATATGGAGATTCCACAACTTCCCTAGGCAATCTATTCCAGTGTTTAACTACCCTGACAGTTAGGAACTTTTTCCTAATGTCCAACCTAAATCTCCCTTGCTGCAGTTTAAGCCCATTGCTTCTTGTTCTATCACTGGAGGCTAAGATGAACAAGTTTTCTCCCTCCTCCTGATGACACCCTTTTAGATACCTGAAAACTGCTATCATGTCCCCTCTCAGTCTTCTCTTTTCCAAACTAAACAAACCCAATTCCTTCAGCCTTCCTTCGTAGGTCATGTTCTCAAGACCTTTAATCATTCTTGTTGCTCTTCTCTGGACCCTCTCCAATTTCTCCACATCTTTCTTGAAATGCGGTGCCCAGAACTGGACACAATACTCCAGTTGAGGCCTAACCAGCGCAGAGTAAAGCGGAAGAATGACTTCTCATGTCTTGTTTACAACACACCTGTTAATGCATCCCAGAATCATGTTTGCTTTTTTTGCAACAGTATCACACTGTTGACTCATATTAAGCTTGTGGTCCACTATGACCCCTAGATCTCTTTCTGCCATACTCCTTCCTAGACAGTCTCTTCCCATTCTGTATGTGTGAAACTGATTGTTCCTTCCTAAGTGGAGCACTTTGCATTTATCTTTATTGAACTTCATCCTGTTTACCTCAGACCGTTTCTCCAACTTGTCCAGATCATTTTGAATTTTGACCCTGTCCTCCAAAGCAGTTGCAATCCCTCCCAGTTTGGTATTATCCGCAAACTTAGTAAGCGTACTTTCTATGCCAACATCTAAATCGTTGATGAAGATATTGAACAGAACCGGTCCCAAAACAGACCCCTGCGGAACCCCACTTGTTATACCTTTCCAGCAGGATTGGGAGCCATTAACAACTACTCTGAGTACGGTTATCCAGCCAGTTATGCACCCACCTTATAGTAGCCCCATCTAAATTGTACTTTCCTAGTTTATCTATAAGAATATCATGCGAGACTGTATCAAATGCCTTACTAAAGTCTAGGTATATCACATACACCGCTTCTCCCTTATCCACAAGGCTCGTTATCCTATCAAAGAACGCTATCAGATTAGTTTGACACGATTTGTTCTTTACAAATCCATGCTGGCTATTCCCTATCACCTTACCACCTTCCAAGTGTTTGCAGATGATTTCTTTGATTATCTGCTCCATTATCTTCCCTGGCACAGAAGTTAAACTAACTGGTCTGTAGTTTCCTGGGTTGTTTTTATTTCCCTTTTTATAGATGGGCACTATATTTGCCCCCTTCCAGTCTTCTGGAATCTCCCCTGTCTCCCATGATTTCCCAAAGATAATAGCTAGAGGCTCAGATACCTCTTCCATTAACTCGTTGAGTATTCTAGGATGCATTTCATCAGGCTCTGGTGACTTGCAGGCATCTAACTTTTCTAAGTGATTTTTTACTTGCTCTTTTCTTATTTTCTCTTCTAAACCTACCCTCTTCCCATAAGCATTCACTATACTAGACATTCCTTCAGACTTCTCAGTGAAGACCGAAACAAAGAAGTCATTAAGCATCTCTGCCATTTCCAAGTCTCCCGTTACTGTTACCCCCTCCTCATTGAGCAGTGGGCCCACCCTGTCCTTAGTCTTCCTCTTGCTTCTAATGTATTGATAAAAAGTCTTCTTGTTTCCCTTTATTCCCATAGCTAGTTTGAGTTCATTTTGTGCCTTTGCTTTTCTAATCTTGCCTCTGCACTCCTGTGTTATTTGCCTATATTCATCCTTCGTGATCTGACCTAGTTTCCATTTTTTATATGATGCCTTTTTATTTTGTAGGTCACGCAAGATCTCAAGGGTAAGCCAAGGTGGTCTTTTGCCACATTTTCTATCTTTCCTAACCATCGGAATAACTTGCTTTTGGGCCCTTAATAGCGTCCCTTTGAAAAACTGCCAACTTTCCTCAGTTGTTTTTCCCCTCAGTCTTAATTCCCATGGGACCTTGCCTATCAGCTCTCTGAGCTTACCAAAATCCGCCTTCCTGAAATCCATTGTCTCTATTCTGCTGTACTCCCTTCTACCTTTCCTTAGAATTGCAAATTCTATGATTTCATGATCACTTTCACCCAAGCTTCCTTCTACTTTCAAATTCTCAACAAGTTCCTCCCTATTGGTTAAAATCAAGTCTAGAACAGCTTCCCCTCTAGTAGATTTTTCAACTTTCTGAAATAAAAAGTTGTCCGCAATGCAGTCCAGGAACTTATTGGATAGTCTGTGCCCCGCAGTGTTATTTTCCCAACATATATCTGGATAGTTGAAGTCCCCCATCACCACCAAATCTTGGGCTTTGGATGATTTTGTTAGTTGTTTGAAAAAAGCCTCATCCACCTCTTCCGCCTGATTAGGTGGCCTGTAGTAGACTCCCAGCATGACATCACCTGTGTTTTTTACCCCTTTTAGCCTAACCCAGAGACTTTCCACCCTTCCATCTCCTATGTCCATCTCCACCTCAGTCCAAGTGTGTACATTTTTAATATATAAGGCAACACCTCCTCCCTTTTTCCCCTGTCTATCCTTCCTGAGCAAACTATACCCATCCACACCAACATTCCAGTCATGTGTATTATCCCACCAAGTTTCAGTAATGCCAATAATGTCATAGTTGTATTTATTTATTAGCACTTCCAGTTCTTCCTGCTTATTACCCATACTTCTTGCATTTGTATAAAGGCATCTAAGATACTGGTTTGATCTTGCCTCCCAGCTTTGCCCTGACCCTCCTTCCTCTCTGCCATTATAGCCCGTGCTCCCTCCTGTTTCCAACCCATCTCCCAGGTCTTGTTCCCCACTTACCTGTGGGCTTTGCTCACCTGTCCCCGTCGAACCTAGTTTAAAGCCTTCCTTACTAGGTTAGCCAGTCTGTGCTCAAATAAGGCCTTTCCCCTCTTCGAAAGGTGAACGCCATCTGTTCCTAGCAGTCCTTCCTCAAATAGCATCCCGTGGTCGAGGAAGCCAAAGCCCTCCTGGCGACACCATCTTCGCAGCCAGGCATTCACCTCCACGATGCATCTGTCTCGGCCCGGACCCCTACCTTCAACAGGAAGAATCGAAGAGAATACCACCTGCGCTCCAAACTCCTTAACCCGTACTCCCAGAGCCCTGTAGTCACTCTTGATCTGCTCAGTGTCACACCTTGCAGTACCATTTGTGCCCACATGGATGAGTAGCATGGGATAGTAGTCAGAAGGCCAGATAATCCTCGACAAAGCCTCTGTAACATCTCGGATACGGGCCCCTGGCAGGCAGCATACCTCCCGGGATGAACGGTCAGAGCGACAGATGGGTGTCTCCGTCCCCCTCAGCAGAGAGTCTCCAACCACCACTACCCTACGTTTCTTAACAGTGGTGGCAGCAGACCTCCCAGCCTTAGGGGTACGAGGCTTCACCCCCTTAACTGCTGGGGGTGATTTCTTCTCTCCTGTATCAAGAAGAGCATAATGGTTATCTTTTACCACAACAGGAGGGTTTGCAGCAGCAGTGGAGCACTTCCTGCTGCTAGAAGTAACCAGCTGGCTGTGTCTACCCTGAGCCTCCTCCTCCACTGGTGTGTCAGATACACCTTGAGGCATCTCCTCCTCCACTGGAGTGTCGGTAGTCCTGTCAACTGGGACAGGACCGTCAGCTGTCTCCACATGGATACTGTCCAGGAATTGCTCATGGACATGGATGTTCCTCAGCCTGGCCACCTCCTCCTGTAGCTCTCCCACCTGCTGCCTGAGAGATTCCACCAGTAGGCACCTTTCACATTGGATGCCACCCCCAGCCTGGATATCAGTAAGTGGAAATTGCAAATTACAGTCTTTGCAAGCCCACACCAGAATCTGGGTAAAAGCATCCATGCTTTGGTGCTCTGTCTGGCTACAGGCGCAGGTGGAGGAGACAGAAGCAGTGCTGGCACAGGTGTTGCGGGTCCTTCTCACCATTGTAGGCCTCCCTTTGTCAAACTGTCTCAAATTCCCGTCTACAGCTCCCTGTACGCTCCTCTTTGCTGTAAACAGAAAGGTTTTCGATGTGGCTCGGGTTATGGGTTCAGGGGACCAATGGGTCACAGATCAGACCAACAAGGGACCCCCCCTCCCTTCCTACTCCCCTTCCAAACTCCCTTGCAAAACTCCCTGTTAGCAGTTCCTGTTCACTAAGCTCCCTGGTCACTTGTGCCCAGCTTTATAAAGCCCTGGCCTGAGTGAATGCCCCGCCCACTGGTTAAGGCTCAGCCAATTACCAGAGGCTTCTAGCTTTCAAACCTTCCTAGTAGCTCCACCTCCAACTGCCAGCTACAGCACACGGTCCTTCAAACAAACAAACCAAACAGACTGACAAACACAAGCTCAGCACACAGCAAGTAACCCCCAAACACACACACAAACCCAAACACTGCAGACAGTTACTTACCCCACAGACAAACACTGCAGACAGTCACTTACCCCACAGTAAGTAAACACTCAGTTGTCAGTAGCACCTACAGGATACTTTGGTTCTTAGGACTAGTGAGCATGGATTTGTCAAGAACAAATCATTCCAAACCAATCCTTTTTTCTTCTTTGGCAGGGTTCCGGGCCTAGTGGAGGTGGATAAACAGTAGATGGGATCTGTCTTGATGTTACTAAGGCTTTTGTCACAGTCCCGTAGGCAGGGGCGGCTCTAGGCATTTTGCCACCCCAAGCATGGCATGGCAGAGCACCCCCAGTGGCTTGCTGCGCCAAGCATGTGCTTGGCGTGCTGGGACCTGGAGCCGCCCTGCCCGTAGGACATTCTCACAAGCAAATGAGGGAAATGCGGTCTAGTTGCAATCAATGTAACGTGGGTGCTGAGCTGGTTGAAAGCCCAGACTCCAAGAGCCCTTCTCCATGTTTGGCTGTCCAACGGAGAGGGTGTACTTAGTGAGTCTGGCAGGGATCAGTCCGAGGTCTGGTACTATTCAATATTTTCATTAATGATTTGGAAAATGGAGTGGAGAGCATGCTTCTAAAATTTGCAAATGACACCAAGCACTTTGGAACACAGGATTGGAATTCAAAACACCCCTAAGAAATTGGAGAATCTGTCTTCTTGAGCCAAACCCCATGGCTGAGCCCCTCTCTATAGACTGGTCTGAAGAGAAACCCCAGAGCCAAACACTCCACCTCCTGAGCAATATGCTCCAACCTTGAATGGTCAGATGCTGCTTAGCACTGTCAGAGCAGCTTTTGATGGGGGATTCTCCCAGCACTTTCCAATAATGGGAAAGTATTAAATCCCCATTTGACTGCTGGGGACAGAGCCCTAAAAGCGGGGAGCAACTTGCCCAAAGTCCCACCAGAAAAGGAAAACAACCAGCAGTGGAACCAACAGGAAAACCAGCAATGGAACTCTGGAGTCCTGACTCCCAATCCCCTGGTCCAGTCACTCCAGTGGAGCACACTCCCTCTCAAAGGCAGGGGGAGCAGACATGAGGGCCTGCTTGTAATTGCCAGCTGTGGGAGGGAGTGTGCAGCAGTGGTTAGCAAAGGGACCTGGAAGGAAGGACTGCTGGGTCCTATCCATACTTCTGACACTTGGTGTGATCCTGAGTCAGTAGCTTCCGCTCCCCAGACCTGTTTCTCATCAGTAGGGTTGGAGTCACAGTCCCGACAGCCCAGGGGGGTTGACAGGGTTTGGCTGGAGACAGGGCAGGGGATACGAGGCTGGCTCCTGGAAGGTGTGTAAAGTGCAGAGTTGTCAGGATCCTGGAGGCTCTGTCACCCCCTGCTCTAGGACAGTGTGCAGGGCCGGCTTTAGAAAGTGCAGGCCCAATTCAAACATCTTTGGCAGGGCCCCAGCAGGGATGACTTAAAAAAAAAAAAGTAAAAAAACCCCTTTCATTTCTTAGCAACCGGTTCCCTATAAAAAGTTCTGATTTAAGGGATGTGCCACAGTATGTATTTTTTGTACCAATAGGGTTACCATATGTCCGTATTTTCCAGGGAGGAATTTTTAAATTTTAAAAATTTTAAAAATTCCTCCTGGATGGTGATTTAAAAACCAAAAAGCCTGACATGTCCAGGAAAATACGGCTGTATGTTAACCCTACCTAAAGTTCTTTTTTAAAAAGATGGGCCTGAACTAGAAATGAGCTCCATTTCACATGTGTGGGTCCCCGCCACTCCCTGGGGGTGTGCTAGGGTGATCAGATGTCCTGATTTTATAGGGACAGTTCTGATTTTTGGGTCTTTTTCTTATATAGGATCTTATTTCCCCCCCCCCCCCCATTCCGATTTTTCACACTTGCTCTCTGGTCACCCTAGGGTGTTCACATATGTGGGTCTCAGCTGCTCCCTGCCCCCCTCATTGAAGCAGGTGTGCAAGGTTCCTGCCCTGGGAACTGCAAGGCACCAGTGGACATAGGGCTGGCTGGAGGCAGGGCAGGGGCTGACTGGAGGTAGAGTTTGGCTGCAGGCAGGGCAAGGGATGCGGGGCTGGCTGGAGACACGGGTGTGTGGGGCAAACTGGCTGGCTTCAGGCAGAGCTGCAGGGGAGTGCGGCAGGGGTTGGCAGGGCTGGACACAGAGGAGTGTGGGACTGGCTGGCTTCAGGCAGGGGTGCGTGACAGGGTTTGGCTGGAGACAGGGCAGGGGGTACGAGGCTGGCTGCAGGCAGGGCAGGGGGTGCAGAGCTGGTGCGGGCAGGGGTGTGTGTGGTCTGGCTGGCTTCAGGCAGGGCCGCAGGGGGGTGTGGCAAGGGTTGGCTGGATACAGGGCAGGGGGTGCAGGGTTGGCTGCAGGCAGGGCAGGTGGGCATAGGCGGCAGGTTTGTATAATTTTTGGTGGTGCCCAAAATGGTGATGCCTCCCCACTCCTCCTGCCCTGTAAGCCGATATATGTATTTTATTAAATAGTGTAAACATGGACTGAAAGCCGTAAGCATTTAAGTTTCTCTTTACTGCACAATATCACTATCAGAAAAATCCATTGTTGATTATTAGTGGTCCTACAAATCAATAAGTTGTTGCTGGGATAAAATGAATCTACAACACGTCGGCGCCACAAGATTACAAACATCAATTAAAAGTGGAAAGTCAGAAGCAGCACTTGCTTCAATATACAGTATTATATCTTGTGGGAATATTCTTAAATGTTTTCTCTGAATATTGTGTGGGTGCCTCAGCTTCCTCTGCAAGGTACCAGCTGAAGGTGTTGGGGACAAAGAGATCAGGTGGCCTCTTTGGAAGAGACACAAAGGCCAGAGGAGGGAGTGTCAGTTTGGAGCTGGCTGGAGAAATGGGGAGAGGCCCAGAACTTGGGTCTGGGCCCCCCATCCCCTAAGATGGACCTGACTGAGGGGTCCTGTTTTCTGTACCTACAAGCTCTGTTCTAGACTGTGATCCTGTTGTCTAATAAACCTTCTGTTTTAGCAGCTGGCTGAGAGTCGCATCTGACTGCAGAGTTGGGGTGCAGGGACCTCTGGCTGCCCCAGGACCCCACCTGGGCGGACTCACTGGGGAAAGCGCATGGTGTGGAAGGGCATGCTGAATGCTCTGAGGTCAGACCCAGGAAGGAGTAAGCTTCTTGCCCTGGAGACAGTATGCTCAGAGAGAGGAGGCTTCCCCAGAGTCCTGACTGGCTTTGAAGGAGTGGTTCCAGAGCATTTCAGCATCCCCTTCCACACCATGCGCTTCCTGGAAGTCCGCACAGGCACTAACACTCCCTCCTCTGGCCTTTGTCTCTTTTCCAGGCATTAAGAGGCCACATGAACTCTTTGTTCTCCAACACCTTCACTTGGCACCTTGCAGGAGAGTGGCCCAGGCCACCAGTTGCCCGGAGACAGGGTTTCGGCCATTCTCTGTGCAGACAGCATCACACTGGCCCTCTAGGGCTCTACAACAATCACACACCCTTATCCCACCATCTAGATTGTTAAGAAATGCATAGGGGAAACTGAGGCACCACACAGTATTCAGAGAAAACTTTAAGAACATTTCCACTTGGTAACACCTGTATACAACTAGTTATATACTTTAAAGGGTGTAAAATAATCAAGTATTGTGCTAAACACAATGATACTAGTTAGTAGGGGAAGCTAAAGTGGATGGGAACCTGGGAGGCAGTGACCATGAGATGGTCGAGTTCAGGATCCTGACACAAGGAAGAAAGGAGAGCAGCAGAATATGGACCCTGGACTTTAGAAAATCAGACTTTGACTCCCTCAGGGAACTGATGGGCAGGATTCCCTGGGAGAATAACATGAGAGGGAAAGGAGTCCAGGAAAGCTGGGTGTACTTTAAAGAATTCTTATTGAGGTTGCAGGAAAAAAACATCCCGATGTGTAGAAAGAATAGTAAATATGTCAGGCGACCAGCTTGGCTTAACAGTGAAATCCTTGCTGATCTTAAATGCAAAAAAGAAGCTCACAAGAAGTGGAAGATTGGACAAATGACCAGGGAGGAATATAAAAATATTGCTCAGGAATGCAGGAGTGAAATCAGGAAGGCCAAATCATACTTGGAGTTGCAGCTAGCAAGAGATGTTAAGAGTAACAAGAAGAGTTTCTTCAGGTAAGTTAGCAACAAAAAGAAAGTCAAGGAAAGTGTGGGCCCCTTACTGAATGAGGGAGGCAACCTAGTGACAGAGAATATGGAAAAAGCTAATGTACTCAATGATTTTTTTTGCCTCTGTCTTCACAAACAAGGTCAGCTCCCAGACTGCTGCATGGGGCAGGACAGTATGGAGAGAAGGTGACCAGCCCTCTGTGGAGAAAGAAGTGGTTCGGGACTATTTAGAAAAACTGGATGAGCACAAGTCCATGGGTCCGGATGCGCTGCATCCGAGGGTGCTAAAGGAGTTGGCGGTTGTGAATGGAGAGCCATTATCTTTGAAAACTCATGGCGAACGGGGGAGGTCCCAGATGACTGGAAAAAGGCTACTGTAGTGCCCATCTTTAAAAAAGGGAAGGAGGAGGATCCAGAGAACTACAGGCCAGTCAGCCTCATCTCAGTCCCTGGAAAAATCATGGAGCAGGTCCTCAAGGAATCAATTCTGAAGGATTAGAGGAGAGGAAAGTGATCAGGAACAGTCAGCATGGATTCACCAAGGGCAAGTCATGCCTGACTAACCTAATTGCCTTCTATGAGGAGATAACTGGCTCTGCGGATGGGGGGAAAGCAGTGGATGTGTTATTCCTTGACTTTAGCAAAGCTTTTGATACAGTCTCCCATAGTATTCTTGACGGCAAATTAAAGAAGTATGGGCTGGATGAATGGACTGTAAGGTGGATAGAAAGCTGGCTAGATTGTCAGGCTCAGTGGACAGTGATCAAAGGCTCCATGTCTAGCTGGCAGCCGGTTTCAAGCTGAGTGTCCCAAGGGTCGGTCCTGGGGCTGGTTTTGTTCAATATCTTCATTAATGATCTGGAGGATGGCGTGGACTGCACTCTCAGCAAGTTTGCAGATGACAATAAACTGGGAGGAGTGGTAGATACGCTGGAGGGTTGGGATAAGATACAGAGGGACCTAGACAAATTAGAGGATTGGGTCAAAAGAAACCTGATGAGGTTCAACAAGGACAAGTGCAGAGTCCTGCACTTAGGATGGAAGAATCCCATTCACTGTTACAGACTAAGGACCAAATGGCTAGGAAGCAGTTCTGCAGAAAAGGACCTAGGGGTTACAGTAGACGAGAAGCTGGATATGAGTCAGTGTGTCTTTGTTGCCAAGGCTAACAGCATTTTGGGCTGTATAAGTAGGGGCATTGCCAGCAGATCGAGGGACGTGATCATTCCCCTCTATTTGACATTGGTGAGGCCCCATCTGGAGTACTGTGTCCAGTTTTGGGCCCCACATTACAAGCAGGATGTGGAAAAATTGGGAAGAGTCCAGTGGAGGGCAACAAAAATGATTAGGGGGATAGAGCACATGACTTATGAGGAGAGGCTGAGGGAACTGGGATTGTTTAATCTGCAGAAGAGAAGAATGAGGGTGGATTTGATAGCAGCCTTCATCTACCTGAAAGGGGGTTCCAAAGAGGATGGATCTAGACTGTTCTCAGGGGTAGCAGAGGACAGAACAAAGAGTAATCGCCTCAAGTTGCAGTGGGGGAGGTTTAGGTTGGATATTAGGAAAAACTTTTTCACTAGGAGGGTGGTGAAGCACTGGAATGGGTTACCTAGGTTGGGGGTGGAATCTCCTTCCTTAGAGGTTTTTAAGGCCCAACTTGACAAAGCCCTGGCTAGAATGATTTAGTTAGGAATTGGTCCTGCTTTGAGCAGGGGATTGGACTAGATGACCTCCTGAGGCCCCTTCCAACCCTGATATTCTATGATACTCTAAACTGACCACCAAATTTAAGTTGCGTGTTTTTCCCCTCAGGTGATGACTCTGGGGTGGGGCTGGGGATGAGGGGTTCACAGTGCAGGAGGGTGCTCAGGGCTGGGGCTCAGGGTTGGGGTGCTGGGGGCACAGGCTCTGGGGTGGGGCAGGGCTGGGGATAAGGAACTTGGGGTGCAGACAGGCTGCCCCAGGCAGGCCCGGCTTTAGGCCGATTTGCCTGATTCCTGAGAATCGGGCCCCGCGCCTAAGAGGGCCCCGCCCTTTAGGCGCCTTTTAAATTTTTTTTACTTACCCCGGCTGCGGTCTGCTCCGGGGACTTCCATGGCCCCACTCCCCTGACTAAAGTGCCAGCAGGAGCAGGGCTGCCCCACAGCCCCACTCTCTCAGCTGGAGCTCTGGCCGGAGCACAACAAGCCCCGCGGCCCTGCTCTCCTGGCTGGAGCTCTGGCCGGAGCGCAACAAGCCCCGCGGCCCTGCTCTCCTGGCTGGAGCTCTGGCCGGAGCGCGACATGCCCCGCGGCCCCGGCTGCAGCTCTGGCCGAAGCACGAGATGCCCCGCAGCCCTGGCTAGAGCTCCGGCCAGAGCGCTGCAAGCCCTGCGGCCCCGCTCTCCTGGCTGAAGCTCCAGCTGGAGCACGGCAAGCCCCGTCCCACTGGCTGGAGCTCCGGGCCCTTTAAATAGCCCCCAGAGCCCTGGGGTAGCAGGGGACTCTGGGGGCTATTTAAAGGGCCAAAGCTCCAGCTGCCTCTGCCGCCCCGGTCCTTTAAATAGCTGCCAGAGCCCTGCTGCCCCCATGCATTCTCCAGGGCTCCCGCGGCTATTTAAAAGGTCCGGGGCGGGGTAGAAACAGGGGTGCCCCGGGCCCTTTAAATAGCCCCAGGATAGTGGGAGGCTTGGGAGCTATTTAAAGGGCTGGGGCTCCAGCTGCCTCTGCTGCACCCCCTGCCCTGCCCACACTAGCCCTGCCCCCCGCTGCCTGCAGCCAGCTCTGCACCCCCTGCCCACAGCCAGCCCCTACCAACCCCCCTGCCTTGTCCCTGCCACACACCCCTGCCCGTCCTGCCCTGTCTCCAGCCAACCCCTGCTGTACCCCCTTGCCTGAAGCCAGCCAGTCCCATACTCCTGTCTCTAGCCCTGCCAACCCCTGCTGCACCCCCCTGTGGCTCTGCCTGAAGCCAGCCTGCCCCACACTCCCCTCTCTCCAGCCAGCCCCGCACCCCTTGCTCTGCCTGCAGCCAGACCCTACCTCCAGTCAGCCCCTGCCCTGCCTCGAACCAGCCACATGTCCACTGCTGCCCTGCAGTTCCCAGGCCAGTAACCTGCACACCTGCTTCAATGAGGGGGGCAGGAAGCAGCAGGGACCCCAATTTGTGCACACCCCCAGGGAATGGCGAGGACCCACGCATGTGAAACTGCAGTCATTAATAACCAATCAACAGCATATATGATGCAATGTATATAATATATAATTTTATTATTTATATAGTTATGGAAAGTAAATAATACATGGAAGAAATGGAAGGCTTTTTTTTTACACTTTTTTCTTTTTAAGTCATCCCTGCCAGGGCCCCGCCGAAAGTGTTCAAATTGGGCCCGCACTTCCTAAAGCTGGCCCTGGCCCCAGGGCTAGGGCCAGAGAGGACTCGCCCCCACCCTCCCACTGGCAGCAGCAAGCTCCAGGAGAGGGACTCCTCCTCTCCCCAGCCCCAGTCACTGCACATGCTCCTAAGGCCCCTCTCAGGTCCAGAAAGCCCACTCACCTCCCCTATGGTGGGTACCAGGGGGGTTGCCATCACATGTGGCCTCCCCTGCTGCTGCCCCTCACCATAGCCTCACTGGGGATGGGGCTGCCCCTTGCCCAGCGTGGTGCAGGAGTGGGAACTGCAGGGTGGTGGCTGGGGGGGGGGGCAGGGTGTCACAAAATTCACCCAAGCCCCAGCTGCTCAGGTATAGGAAGCTCCCCTCCCCAGTGGTGTAGCCAGGTTCTAACATCAGGGGGAGCGAACACATAAAAAAAAAAGGTGCCAACCGACATATCCAATTACTAATCAGGTAGTAGGGTTTACAATGCTATAACAAGAGATTATGCTATTACCATTATGCCGTCAGCTTGCACACTACTATTTTGAATTAGTGATAATTCACAGAGAGAGCGAAGAAAGCTGAATTTAGAGAACAATTATTAACCAGAGACCTGGTTATCTACCAGCCACTTTGCTCCAGTCCATAGCACAAAGCACCATAAACCCAGTAGAATCTGTCCAAGAGCCTATTCACCTCAAATTGGCATCTGCTACACTTCGCCCGCCCCCCCTGCCCCCAGTCACCACTATTCAGGAGATAGCTAAGTGAAAAGGTGGCATTGCTGAAGCATTTAGCAGGCAACTGAAAACTTGTGTAGAGCATTGTAGCGTCCCTGAGAACATTGCTGAATTCTGAGCACTGGGTCTGCAGCTATTCAGCAGTGAGACTGAGGAGACATAACTGGCACCGTAACCCCGCCTCCTTCACAAGCTGCACTAAGCAGTTTCACAGCCCCGGGCGCAACACTAGGGTGCGTAAGTATGGGGGGTGCGGTAAGTATGGGGGGGGCAATAACCCAAAGTCGCTCCTTTGCCTCCTGGTCCTGCTGCTCCCTCAGCCCCCTCCACTGAAGAGAGACCACAAGAAAAAAACATCCTCCTCCCCCCATTTTCCGTCCTTCTCCACTGGCACCAGCTGCGCTTCAGAGCCCCCTTCCCTGCCGCACAGCCGCCTTGCTCTGCAGGGAGCTGCCTGGGATCAACAGGGCTGTTGCTGCTTCTCAGTCCCCTGCTGCACTGGGGGGGCTGCACTGCCGCCCCTTCCCCTCCCGGCAGAGCCCACCCCTGCTCAGGGAGCTGGGCAGCTGCAGCCGGGCGCTGCCTCCTCCTCCTCACCCCCCGGGGAGCCCAGCAACCAGCCGATGCTGCCTGCAGCCCCGGAGCCAGCGAGCAGGGCTGGGGACGCAGGAGGGTGGTGCGCAGCGGAGAGCCAGCTGGCGGCCACACGCAAAACCCGGCTCCAGACTCCGAGTCCAGAGCCCAGTGCTGGCTGCCTGGAAAGACGTCGATTTTGGAAATGTGCTCAGAGGGGAGTGGCCGCTTCCCCCCCTGACTGCCCTATGCTACTGGGTGGGAGGAGGGATGCTCTAGGGCGGGGAGTAGTGATGGCAGGGGCCGGTGCCTGCTCCAGGTAAGGCCAGGGGAGAAATCCAGCTCCAGCTATTGGTGGAGCACAGCCCCCAGCCCTGAATATTCCTGGTGCTGGGGCACCTGGAGCCCATATAACCTGCCACCTACCCAGGTGGGTGGGGCTGGCTGGAGACGGGTGTGTGGGGTGGGCTGGCTGGCTTCAGGCAGGGCTGCAGGGGGGTGTGGCAGGGGTTGGCAGGGCTGGAGACAGAGGAGAGCAGGACTGGCTGGCTTCAGGCAGGGGGATGTGGCAGGGGTTGACTGAAGACAGGGCAGGTGGTGCGGTGCTGGCTGCAGGTAGGGCAGGGGGTGCAGAGCTCGTGCAGGCAGGGCAGGGGGTGCAGAGCTGGTGCAGGCAGGGGGTGCATCAGGGGCTGGCTACAGACAGGGAATGCGGCGCTGGCTGCAGGCAGGGCAGGGCATGTGGGGCTGGCTGGAGCAGGGGCGGTTCCAGGTCCCAGCACGGCAGTATGCAGCGGGGGGTGATCTGCTGGCACCGCAGGGTGGCAGGCAGGGTGCCTTCGGTGGCTTGCCTGCAGGAGGTCCGCTGGTCCCGCGACTTCGGTGGAACTCCCTCAGGCATGGCTGCAGGAGGTCCGCTGAAGCCGTGGGACCAGCGGACCTTCCACAGGCAAGCCGCTGAACGCAGCCTGCCTGCTGTGCTTGGGGCAGCGAAATGCCTAGAGCCGCCCCTGGGCTGGAGATGTCATAAACTGATAAGTAAGAGTTAATAGAACAAAAGTGCTTCATATCTCTTTTGCCTGGAAAGGGTTAACAAGAACAGTGAGCCTGGCTGTCACCTGACCAGAGGACCAATCAGGGGACAGGATACTTTCAAATCTTGAGGGAGGGAAATTTTGTGTGTGCTCTTAGTTTTTTGGTTGTTGTTCACCAGGGCCGTAGCAACAAAGAACGTGGCCCCCTCCAAACATATGTCTGGGGCCCCTTACAATGCAGAAACTGGAATGCGGCATTTATTTTATACAATATACAGGGTTCATATTATGTATACATAGGCCTACAGTGTACATGTATTCCGTATTTACGCAAAGCGCTTCTTTCGAGCCTTGTTCTCCGCAAATTGGTTAATCAATGCATCATAGTCCAGAGATCTGGCAATCTTGTTTTCGATTGAGATAACTGCAAGCGCAGAAAGCCTGTCATCTGTCATGTTTGAGCGCAGGATATTCTTGATCAGTTTCATTCTGCTGAAGCTCCTTTCAGCACCAGCGACAGTAACTGGTGTGGTCAGAAGAATTCTGATGCAAATGCAAAGATTCAGATATATCTCCTGAAGGCTGTTCTTGTATATGTATGTTAAAAAATTGTTTGCCGTGACAAGTCCTCTCTCTTTCTCGATGACATAAATAAAACGATTCAATTCCATTATGAGTTCGTTGGCATCAATGTCTCCCATTTTTCTTTCAAAATACTTGCTGTGATTCTCCAGTTCATTTTCTCTGTGACACTGCTTCAGGCTGTTAGTGTTGTACAGAAATCCAAACAACTTATACCACTCCACGAGTTGGTCAAATCGCGACGAAACAGAAGATATGGCCTGATCAGTGAGAACAAGAAAGAACTGCGATTTGAATTTTTCTTCGGCAGAAAGACGACTCGAATCATCAGCACATTCGTAATCAAACATTCTCTTCTTACGTCGCACCCTGGTTTCTGGAAACACCTGCTCAGTACCCATATGCTCTGCTATTTCACGTGTGTTTGTGATCACAGAATTATATCCTGTATTTCGATAGTCTTCCAAAAACTTCATTGTAGCACCGACTTCTGCCTGCAGTACGTCAATTGATACATCTGGTGACTGAATTAATTTGCTGGTTTTATTGACGTGAAATAGTATATCGTACCACGTGTACACAGTCAGAACAAAAGGCCACGTAGTAACATGGTCTAAAAGTGCACCGGCTTCTGTTGCTGTATTGCCATCTTTCTTTTCGAGCACATATTCTCGCAAAGATGACAAAGCATTGCACAATTCTTCAAGGTGATAATGCAATGGCTTCACAGCATTAATTCTCAACTCCCAACGAGTGTCTGATAACCCTTTAACAGATATTGGCATATGTTCTTGAAGTATATCCCAACGTGAAGGTGAAGAAGAAAAGATAATGTATATTCTGTTAATCAGACCGAAAAAGTCAACGGCATATTTCGATGACTTTGCCGTGTCTGAGATCACAAGATTCCAAGTGTGAGCTCCACATGGTACATACAAGGCACGGTCATTTATTTCTAGCATGCAGGCTTGAACTCCTTTATTCTTCCCTCTCATATTTGCGCCGTTATCATAAGCTTGGCCTCTCATGTCAGCAATGTCTATTTCTAAGTTATTTGCCTTTTCAAGAAATGCTTCCAATAAGCCCTCGCCAGTTGTATCATGAACATTAAGAAAACCAACAAACGCTTCACGAATATTGACACCATCTTCACCGTTGCATTCAACAAAGCGTAACACCACAGACATCTGTTCTTCATGTGACACGTCGGGAGTACAGTCCAAAATAACTGAATAATATTTTGCTTTTTTAAGCTGCGCTATGTTGGCCTCTTGAATGTTACTGGCAACAAGTTGAATCAGCTCGTTTTGGATCTGTGGACTGAGGTACTGAACATGTGTCTCTGCCTTCTTAATCCTCTGTAAAAGTTCGCTGAGGACAGTATCATACTTTGCAAGCAATTCAAACAGTCCCAAAAAGTTGCCATTCGAAGGATCGCCGAGCTTTTCATTACTTCCTCTAAATGCCAAGTTTCTTTCGGACAAGGAAATAACGACATCAACCATGCGTTTGACAACATTTCTCCAGAAATCTCTTTCTTTCAGAAAAGCCTGCAATTCGAGTTGGTCAATAGATGTACGGTTTACTATGCCTGACCGAAGGTCAAACCATTTCACCATACAGTCTTGATGACCTTTGCCTGTTTCATGCTGCTGAAGTCTTTTTGACAGTGCTTTCCAAGCAGATGTTCCACGACATAGCGGTATGTCGCCAGTGCCAAATAATTTACAACAAAAACAAAAAATGGTATCTTTCTGAACTGAGTACATTATCCATGAACGTCTTATTTTCTTGGCATTTGCCATGGTTCGATAGAAATGAGTACTTGTGAACTTCCGTCTTTCCTCGTTAAATGGAAATTTGTAACTTTCATTCAGCTGCGGTAGGCCATGTGCAACAATGTCACACACTTGCCTGTCCGATATTATAGACGGCCAATCTCCTGGATCATCAGTGAGTGGTTCAGATTCAGATACTTCTTTCCCGGCAGCAGCTGGAATATCTGTCACAGTTTGTTTGGTAGAACAACTGGCTTCACCTTCAACCTCACTTGAAGCACTTCTGGATACCTCTGGATACGATTCGTCGCTGCTAGCGCTGTCCGTTTCATGTGCCTGTACCTGTACGTTGGATTGCAGCGCAAAATACGTTGACAACTTTGGAATTTTCTCAAGTTCCTTCTCGGTATCTTTTGCTGCCTTTCGTTTACTAGCTCCGCTCTTGTACATTCTCTTAGACATCACAAAGCACGCTTCTGCATTGGAAACGATAAAAAATTAAACAACTAAATTAATAACATTTATGCGCCGACCGCCATTATGAACGCAAATACACATTCTTTGAATGGGTCCAACTAAAATTCGAAACTGACCGACAGACAACTGATGTAGCCAATAGCATTATGATGTATCATAATGACTTCACGGTTTTGTCAGTAAAACCGACATGGATTGTGCAATAGCGTCAATAAATGTCACTTACCTAGTTATACCTTACATTTTTTTGCCACTTTTAGGGGCCCCCTTCCTTGCGGGGCCCCCTCCGGTCGGAGGGTATGGAGGGCGCTCGCTACGCCTCTGTTGTTCACTCTGGGGGCTCAGAGGGACCAGATGTGCAACCAGGTTTCTCTCCAATCTCTCCGATACAGGCTCTTATAAGGTCAGAATAGTGAGTACTAGGTAGATAAAGCGAGTTAGGCTTATGGTTGTTTTCTTTATTTGCAAATGTGCATTTGACTGGGAGGAGTTCAAATGTGTATTTGGCTGAAAGGAGTTCAAATTGGTATTTGCTGAAAGGATTTTAATTTGTACTTGTATACTTAGGCTGGGAGGGTATTCCCAGTGTCTATAGCTGAAAGACCCTGTACCTATTCCTTCTTAAATTTACAAAGATAATTTTTCCTTTTTTTCCTTTCTTTAATTAAAAGCTTTTCTTGTTTAAGAACCTGATTGTTGTTTTTTTATTCTGGTGAGACCCCAGGGGACTGGGTCTGGATTCACCAGGGAATTGGTGGGGAGAAAGGAGGGAAGGGAGAAAGAAAGGTTAATTTTCTCTCTGTGTTAGGATTACTGTCTCTTTCAGGGAGAGTCTGGGAGGGGAAGAGAGAAGGAGGGGGAAAGGTACATTTTCCTCTCTGTTTAAGATTCAAGGAGTTTGAATCACAGTAATCTTCCAGGGTAACCCAGGGAGGGGAAGCCTGGGAGAGGCAACGGTGAGGGAAAGGGTTTACTTTCCTTGTGTTAAGATCCAGAGGGACTGGGTCTTGGGGGTCCCTGGGCAAGGTTTTGGGGGGACCAGAGTGTACTAGGCACTGGAATTCCTGGTTGGTGGCAGCGCTACAAGTACTAAGCTGGTAACTGAGCTTAGAGGAATTCATGCTGGTACCCCATCTTTTGGACGCTAAGGTTCAGAGTGGGGAATTATACCATGACAGGAGACATGCTGGCTTTGGGCAGGGGGTGCGGGGCTTGTGCAGGCAGGGGATGCGTCAGGGGCTGGCTGCAGGCAGGGGGTGCAGGGCTGGCTGGAACAGGGGCTGGCTGCAGGCAGAGCAAGGGGTGCAGGGCTGGCTGAAGACAGGGCTGTGTGCAGCAGGCTGGCTGGCTTCAGGCAGGGCAGGGGGTGCAGCAGGGGTTGGCAGGGCTGGAGACAGAGGAGTGCAGGACTGGCTGGCTTCAGGCAGGGGGGTGCGGCAGGGTTTGGCTGGAGACAGGGCAGGGGGTGTGGGGCTGGCTAGAGACAGGGGCTGGCTGTGGGCAGGGCAGGGGGTGCGGGGCTGGTGTGGGCAGGGGGTGCAGGTACAGGGGGTACAGCCCACCCTGTATGGTAAGTGCCCTCTCCTCCTCCTTCAGCCACTGGGGTAGCAGCAGCAGCCTGGGGCTTGCTGTTCCTGTGTCTGTGCAAGGAAAATTGTGCTTCTGTATGAAAGAAAGGTGGGAAATGACCCCATGATGGGACAATATCCTCAGGATTAAGACCTAAGGACTCAGGCTGAGAACTGATATAACTCCACTCATCTGGGATTTAACAACTTGTCTTCCGTGGAGCAGGGCCAGATCCAGCGTTTATTCTGCCCCATGCAGCAAAAAAAAAAAAAAAAAAAAAAAAAAAAACCCACAGTGGGTGGCAGCTCTACCACCACCACTTTTGGCAGCAAGTCCTTTCCCCCGAGAGGGACTGAGTGGGCCAAATTGCCACTGAAGAGTCTGATGTGCCTCCCCTTTCCGTTGGCTGCCCCAGGCACCTCCTTGCTGTGCTGGCAGCATCACATGATGTAGCAGGCGATAGCTAACCCAGGTGGGGCACATGACCCCACACACGCCCTCTGCAAGTGTTGCCTCTGAAATTAGGAAAATTTGTGAGTTCAAGGCATAGCTGCACACCCAGAAGAAAGCCCAGCATGACATGCTCAGGGTGGAGGGGGTGCTAAAGCCTGGTATCAGGCCAGAAACCTTCAGATCTTCAATCTAATATACTCCCAAATGAGCTACTTTGGCAACAATCAGGTCAGCCAGGAAGGCTTAATAGACGAGCTGCAGGACATGCTAGAAAGATTTAAATTTGGATGTCACAACACAGGAGACAAGCAGTAGACCTGGCCCCAGAGGGACAGGCTGGGGTTTCCTATATCCCATTCACTCAAGCCAGCACCTGCCCCCTCGCAAGCTGTCACTGGCGCCCCCAGGTCTACAAGACAAGAGCAGCGGTTCTCACTGGAACAACTCCACCCACAGCTCGCAGGCTCCTCCCAAGCCTAAACCGGAAAACCATCTTGTCAGAAAGCCCACTAGGACTCACCATTATGTCTTTTCCTTCCCTCAGAACCCTACTTTTTCTTCTCCTGGACTCCAAGTACCCACCCCTGGGATGCCAAGAGGCAGGCACAGGATTCTACCTCCCAGCAGCCAACTGCACCTCCCCAGGCTTTGGCAGAATGAATGGTGGCTACTACTAAGCCCACTTAGCTGCAATGATGCACTTAGCTTCTTCCCTGCCTTCCTCAGCTTGACTTTCTTCTTTTGCCCCATTCCTGACTCACTTCCTCCTTTGGCAAAGGAGGCCAACAGGAAGAGCTGGCCTCCATAGGCCAACCTCCAAGGGCAGAGGAGACCAAGCCACAAGCATTCAAAAGGCAACTGGCCTAATTCCTCTAGTTCCCCAGGCTGACACCAAAGTACTTTGTCCACTGATGTCACCATCCTCTATCGTGCAGGGGTTGGGGTTATCCCAGGGATAGGCCAGTGGCAGGAGGAGGAACACCTTGTTGGACAGCAAGGGGAGCTGGGAAAAGGAAGTCAGCATATTTCTCCCCAGTTTTGGGCTGAGGCCCTTTTGCATGGTAAGCAAACGTGATAACCACTACACTACAGAAACTCCATCACAGTGGGGGGCAGGGCAGGGCAGCACAAATTCCATGCACGTTGGTGGTGCTCACCCTGGCACATACCGATGGCCGAACCTGGAGAAAATGGAGGTAGCTCTTTGATGGGTCAGCTGGAAGAGCAGAGGACTGGAGCCAGGGCTCAGGAAGTCATCCTTACATCACCCTTATGATCTCAGCTTGAAGAAGAGCTGCTTTTTTCTGCCCCTTGCTGAGAAAGAGCAAGAGAAGAAAGAAAGATCACATGAGCCAAATGGGTGCAGAAGCCAATACTGCCTTTTCCTGCAGCAAAGCCTGAAATGAGGGACTCACATCAGGTAAAGGAACTGCTGTGTTTCTGGGAAACAGCCCACTCCTGCAAAAAGAGGGATGAAAGAGCCTTTTGAAGCCTGGGATTGAACCAGGGACCTTTAGAGCGTCAATCTAATGCTCTCCCAACTGAGTTACTTCAGCATCTGCAGGTGGTCTTTTTGGCCTGCTGCTTCTCACCTTGAACCTTATTCTCAACCATCTCTCCAGTCAACAATGGCCAATGCAAGATGGACATCGCTTGCTATTTTAGCACTTGGAAATGTCATCAACTAGTCTTTGGATCTCTTGAATGCTGCGCTTCAGTTCATGGGGGAAAAGCGAGAGAAGCAATCTCTGGACAAAAGTCCGGGGGTTAACATCCTAACGCTGTCTCCTACTGTAACACTATTTAATACTGGCTCACCCTCTGCTGGTGACAGTTCCATTTCTAGATGTTAGTACATTTCTGTTACTGTTAAAATTAAAAGTTTCTATGTGCTTAAAGGAAATTATTTTTTTATTTGCTTATATATGGCATGAATAAATACAGATTTACACATCCTAGCATGAAAATGTATTGTCCTATATGATAGAGAAAATCATGCATCCAAATTGTGCATCAATATCATGAAATGAGCTACAAATGCAATAAAAAATAAGGTATTCAATGGTTTAACATATGGAGCGGGGAGGGGGGCCACTGAAGTTACATCTTGCCTGAGATGCCACTTGGTCTAGGGGAAGCCCTGTCAGTGAAAGCAGGAATTAGTCTCACATGCCTATTTTCAGGCTGTAATCTGTGGGCACCCTGCTCTATGGGACGGTTTGCGATAGCCCAGACTCAGGGCTAGAACAGGCCCCTGATTGAGGGGGTGGCTGCAGGGTTTACAGCACTCTGATGTCTCAGACAATGTGTCTCTCTGAAAGCTTCAGATCTGTGTCCCCAGAAGGCTCCTGCGCTGCCTCTGCTCCTATATAGCAAGTCTATAGCGAGGACCAGCAGGAAAGGTCAGGGATGACACATAGGGCACTAGGTGAGTGGCAGAGGCTTCAGGAGTAAACCCAGCACCCAGAGCAGAGGGCGATATGAGGCTTTTTCTCTTTCCTTAGCCACATGCTATAGCTCCAAGAGCTCTTTGAAATGCCTCCCCTCTCACAGCCTAGGAAAGGGGAAGGAGTCTCAGGTTCTAGCTTGATTTGAATGAGGATCACTGGACCCTAGAACCATTCACTGCCCTTTCCTAGAGAAACCTGTGATGCACAGAACGGGGCTGAGATAAATGCTAACTGTAGTCAGGAATTGCTCCCCTGGAATAGCAGCAGGATTGAGCAGTTGGAAATTCCCCAAAGGAGCTGAAGCCTTGGTGGTTCAGTAATAGATGTCCTAGATACTGCATGAAAGGGATCATCATTCAGCTCTGCTCCTGGCCCCAGCCCCAGCTGCTCGCCCTGGCTGCCAGCACTGCTCCTGGGGCTCCACTGCCAGTCTCAGCTCCTACCCTCAGCTCTGACCCCTGTCTCAGTCCCCTTACCCCTTTCTGTGTCCCTTCCCCATAGCTGTGGCCCCACTCCCTGCTGTGGATTTGGGGTGCATGGACAAAGATAAGTGGGGGGACCGTAACCCTCAAAAGTTTTGGGACCACTGATCTAGGTGGTGGGACAATGGTGTTTAATCTTGGCAGAGACCCCTAAAGGGTAGGTGTGGCTGCTGTCTAGCTGCTTGGGCCTAGACAATGGCCACACATTCTGTCTCCTAGCAACTGATGGCTGGGGTGCACCTGCTGCAAGGAGCCAGCTGGCTGGCACGAGTTGGAGAACAAGGAAAGAGCTGGAGGCCAGGTGACCAGGTTTCCAGGGAAACAGAACAAAGGACAGAAGAGGGGCAAAGGGCCTGGCTGAGTTGGGCTGATGGAAGCAAGGAGTCTGCTGGCTTTGGGACTCGAGGGGAGAGCCCAGGCTCTGAGTTCTGGGTCTCCCCAAGATGGACTTTGCTGAATCTTCCTGCTTCCTGTGCTAACACAGAACTTTCCCAGGCTTTATTCCAGACTACTAATAAACCTTCTGCTTTACAACAGTGGCTGAGTCACTGCCTCCTCTAGCACAGCCGCTGCTGCAGGACTCTGGTTGTGGGTTTGGCAGGGGATCAGTAGCAATAAATATGAAATGAAGGAGTGCTTTCTCCTCTGTGATTACATGTTTGAATTGTGTTATTTTACTGTGAGATAAAGCTTTAAAATATCCTGCTCTAATTTCAGGATGGGTCTGTAACCATAATTGGTCTCTGTGGGAAGTGGTCTCTAGATAATGACCTTTGGGAAGAGCTGGCTGAAGAGCCTTCCTACTAACCAGGAGATCCTGGTTTGGCCTTCCAGTTCTTCCTTGCTGCATCTGACGAAGTGGGTATTCACCCCAAAAGCTCATGCTCCAAAACGTCTGTTAGTCTATAACAGGACTCTTTGCTGGCTTTTCTGTCAGGCTCCTTTTTTTGTATCTCTTCTCATGAAAAGAAAAGACCTCACTGCACAATCCTTGTTCAAGACACAGAGAGCCTCCCTTGCAGCTAAGTCTTGGAAAGTGTTAAATGGTAAGTCTGGAGCTGATGGAAAGGTTACCATGACTCAGAGTTGAGCTGAAGTTGCTGAGACTGAAACACAGAGTACTAATCAGTATATGATCAGAGCATCTTGTAGGAGAAGTGCATGTTAAAAGCTGTGGCTTTCTGTGCACAGAGCCAGACAGCAAAAAGTCTGCAAGTCTTGAGAGAAATGGGGAATATCTGTACTTTGGAATCTGAAGATGTTGTCTTGGACCATCAAGTGGAATGGTTGCAAAGAGGTCATTGAGGAAGGCACCATGGCTTAGCAGGCTAAAGGCGTTGCCTAGTAAACAAGAGATCCTGGTTTCAACTCCCAGTAGTGCCTTGTTCTATGGCTTTTGTCTCCTCTGCTCACATTGTCCTGTGTCTTCCTAGGAAACAGAGGAGACCTCCCTTGACAGCCCAAGTAATTGCTTGTTAAGTAAAAGGCTTCTTTCCAGCGGAGCATTGGAGAGAATCAAATCCTCAGTGTGGACTTGATAAAAATACTATTGCATAGGCAAAGAGGTTGCTTAGACTGCAATTGCTGTGACATGAGAGCCTGTGTCGGGGACCCATGCAATTCACTGAGGATATCTATGCACAGAGACCCTTCTGGAGGGTTCTCTGCAGCGGTTGCAGGAAATGTAGAATTACTGTCCTTTCACCTTTCATGTTACTGTTCTTGATGAAAAATGGAGCAGTTATGGGAGAAGTCCCAGAGAGTGGCACCATGGCAGAGCTTGCCAAGAGACCTGCTGTATAAAGAGCAGATTCAGGATCCAGCATCCAGTGCAGCCTTGCTGAACGTGCCTCCTCTTGTCACCTTTTGGTCAATCTTTTTTGTTAACGGAGAAGCCCATCTCTGGCTATCCATACACATGCTTGCAAAAGAAACGGGTCTTTTTGCTGACAAGTGTCAAAAGGTGGCATTGGACAAACATGGAAAAAAGGTCAAAGTACTTGTAATTCATCTTGCATCTGCAGCTGTTGAAGCTACAAGGCAGACTACTAAGCACAATATTACCACAGCTTGTCACAGGAGGGTCTCTGTGTGGTGGGATCCGTAGGGTACAATCCCAAACTGTGGGACTGCTCTGTCCTCTTATCTCTCCAGCCTGGGCTGTGTCTTACAATGCTGCACAAGTGATAAGCAGCAAAATCCCTCCTGGTGCTGTGATCACTCAACCAACAACATGCAGCAATGCACCCAACTAAGTTGCATGAATGCTCTATAAACCACTCCTCAATTATACATAGAGTGACACCAACATATCTCCCCAGCCCTCAGCCTTGCACCTCAGAAATGTACCATCTTACACTGCTCAAAACCTCTTGAAAAGTGCAAGCTCATTAATTAATTTGCCACTTCCTCAAAAAGTAAGTGAACATGCACCAGCCTTTTTAATCTGAGCAGCTTTCCCACTTTGGATAATTTTACAGGTCAGTGTGAAACATTAAAGTACATTTATTAACTACAGAAAGATAGATATTAAGTGATTATAAGTGTTAGGCACAGAGGTCAAAACTGGTTACATAACAAATGAAAATAGAATCTCAGTGTGACATTCTATACCTTTGGGGGAGCATGCTGTAACCCCCATATTCCTCATTCTTATATAATCATGATCTTACATATAAAGCATGACTTGTAAGATATTGAGGGAAAGGACATGATCTGCTGAAAGTCATTTCTTTACCCATAGATGTATACCATTAATGCATATGAAGTTATGAGAATTGTGTAGTATGGTTGTCACTATGCTGTAAGGTTGGGGAATCAGCCAGATATTAGCTCCCCAGTGACAACAGCAAGGAAAGTAAGCAATGCCCGGACAGGGTGTCAAACAGACCATCAACAGCTATTGTCCATCAAGGGAGCTACAATGCAGTGACTCACCTGCCTGAAGTTACATGAGGGGAATTGCTTAACCTTGCTTGGAGCGATGCAGTGATGCTCACCTGACTCTGAAGGGGGGGCAAAGCCAAGAGGGAAGAAAGGACATGATAAAAGGAAAGATATTTGCCATGCTTTATCTCTCTCTGCCACCTACATCTACAGACACCAACACACCAAGCAACTGAAACGCTGATCAAAGGGGAGGGCCTGGCTGAAAAGCCACCAGCCAGCCTGTGGTGAGAAGCATCTAAGTTTGTAAGGGCATTGAAAGTGTTAAGATCAGT
This sequence comes from Gopherus flavomarginatus, assembly GCF_025201925.1. Lineage (NCBI taxonomy): Eukaryota > Metazoa > Chordata > Testudines > Testudinidae > Gopherus > Gopherus flavomarginatus. The sequence goes on from NC_066617.1 coordinate 148,450,525, forward strand.
TTAGAAAGAGTTTTGCTTTCATTTCACAAAAACAATGAGGAGTCCAGTGGCACCTTAAGGACTAACAGATTTATTTGGGCATAAGCGTTCGTGGGTAAAAAGCCCACTTCTTCAGATGAATGGAGTGAAAATTGCAGCTACAGGCATAAATATATATCGGAACATGAAGTGAAGGCAGTTACCTTACAAAGGGAGAACCAGTGTTGAAGGCTAATTCAGTTAGGGTGGATGTGGTCCACTCCCAATATTTGATGGGGAGATGTCAATACCAAGAGAGGGAAAATTCCTTTTGTAGTGAGCCAGCCACTCCCAGTCCCTATTCAAGCTCAAATTAATGGTGTTAAGTTTGCAAATAAATTGTAACTCTGCAATTTCTCTTTGAGGTCTGTTTCTGAAGTTTTTTTGAATGGTTACTTTTAAATGTTATTGAATATGAATGTGTAAATCTGTTAGTGAAGGTGTAAATGGTTTTTGGTTGTGTAAGTCCCGTATGGTCTAGTGGCCAGGGTTCCTGGTTTTCACCCAGGCGGACTGGGTTCAATGAACAGTGTAGAGGTCTTCCTCAGAGGGGAGGCAGGAAATGAAAGGAATGGGAAGAGATCCTGCCAGCAGAGGAGTTGGACAGTGTTGGGAGGGTATCCCAGAACTAGGGGTGAGGGACAGAGGTCTGACAGGAGATGAAGGAAGGATCCCAGCAGTGTGGGAAGGTGCTGGAGGTACAATGGGAAAAAGGACTTTCTGAATTGTCTAGGCAGGGAATGAACACTGTACAGCATCATTGTTCACCCACACACACTCTCATCATGCTCTAGCCAGAAGGGAAATGGGCAGGAATTCTTGCTGCTCAGCCATGGCCATTTGTACAGAGCTGCACAGCAGTGAGGGTGCTGGGGAAGCTGGTCTGAGCAAACAATTGGAAATAACCCTTCAGTGTGAGAACAGAACATTAGTGTAGAAAAGCCCTTGTGGTAATGGCTGAGGGCTTAGGGAGCTGGGCTATGACACCATAGGGGTCTTCCTGTGGAGGTTTGCTTCTTGCCAGCTATGCAAGCCTGGTGTGTGGTGTCTCCATGGCTGTACTTTCAGTGTCTGATCACCCATAGTGCCACAGGGAGCCAAGCCTAGATATATTCGGAGGTGAAGGGCAAGTAAACATTGAGTCTATGTTGCTGCAGCTCATTAATAGAGATGCTCTATGCCAGGGTTTCTCAAATTTCCTTTCACTGCAACCCCCTTCTGCCAAAAAAAGCTTACTACATGGCCCTGGAAAGAGGGACCAAGCCCCAAGCCCCTCCACACTAGGTGGAGGGGTGAACCAAAGCCTGAGCTCTGCCCCAGTTGGGGGAGGGCAAAACCAAAGCTTGAGGGATTCAGCCCTGGGTGATGGGGCTCAGACTTTTGGCTTCAGCCCCAGGCCCCAACAAGTCCAACACCAGCCCTAGAGACCCCATTAAAAAAGGGTCATGACCCACTTTGGGGTCCTGCTGCACAGTTTGAGAACCACTGCTCTATGCAGAGGGGAGAGAGTTTTCCTGTTGGTGTAGTTAATCCACTTCCCCAAGAGGTGGCCGCTATGTCAGTGGGAGAAGCTATATCAGTGGGTGTGCAAGCTGTGGTGTTTACCACAGCTAAGAAGTTTAATCAAACCCCATTTTTAAAACAACCTGTGCTCTGGGAATGTCAAAAGAGCTCGATGAAGCAGGGTCTGTCCTTCAAAGTCCTGCAGATCATGGTTCCATGCTCCTGTTGTCATGGAAGTATAGCTCAGTGGTGGAGTTGCTAACTGCAGATCAAGTGGTCCTTGGCATAGAAAAGCCTCAGACAAGAGACATAGAGAAGTTCTGCTGTTCATGGATCTGTGCAAATGAAATTGTTTCTGTGTGAAATTGAGGAGGGAAATGAAATGTTCACATGGTGGCCCAGTGCCTTAAGGAATGTGGGAGATGGACTCTGACTGAGGAATTATTTAACAGGAATTTGTATCAATGTATTGCCCTGATTAAAAGCTATGGCTGTAAGGCAGCCTGTTGTTAGTACTTGAACCTGCGTGGAGACACCTTAATGGGTGTCAAGTCCATTACCTTAACGAGGGGTAGTTATTTTATCAAGATCCAAATTTCTTGGTCAAGGTCTAGTCAATGTCTAGATGCCAGAGAAAATAATATTCTGATGATAATAAGAAGGATATAGAAATATTTTGCAATCACTATGGGCATAACTATGATCATTGTTTCGTGTTTCACTCTTTATGTCTGACACCACCGCCTTTCCCTTTCATCTTGTAGTTTACCAAAGGTAAAACGAAACATCTCTTCAGATACAAGGAAGTGTTTGTGTTCATTCCTGCTAGCTACACAGAGGTTTGGTGTAGCTGCTTTCAATCCTCTGGCTCTGCTGGGATAAGTAGCATTTCAGGCTGTCACTGAACTGAAGTAGGGAGATGATTTTTTGACAGGTTACGCCTCCTCTTAAAGGTGTTTGTCTAGCTGGCAGCCCTGGTTCCCAGGTCTCTCCTGAGGGAAGAAAGTTTCTGTGCAAAATACTAAAACTTTTAACAGAGAGGAGGCAAAGGCGATGGTCACGTGATGGGACCAGTATGTACAACATGGTTCTTCTATGTGGGATGACTGAACACTGACTGATCTCCACTCCCTTGTGTTTGAAGAGATGTTTAGTTTTCCACTAGGGAACCTGTAAGGCTGAAGCAATTTTATGGATGGTAACACCAGGATTGAAGGGTTATTTAATGTTGTAAAACTTATTAAAAACACTTAGCTTAAACTTGAACTGCCTGTTATTAAAGACTGGTTTCCCCATGTCAGTTCCATAAGCTCTGCTAGAAACACCTTGGGTTCTCTCCTGCCTCGGTGGGAACTAAAGGGAATCGTCCCCTGCTGCCCTAGGCTCCAGGCTGATTTTTCTGGGGAGGGGGCGTGGAATTGATTTGTTTACTGTTGAGAAGGGAGCCAGGCCAGTTCTCAGGGAACGAGAACTCCCAGCATTTTCCCAGCTCAACCCAGGCTGCTGCCCTGTCCCAGCCTCTGTTCCCCTGGGCCCTGCATGTTTGACTCTAGAGCAGGCTGGAAGCAGCAGCTGAGGCAGACAACAGCCTGAGCTGGGCAGATGCTAGGAGCACAGCACCAAAGGCCAATACTGGCTCCCTCCTCAGCAGCAAACAATCAATCCCCACCTGCACCCCAGGACAGCAGCCTGGAGCCAAGGGCAGTGCCGAGTGGGGGTTTCTCTTTTTTCTCTTCCTGGGTGAGCAGGGACCTGGGGGTGTTTCTAGCAGAGCAGTTGGAACTGAATTGGGGACCAGCTTTTAATAACAGGCAGCTCAAGTTCAGACTAATTTTGTTACAATTTTCTTTATAATGTAAAATAATTCAAAAGTAAATGGGCAGGAATTATTGGAACTTTTTTCTCCCAGTCATAGAAAGAAATGGCTTTTTGGTTTTTCATGATACAGGAGTCAGGTTCATTCACTCTTCAGAATCAATGTGCACAGAAGTCTGTTGTGTTTCATTTCTTAGATTCTGTTGCCATCGTGTGGCCATTTCCTTCCCCTCTTTTCTGTCCGAAGCACAGAGCTCAGTTCCTCCAGGGAGAGAAGGACGTCTTTCTTCTTTCCTTCCTCAACAGCCCCCTTCCTTGGAGAGCCCTTTGCTGCTATCTGGGTGGGGAACAGCTGTTTCTGAGGATTAATTTCACACCATATTTGGTGTTGATATATAGACTTTACAGTCAGACTAGATCACTAGGTACCACTGCTCTGACCTGATTCAGAACAGAGTCCAGAGAATTTTACCCAGTGACTCCTACATCCACCCCAAGATCTTCTGGCTGAAGGAGGAGGGTTCATTCAGAAAGTCATCGTGTTTGGATGTAAAGGTGTGAAATTATGGGGAAATTGGCCCCTCATTCAAGTTTAAATGTTGTAACTTCTACATCTAGACCAGGGTGGCCAACCTGAGCCTGAGGAGCCAGAATTTCCCAATGTAACTGCTAAATGTGCACCTTTGTATGCAACTACTGAGTCAATTGTGACCTTTCCTCTCATTATCATTATCCCTTTGAAATAATGATGGTGATGGACATTTGACTGTATATCCCAGTGTGCCCTGGACATCTACAGGCTGCATTAGCCAAGCCAACCATTTGGCACTTGCAGATGGGCACCTCTGTAATGTACCTGATTCTTGTACAGCTATGAAAGGGTGATAGACGCCGATATTTTCCCCTCTTCTTAACCAGCACTAATTCAGGCCAGGCCAGGGCTGGGAAGAGAGAGAGAGCAGCAGGTTTCCCCTATTGTTTCCTGCTCTCTTTTTTTTTGACTAGCTTCACCTTTGCACCAACTTGCTTGCTTCCTTTGTGAGCCAGACTAGCTCCATTGGCATCAGCTCTTAATCTGAGGGTCCAGGATTCAAGTCCCTGGTCAGGTGATAAACTACTTACCAAGGCCTTAAAGATCTGTCTTTCTGGAGTCCTCTCTGGTGTTACTTTTCTCTTCAGGATTTTGCCTTTCCTAAGAAGGGTCTTTGTGTGTGTGTGTGGGGGGAGGGGGGACTGAAGGGGCAATTTCATAACATCCCCTATGTCCTTGCAGGCAGGAGGAATAAAAGCCTCTGGGTATATAACTTGTTCCTCCCCTGCACACACACAAACGCAGAATATCCCTAAGGAATTAGAATCACCTGCTGCCTTCCCCTGTCCTGCTGGATCCCCAAATGACAATGCTCTTCAGCCCAAACCCCTGTCCCCTCTATTCCCAGTGCCCCGTAGTCCCAACCCACAGCCCCTCCTATGCTCACTGCTCCTCACTCCCAACCAGAACCTACTCCTCTTCACCCTTCTCCTCTGTCCCAACCCACAGCCTCCTCCTATTCCCAGTGCTCCTCAATCCCAGGGCTCCCTCCTTCCCTCCAGCAGCAGGGGCTTCAGACCCTCTCAGGAAGATTTTCTTGCAAGGTTTCACGTATGAGTCTGCATGTGGATTTTACAGTATGTTGGAAATAGGTTGGATTGCTTGCTGAAATGATCACTTTTGGCTTGTGTTGGATTCCCAGTCTCCTTGTTATTGGGGCAGGAGAAATAAAGGGTTGTTATCCTTGTTGTGTGAATCGAGGGCAGCAAAACTGTGCTCGGCAGACCCCAGTTGAGGGACTCATCCTCAATTCAAGAGCACTTGCTAGGCAGGGAACATGGTTCCCAAAGCCAGGTAGGCCAGGGCCTGGGTTCTAATACTGAAATTTAGCTGTTAGATCAACTTTAGGACAGGATGGCTGTGGAGGGATGAGTGAGTCCCTAGACAACATAGTGAGTACAGTGCTTTCTTCCCCCCCCCCCACCCTTTCTACTCGGGATGGGAGATGAACTCTACAGAGGCACCTCTGGGCTTGCACTAAGGACAATAGCTGTGAGTAGGGTGCAGAGAGGGGATGGCTCATGTTAAAGGACTTTTGGTTGCTGGGCTTATGAACCGCAGGAAGAAGGACACTGCCCAGCTTATTTGAGGGTGGGTCTTTTCCTCGTGGTTTATGTTTATGTGTTGGTGCTGCTGACATGACTTCTACTAATTCTGGGCTTACATTGCAATGCAGACATACCCTGAGATGGCATCTATACTGTGATAAAATCCCTGTGGCCCGGCTGGCCTGGATGATCTGATTTGAGCTCCTGGGGCTCAGGTTGTGAGGCTAAAAACTGCAGTGTAGACATTTGGGCTCAGACTGGAGTCCAGGCTTGGAGACCCTCACCCTTCATGGGGTCTTGGAGGCTGGGCTAAAGCCCAAGTTTCTACACTGTAATTTTATTACCCTGCAGCACAAGCCCCACAAACCTGAATCAACTGACCCAGGGTTTGAGAATAGTGACTTGGGTGTGTTAATGGCAGTGTAGACATAATGCTAGGCTATGTCTACACTGCAGTGAATCACCTAGGGCTGCCCCATGCCAGCTCAGGTTCCCGGGGCTTGGGCCGTGGAGTGGTAAATTTGCAGCATAGACGTCTCAGGTCAGGCTCAATACCGGGCTCTGGACCCCCACAAGGTTGGAAGGGAGTTTAGCAAGCAAAAAAGGTAAAAAAGCAATGGAGTATTACCGTGGACTCAATGGCATTTCTCCATTGGTCTGTCTGCTTTGGGGCAGGGATAATAACACGTCCTGCTGCATTCGTTATTTCAAAGGGTGGTTTAGGATTTTCATTCTCAGACACTGGGCACAAAGCAGGACTCAATCCTCAGTGCAAACTAAATGAGCTGCCCACAGATTCTGGGAGCCACAATGAGCATTTAGTGGGAGAGCCCGGACCTGACCCTGCTCCAGAGGGAGGGGGTCATATGTGAGGGGACTAGAACACTGACCTATCAGCTCTTAACTCCCAGACTTTCATAACTCTATTATTGGTGCCTGTGAGTGTAATTTAAACCATAAAAACAGCCACACTGGGCTAGACCAAAGGTCCATCAAGCTCTGTATCTTATCTTCTGACAGTAGCCAATACCAGGTGCCCCAACAGCCAGTCAACAAGGCACCACTGGAGGTTGAACCCAGGATCTCTTGTTTACAAAACAGGTGCTTTAACCAGCTAAGCCATGGTGGTGCCTGCCTGTGGCTAAAGTATAGTGTCTGTTCACACCTGACTCCCCGCCGTACCCACTGGGGTCTAACAAGCTTTGCTTGTGTTTGGATTCTGCAAAGCAGAGGAGCAGACGAGGTTTTCCTTGCAAGCTGTGTGTGTGTGTGTGAATCTTTGGCCAGGTCTGCACTACAAAGTTATTTCAGCAGATTTATATAGTTCAGACATGTGAAAAACACACAACGCTCCCTCTGTCAGCAGCTTGTGGCTGGTGTACACACTGCATTGAAGTGTTGAAGACCCTGAATGGAGAGAAAATAGTGGGTATAAATATTTAATCTAGCAGAGAAAGGCATAACAAGACCCAATGACTGGAAGATGGAAAGAGACAAATTCATATTACAACTAAGGCACAAATTTTCAACAGCGAGGATGATCCATCACAGGAACAGGCTACCAAGGAAAGTGGTGGATTCTCCATCTCTTGATGTCATTTAACGAAGAGTAGATGCCTTTCTGGAATGGGTTTGCCCAAAAGTAGCTATTGTGTCATACAGGAGGCCTGTGATATGCAGGGGGGTCAGATTAGATGCTGTAATGGTCTCTTCTGGCCATAAAGTCGAATAATTTCTTAAAAACTGAGTGTGGCATTAGGAGCAGCATCTGATAGTTTACTATCTAGCCAGCTTGCTTCCTAGAACGAATGCTCCTTGAGTAGGGTGATCCACAGGGAGTAGGTCAAACGTCCAAAGTGCCTGGCCAGGGGCAGGACATTAGCCCAGAAAGGAAGGGGCGTGGCAGTGACATCACAAAGGCCTTTGGCAGGACCTCAGACTATTGGTGGTGACCTCACAGAGAGATGCTGACATCAGCCAGACAGGAGAGGGGTGAGGGGCCAGGGAAACCTCAGAGACCCCTGTGGCTTTGCTTCAGCAAGTCTCCTTCTCCAGGTCTCTCTTTGAGGACTGAGAGAGTATTCAGGTTCCTGTACGTGAGCGCCAGGGGGAACCTCTTTCGAGTTTTCTCCTTCCCTTTCAGTGATTTTACTAGAAAAAAGATGTCTCTGTTTAGAAGGTAAGAGCCTCCTCGAGGTTTGAAGCCTGTTCAGTCTGATCCATCTGGTGAGAGTTGAATTCCAGGCATGGAAAACAGGAGCTTAAGGAGGCAGAATTTTATTCCACACTTGGGATTTTGTCTCTTAGAATCACTGGGGACATTAAGGTTTGTCCTTTTTGTTTCATCTTTTCCTTCATCCCTCCCTCCTTCCCCTTCTTCTCTTGCTTCTTTTGTCCTTTCTCCTGTTCCCCTTCCAACAACAGGAGGGGAGAGAGAGAGAGAGTGTGTGTGTGTGTGTTTTTTTTTTTTTTTTTTTTTTTTTTTGCAGGGGAGTGCTCTGCATTGTGGGAGGTCCACCCAAAAATGTGAGTTGAAATAGTGCTCAGGCAGTCAGGGCGGGATTAGCCTTTTGTGGGCCCCTATGTAGTCACTGTGGGCTTCGAGCGTGGGCCTGGTGGGGCAGTGCCATTGGTGCCATAGGATACCCGGTACTGAACCTCAGAGACACTTTTCATTTTGATCACACACCTCTCCCTGACTATATGCATTGCCATACACAGCTCCCTCAGCCCCCGGTTTTTCTTATTGAGCTGTACACCCATGTGGGTTTACCAGTGTCCACAGTGAGTAGAACTTTCATAGTGATCAAGGAAACTCCTCACAGATTTATCTCCTTCCTCATTCAGACCTTCTCTAGCCACGTCTCCAGTACCCCCCTTGTCACCAGTCACTGCATGTGGTCCTAATCTCAGCTCAAAGTTCTAAAGCCAGCAGATACCTGATCAGTTCTGACAGATCCCTCCCTCAGCACCCATCCTGCCATTTGAGCAAGCCACCTGCAAACACCATTTCCCCAAGGTGAGGACTTAGCCCTTGGGAATCTGAAGACACCAGCCTTTCTCCCTCTGCTCCCATCTACATGCTAGTCTGCTACCTGGTCACCACCACCTTTCCCCATGCTTGTTTCCTTTCTACTTTGGACATGCTCCCCAACCAGCTGGAAGCTCCCTCTGCAAGCCTGACCTGCTCCCTCTTTCCCTGCTACCCTTGACATTCCTTTCCTTCTGGTCACCTCTGTTCCTTGAGGTTAACTCCAGTTCCTTTAGCTGCTCTAGCTTAATGGCACTCAGTAGTCACAGAGCCACCTGCAGTTTCTCTGGCTATAGCTGTGGGGCCAACTGGCCAGAGGTCAGCCTTAGACAGCTGCAGCTACTAGCCGCAGGAAGGGAGGCAATTCCAAGGCTGAGCATGCTTGAACCTTGCAATAGCAGCACTAGGGACTCTAAATCCTCGGTGCTGGCCCTAGGCAGCTTTGGAGTTAGGCACGTCCCTCCTCTAGGCCATGCCTTTAAATACCTGAGATTCCCATCTCCTGCAGCAGAGGCCATCGATTCTCACGCACCCCTCAGCCAGCACACAGTCATGCAGAAAGTGCAGCCTGAATGATTTTGGAGGCTGGGGTGCCAGAAGGTTCCCATCTTTGAGCAGCAGCTCTGCAATAAGTTCACATACCCCCCGCCCCTGCTGTGAGATCAGGACCCTGTGAAGACAGTGCAGTTACCCTGTGTATAATGAGTTCTATCCAAAGCCTGTTGAAGTGAATAGAAGTCTTTTCATTGTCTTTAATGGGCTGTGTATAGAAGCAAAGGCCCCCTTCTAGACTCTAGGAGCAAAGTGCATTCTGTGCGGCACTGGTTTACTAGTGTAACAGGAAGGTCTCACATTATCTAGTGAATAAGCAACACCTCTTACAGCACCTTACGCTTTCTGAGACGCTTCCCATCCAATTACTAAATGTGAACCTGCGTCGCTTACAAGGGCTGAACATATCAGGTGGGATGGTCACAAAAGCAGGGCACTTCTGAGTTCAGCAGGAATTTTGGATGTGCACAGAACAGACAGGACTGGTTCCTGCCTGGTTACACAACTGCAGTAAAATGGAACAATTTTCAGTTTGTGTGATTGGAGGATATCTGGATCCATATTATAAGACTGTCCTACATAAATGAGGAAAAGTTGAGACGCCTTTGTTATTCTTTTGTTCCATTCTTTGTTTCTATGGGGAATTTGCCAGTGCAATATCACTGTCTTCCTTTTAAACAAACAAAACTTTAAAAAAAAATTGGTAATGGCTATTGAAAATAGCAATTCCAGTCCTAGTTAGCACTGGGAAGACCCTAGCACGTGTTGCTCAATTTTATCCTACTTTTTCTACAGCAAATTACAGTGGATCAGCATACTTGATTTGGGAGAAATGACGCAACAGCTGCCCAAATTGAGCTTGAGCACTTCTGAATTTTGAGGGTGTTCAAATCTGGGGGGCAGGTGCTAGATTCCCTTTCTGAATATTAGATAAATCTGGAAAGGAAAAAGTCAATTTCTATTTTCATGGCTCAGAAGTGGAAATCCTCCTGTACTATATCTGAAGCTGCCCAGGTCCTCTAGTAGAGCCTCCCCCCCCTTACTTATTTTAACTTCTGGTGGGATCCACATATCTTCCTTGCTAGGCTTCAGATAGAGGGGGGACACTGTACATTTAGTCCACCCAGTTCTCTCTTTGGGGGCTGCCAGGCGAGGTCACACCAGCATCCCTAAGCCAGTCTGGGGGAAGTCTTCTGAGGGTGCTATCTGGGGCAAAGCTTTCTACTCCTTGGGCACACTTGTTCCCCATTCACAGTGCCACCCCCTTCTAGCAGCCAGCTCCCCATCCACAGCAAGCTGCAGCGCATGGAGTCTCTCAGCTTCCCCCCTCCCTTTCCTGTTGATAGCAGCCAAGGGAATGCGGGGAAGTGTAGTTCTTTCCCTGCTCCAAGGCTGGTTCTCTAGGCAGGGACCTGGCCAAGGAACTACAGCTCCCAGGGCCCTGTGAGGTCTCAGCTCCCATGCTGGATTCGGGCTGCTCTGAGGCTCCATTTCCGCAGAGGGGAGGAAGTGAGTGTTACGGGCCCCCTTCTGAGCTTGGGCCCGGCCCTATGGTGCCACTGGCATCATGGTAAATCCGGTACTACTCTTGTGTGGATTGGTCCAGGCTGAGGTTGATGGTGGGATGGAAATTGTTGAAATCATGGTGGAATTCTTCAAGGGCTTCTTTTCCATGAGTCCAGATGATGAAGATGTAATCAGTGTAGCCCAAGTAGAGATGGGGCATTACGGGACAAGAGCTGAGGAAGCGTTGTTCTAAGTCAGTCATAAAAATGTTGGCATACTGTGGGGCCATGCGAGTACCCATAGCAGTGCTGCTGACTTGAAGGTATACATTGTCCCCAAATGCGAAAGAGTTATGGGTGAGGACAAAGTCACAAAGTTCAGCCACCAGGTTTGCCAGGACTAATTGGTCAAGGTATACTCTCAAGCCTACTCAGGAAAAGGGGTGTAGGGACTTGGGGAGGAAATTAGTCTCAAGTCTGCCCAGGAAAGGAGGGGTTAGGGACTTGGGAGATATTTGGGGAAAGGCAGAGTTCCAAGTGGCTCTCCCCTAAGATTTGGAATACACTTGGTGGTGGCAGCTTACTGTTAACCTAAGCTGCCAAATAAACGTAAGGGGTCTTTCATTCAGGTCCCCACATCTGTACCCTAAAGTTCAGAGTGGGGAGGGAACCTTGACAGTGGAAAACGGATTCCCCACTTGTCACTTGTGCACTGTTCTCCTCCTCCAAAAAGTCATTCTCCCTGCTCCTTGCAACTCCCAACTTGCACGTGTCCATGGACAGTAATGGGGTAGTGGTGGCATCACCCCCCATAATTGCATGCAGTTCATGGCAGAAACGGCATGTATGGGGCTGTGACTCAAACAGCCCATTTGCCTCCTTGGCTTTTTGGTATGCTTGCTTAAGCTCCTTGAGTTTTACATGACACTGCTCTGTGTTCCTGGAATAGCCTCTTTCCGTCATGGCCCTGGAGACTTTAGCGTACATAAACCACTACCCCGATATAATGCGACCCAATATAACATGAATTCGGCTATAACGCAGTAAAGCAGTGCTCTGGGAGCGGGGCTGCGCACTTCAGTGGATCAAATCAAGTTCAATATAACAGTTTCACCTATAAGATTTTTTGGCTCCTGAGGACAGCATTGTATCGGGGTAGAGGTGTATTTGCATTTCTTTTTTTGGAAGGTAGTTCTCCCATAACAGATTCATCTCCCCAACATGCAATGAGATCCAGTACCTCCTGTTCAGACCATGTTGGAGCTCATCTGCAAATCCAGGACTGCATGGTCTCTCATGACGATGGACTCTGCATAGTCACCTGTGCTGATGAGCTCACCACAGTGGCCAAACAGGAAATGAAATTCAAAAGGTCCCAGGGCTTTTATTGCCTACCAGGCAAGTGCATTGGAGTTGAGAGTGTTGTCCAGAGTGGTCACAAGGAAGCATTCTGGGATAGCTCCCAGAGGCCAATAAAGTCAAATTGCGTCCACAGTACCTCTAACCTGGAACTGCTCGATTTTAGCGTTACTCCACTTGCTGAGGTAGAGTACAGAAACTGGATTAAAGAGCCCTTTAAATAAAAAAATTGATTTGGGCGTGTGCATGGAATCAGTTTTTTTCAAATTAACTTGGCTAATTCCAAAATAACGACATACTGTAGACCCGCCCTAAGGCTATGTCTACACTTCAAACACTGGAAGTATTCTTCTGACAACCCAACCCAACCCTGTCTACACTGGGGCTCATATTAACTACTTCTCTGTGGAATAGATTTTTCACACCCCTGAGAGATGTGGCTATGTCAACATAGCTTTTCAGTGTAGACCAACCTCTAGGTGGCTTTTTGACATGAAAGAAAATGGAGTAATCAGCCTTTTCCTTGATGGTTGACGATTGCAGCTTTCCTACCTATTGGACACATCCTATGACAGATGTCATGCCTTTCCTTTGAAAATTAGAGAAGTCAGTGACCCTTACAGGCTAAGTGGGTCAAAAGTTATATAACTTGTCTCCTCGAGTATTTTTCCTTTTAATTGGAATTAACTTTGAAGCTAAGCAAAATAAGTTCTATTTGAAATACAAAAAATTTAAATCTATACTGGGCCAATATTCTCTTATACACTCATTCTCACACACATTCTCCCATCCCAGCTTTAGGAGGGAGGTTTTTCTACCAGAACTCCTTACACTACATGGGGTAAATGAAATCAAATTAACTTTTTAAGATTAGCCATCATTTCCTGTATGACTAACAGAAGAAAAAACAGGACAACTTTCCATTTTCCAAAATAATTCAGTTCAAACAATAAGTCTTACTCTTTAACCAATAACTTCACCTATAATTTCATTTTCATTGGTAACAACATATTGAAATATCACAAATTCTTCTTGTATATGTTAGTTTTATTGTAATCCCCATTGCCAACAATTGATCCTTAGCTCAAGTTGTGGTTTGTCCCAACTTGGTTCCCAACCATTTCTGTGAGTTCATCTCTCTCTGGCTCTTTTGCCATGTGTGTTGGTGGAAGGGGTCTCCTATATGGGAATGTTTGCATCGTGGGGAAAAATACCTCTCTTTTCACACTTTTAAATCTTTCAAAGTAGGAGGAGGTAGAGGAGAAGTGATGTAAATACATAAAACAAGAGAAAACTAAGGTCTGGTCTACAGTAAAGAAATTTATCGGTATAACTGTATTGCTCAGGGGTATGAAAAATACACACTGGTGAGCAATGTAGTTAGACAGCCCTACTCCCCTGTGAAACAACACTATATCAGCAGGAGAGCTTTGCCTGCCGACATAGCCACCGCTGCTTGTGAAGGTTGGACTAAAAGTTCTTGGGGAGAGATTTCTCCCATTGGTGGAGAGCATCTGTAATAGCAGTGCTACAGCTGTGCCAACATCAGCTTTATTGTGTAGCCACAGCGTCAGAAACAAAACCTTAGAATCAGGACTCAACATGCGAGTATCCAGAAGTCTGAAACTGGAGCTTGACACATTTGTTGCCTCATTGGTTACCATCATTTCTACAGCCTGAAAGTCCTTGTTACCCAATCAGGCAGCCAGTTTGGGATCCACGAGGAAGGAATGTCCTATGAAGCACCCTCACTTTGGATCCAAACAGTGAAGGATGATTGTTCTCAATCTAACCCTGGCATCCACTGGAACAGTAATGAGACACACTGAACCAGGAAGTGGAGGTGTACAAACAGTTTCTTTGGGCCCTACGAGGAGGTTTTTCCACACTCACTGCTTTCATAGGTTCTCTCACCTGTGTGGACTGTCTGATGGTGAAAAAAAAGATCTGATCTTCGAGTGAAGGTTTCCCCCGCACTCACTACATTCGAAGGGCCTCTCCCCTGTGTGGATTCTCTGATGCCTAATAAGGTGGGAGCTGCAATTGAAGGTTTTCTCTCACTCACTGCATTCAAAACGTCTCTCACCTGTGTGGATTCTCTGATGATCAGAAAGGGCTGATCTTTGAGTCAAGTTTTTCCCACACTCGCTGCATGTATTTTCTCTCTTTCCCATTAGGATTTCCTGCTGTGTTGTGGTTTCCTTGATGCTCTTCCGAGTTCCCTGACAGGAAATAAATTTACTCATTTTCTCTCCTGGCTGGTTTCCCTCTTCTCTTTCTGGTCTGTGCTGACTCTCGCATGATTTTCCCCGCTTACGATTCCTAGGCACATTCCTTTTTGATCTTTGCGATAACGCTTTGTGTTTATCCACTTGCTTAACATTTTCCTGCTGAGAATTCTGCTCCTCTTTCTCACATACCATTGCATCACCTGCTGTGATGAGACAGAAACCTCAAACAGGGATGGAAAAGGAAAGACCAAACCAAAACAAGCGCTGGAGGGAGGTCAAATAAAAATCAAGAACTGAACTCCCTCAAACTATTCCCCCAAACAGGAGAGGAGGGAATCAATTCAGCCTCTACATCCCATCCAAATTCGCAGGGGGAAGGAGGAAGATACTGCCTGGTGTCTGCTAGGATCTACAGGAAGCCATGAGCTATATTTACCCTGAGGATTGACTCCTGTTAGGGACAATAATAAACTGAGACACCTCCCAAGGGCTTGTAGGGCATCCCAGATGTTTCCTTCAGGCACTTACAGATTCTGAGTTGGTTTAATGTTTCCTCACCTGTGCAGGATCTCTTTTTCCTCTGAACCCTGGAGGTCTGGGATCCATAACTCTTCCCCTTATTCCAGGTGGGAGATCACATCAGGTTGGGAAACTGGAAACTCTGCTCAGATAACAGAAAACAAAGGAGTTCAGTGGATTTCTTAAGACATAGTCAAAAAAAAACAAACATTCTATTGATTTATCTTCAGTGCTTAGCGTGACCTCGTGTGCCTGAGGCAGTCCCCACTGAAAATGCCAGTGGCAGGGCAGGTTGAAAAAGGGAGAGCAGATGCTCCCCAAACTGGTGGTTAACACTGAAGTTAAACTCACTGACCAGTCACAAACTGTGCTTCTGATCACTCACATGGGTTATTGAGAAGCTGAAAAAAGAAATCACAGATTGCATTCCAGTTCTCTGACTCCCAATCAGCATCTAGGTCCAGTACAGTAAGAGGTTATTTAAAAACTCTGATCACATAAACAAAATGTTCTTTTGACCCCAAAGGGTCAACCACATTACCAAGTCAGTATGGGTTTGGATCTTACCGAAAATACCAGGATGCCAGGCATCTAAACTAAAAGCTTAGATAAGAAAGAGAAAGAAAACAAGAAACAGAAAGGAAGTTGTTAAATGGGAAAGCAGTCAGACACATTCAGAAATCTATATATCACTTTCTTAGCAGTATTAGCAGTATTGGTAAGTTGCCAGCTTGACAGTCTGTTTGGAACACAGCCACAGCTTGGATGGGTCATTCAGTTCTTTGTTCAAGGCTTCAGTTTGCATAGGTGCTGACTTTTGGTTTTGCCAGTGGGTGCCCCATCCTGGCTCAGCCCCCTTCTTCAAAGCCCCGCCCCACTGTACTTCTTCCTGCCCCATCTCCCTAGACCCTCCTGAATGCTTTCTTCTTACCGACCCTCTGCTCTAAATGCCTCCCACCTACCGCCCACTCCTTTCTGCTCCTTCCTGCCGTAAGGGCGAGGGTTCTTGCGCTGGAGGGGTGCTCT